>NC_137457.1:326764263-327326859 GCF_964235325.1 Thermobia domestica
CTCTGTCTCACTTTCTTAAGAGATTTTCAATCTGGCAACGCAGCAGGAAACCTCAGATCTTAAGTTGACAAAACCAGAGCACCACACAATATGACGTCACTAAATGCGATAGTAAGTTGAGCAGTGTTTGCAACTGATTTGGTGTCAACTTATTAATTTTATACTAGAGTAACAGACCGGTAAAAAAAAATGTGTTTAAAAATGATTATCTGTTAATGAAGTAATATACTTAAAGAGATATTTGTATATTTGAATGAAAACAGCATTTCCACACGCGATATTTGATGATGTGCTCCGCGAAAGATTTGTTGCCACAAAAAATTTGGAGATCCACATTATATAATTGACATAAAAATTAATGATAGGTCTACATCATATTAATATGTGACAGGCTCTTATCCATGGGGTCTATGGGGGCGGACCTCTCTAAATTTTTACGGTACTGGTCCTCTAAAATTTTCACAGTACGCTTGCAAATGAACTATAACAGGGTGCAAAATTTCAAAGTCAGACGCACTCGCCAATCCAAAAATAATGGTCGCCAGTATCTCTCACGTACAAATTGAGATGCCCCCCCCAAAAAAACAGTCTTTGGTTTGACAAAGAAAGACTTCACATTCCATGTTTTCTCTCACTCAGTGACAATTATTTTCTTACGAAACAGAAAATGCGCTGCTCTGTGAGTTAGGCAGAAACCATTCCTACTGAACACTGGTCGCCAGCTCTAAATTTCTAGTCGCCAATTTCTAGTCGAAAATGTTTACGCTGAGCTATAATATGATGATTAACTATAATACGTTTGGATCGGGACTCCCTCCCAAACTTCTACCGGGCTTCCCCTAGATTTTTGGGCTGGCTACCAGCCTAGTATGTGATAAGTGACAGGGCCGTAACTTGAGGAGAGAGAGGGCAAATGCTTCCCCAAGGAAGCTCCCCGCCATTCGAGGGGACCGATTTTAAGACAACATTTTCTTACTCCGTATACGATACGAACATGAAATTATAAATGAAGCATGGAATATGTCCACTATATTACATAAACAAAACAACACATAAAAGATAAATAAGACAAAAATGAGTCGTGGGCCCATTTCAATAAAAAAGTTTCTATTAGGGGCCCTAGAAGTAATGTTTATTCGTATGGCTTTGATATTTGTCAATTTTGCCCCCTTAATTCATTTGTCATGTATGGAACGGGATCAAAGGTGTAACTAACGACCCGGACCCATAAAGAGTAAGAGAAAGATGGAAAGAGGTAGTCCAAGATTAGAGAAACAACTTTTTTCTTGGAGCACCAAATACGCGTATTAATGCTTACCCCCCTCCCAAGAAAACAATCTAAGTTACGGGGCTGGATAAATGGATGCAGGTGTAGAATACATAAACATAAAACAGTAATTTATGATTAAAATGAATGACTGCGTGTGAAAGAGGACTGTACTACTAATTTTTAAAAATTATATAACGTTTACTGTATGTAGAAAACGATCGTGCTGTCCTATTTTATGAGTTTGAATTTGCAAAATTTACGAAAGAAGTATGTAATATATTTCTCGAGTCCTGTAGGATTACGGGGGACCAAAACTACGTAAAAACACAATGTTTATAGGTGGAATGAGTTCATGTTGCGGAAAGATAATTGATATTGATATGTGAATAATTTGTGAACTGAGTAGACTGGAAATGCCGTGTGCTGAATGGAAAATTTTGCAATTACTATTTGCTATTAATTAGAATGGACAAATATAACGTGCATTGCGGCGTTCTAACCCGACTTCGCTTGCTAGCGCTCGCTCGTCAATATTAATTTATTTATTTATTGATACAAGTCATGGTCATTACCGGCATCTATGGCCTTAAGCACGTCAGGTTGGAGGGATGACATCGTCGGCGAGCACTCAATCACGGTACGGGGGAGGGATATAAGGAACGGATAAGGAAAGAAGCGGCCTGAGGCCTGTAAATTAGATACCATTCCGGCATTTACCTGGTGTGAATGAGGAAATCCCAGGAAAACCCTCATTTAGGATAGCTAGCCTGAAAAAGCTGTTACACTTTTCGACCGACTGACCCTGCCGGAAATCGAGCCCAGGATCAAAGACGAGAGCATTAGCGACTACTCATGCTCAGCAATACTGTCTGAAACTATTTACTTAGTGGTATGTTTGACTTTAGGTAGATTAACCTCAAAAACATTTAAGAAAACAGCAATGATTTTCAACAAAAAATGCTTTTTCCCAATAATCCGGCATATGGCTAGTTTTCAAAGCACATACTGAGAAAAAAATTGTAGGTAGCGTACTCAAGACGGTAGGTTACATGCGTAATTCCTGTAGTTTTTGGCCTTAACGTACAGCAAACGTATAACTGAAAACAAATGTTTTATAATACTTACTTTCCGTATAAGTGTTCCATCTATACGTACTTTCCGTATGAAATTATAGGCGGTCAGGATCTCACATACAAATCAATGCAGAATGTCCATAGTAGAATAGAATATAGCTGCAGAATGTAACATAGGTGATATACGAAAAACTTAGATGTCAGACATCCTGCAATGGCATGATCTAACATTTAAGAGCAGTGCGTATGTAGCATATGCTCCATACTGATTTCTGTAGTAAGCAAGAGGATTTTGTATATTTGTACAATATACCGCTGTCCGGAGAACGGATTTTTCTTAGTGTGCAGTTCATAAGCAAGGGCGCCCATGTTGGGGTTTCCAAGAGGGGCAAGTATGAGCGACGTTTCAAATATAGTTTCAAATTTTGCTGTAAGTAATGTAAAAATTCTATTGGGTTTTCAGTATTCTCAAGTACAATTTCCTCTTAGGGGGTTAGCGCCCCACCTTGGCCCCCCTTGATGAGCGCCCTTGTTCATAAGTAATGCAGTTATGTGGGTTCTGAACCTGTGGGTTCAGTATTTCTTGATAAATCCATTAAATGTTGTGCGTGTAATCCACAACGCACACAGATATAGGCGGGAATTCATGTCACTTAAGGACCTCCCCATTTTAAGGCAGTAATAAATGCAAAAATTGTCGATAAGTGATTCGCCTACTTTGATTTTGCGAATAGTTCGTACTATGTGCGGCTTTGTCCATGCGGCGTCTAGGGTATGGTCGACGTCGATAAGCTAATAAAACGAAATACTTCAAAAGTTGAAACGGTGGGTGCGTAAACGTAAACCTCGTGTAGCTTAGGTATAGGTTGCATAATTACTTTATTACATCAGTGTTAATGTGCATCCTTAAATTGGGATAGAGCAGTTTCCGCAGTTCAGATCAATAATACGTGGACAAATTCATATTAGTTTGAAACCCACATTTCTCGATAAAAATAGCGTCATCACGCTTTCTAAACTGTACATGTGCTGGCGCATGCCAGTGATCCACCAGGAACAGGTAAAATTCAGGGGCGCTATAAGAGATAATTGTTCAAAAATTACATTTAAAAAAAAAATATATGGGTGCACACTTAGTAGTAATAGTAGTAATGATAGTATAGTAGTAGTAAGGCAGTAGTAGTAGAGTAGTAGTTTAGTAGTAGCCAGGCCCGCAACCAGAGGGGGGCCAGGTCCCTCTAAACTTTTTGTGGCCCCTCCAGACTTCAATACAAAATTTTATTATTAATACAAAAAACACAATTTAGATATTTATAAGATAATTTTAAAGACTTGGCCCCCCGTAACATATTCACGGTCCTCCCAAACCTTTGTAGCTGGTTTCGGCCCTGGTAGTAGCAATGATAGTATAATAATAGGCTAGTAGCAGTAGTAGTAGTAGTAGTATAGTAAGGCAGTAATGGTAGTAGTTGAGTAGTAGTAGTAATAATAGTATACTAGTAGTAGTAGAGTAGCAGTAGTTCGGGTTAGGTTAGGGTAGGTTCAGGCAGCGAAATAGTCATATTTCAAGTCTCTTGTACATTAGTTTGCAGTCCTGGAATAACGCCCTTATGGAGAGTTTCATAGAATTAAAGCAACATCTTATTGCTGTATCTATGTTCATAGATGACTTACATATTCTGCGCCTTCATAAATAAATTCCCTAAACATTTGTCTTTTGTTCTGAATTAACGCGTTTTACCTGTAAATTGTAATTTTAAAAATGTCCACGTATTCTTAATCCTGTTTCTGCCACTCCAAAACACTTACTAAACCTACAAGAGTTCATTTGGTGCTAAAATAAATTGATACATCATGAATGTCAGTACACTTATAAAATAGAACATAACTGAGGAAACCTGAAATTTCAATCTTGATACATGTATCAGTGCGCAGCACGAAATGAGATTTAAAAAAAATCCCGGCGTTCTTCCCGCCTTTGATGGGACAAGCCGCAATTATTTACGCATTATTCAGTGCATTGTTTGAGTATAATCTTGTTCGTTTGTTGAATGTAAAACGCAACTCACACAACCGCTGTAACAACATAATGTGTTTTTTATTGTCCACCAGTATACGAACAAATTCCAGGTATGTCTTAAATTATAATCCACCTTGGCATATTATCTCAGCAGTAATACTGTCAACAGAGCTGCCTTGCTTATGGATACACTGCGCATTAAGTGATCCAGGGGAGTGACGACATTAAGTGACGTCATGTCCTGTTGCTGTGGTTATGTCAACTTAAGAACTCCCCTCTACTTACTCAACTACAAGGAAAATCGTGTAGTTATGAGCGCATTCCTTTTCCCTCCACCTTCACCTGTAGCGTGCGAACGGGCTGGCAGGTAGCAGCAGTTGCCTCTACAGTAATCAGTTTGTTGGGCGTGAGCGAAGGTAAGGAGAAATAATACGAGAAAGAAGCGTATTTTGGGAGTCTCTGGGAATGGTCTCGGACATCTTGAGTCTCGTTCCGTAGCGGTTTGCGTCAAAGCAATGCAAAGTTCGTGTTTTTATAATATTTTGCGATAGTCGGCGTAGTTATAATTACTTGTTTCATTACTTGAGTTAAGTTGCGAAGGCTCTTACAGACTGAGGCTCCTTTGTTACTAACTGGCTATTTTTTAAACATTCCACCATAATCGATAAAGTGGCGCATCCACGGGGACCATACGAGTCCAAACCCCACTCGAAACATCCTAACTCAACATATATTTTCATACTGGCTCAACATATATTTTTATACTGACTATCCTAACTCAATAAAACTGTATAAGGGGAAAAAACAAGGAATGTTCATGTACGTGCTCCTTCGGGTGCTTTGTCCTATCTCTTGGTGACTCTTGGTACTACTTGACTGTATATGCCATGCATGCGTAGATGTAGAAATATCCATGTAAAAAGGGGCAAAAAAAATTGACTAACCCTATTGTTTATACGCTGTTTTCAATATTAAAACGCCGTTTTCTCGAAAATCCAATTTTGTGACATTCCTTCTTTTTTCCCCTTACCCTTCATTTGTTTAACAGGGAAATGATTGATGCATCATGAAAATTTGATTTTACACTTCATCCCTACTCTTTCTTTTATAGGGGGCCGGGGCTGCTCAGTGATAGAGCGTTCACTTCTAGTGCATGGGGTACTTGGTTCAGTCCTCGCTCACGCCAAGTGAACTTTGTGGTGGACAAACACTGTGTGTGGGATTTCTCGGGGCTCTTCCGTTTCCTCCCACTTTATTCATTCCACCATTTCATTCATTTCTCATCATCACCGCCTTCTTTTGCCTAACCGGCATAACTGCGGAACGTAAAACTGGAAATTTCATTTCATTTTTTCTTTTTCTTATAAAAACAATCTAATTCTATAACTTTTTCTCTGAAAATATAGGTGGAAGTATTATGCAATTACTTACCATCTTCTCGGATGCCGAATAATAAATATCCTTTCAATATTTCATATGCGTAGTGGCTTGTAGTATTGCCCCCCTAAAACTTTGACCCCTCCCAATAAAAAATTCTGGATATGAGTACTGTTACAACTTATTAAAAGAAAAATGTAGGGATAGAGTAGTAGTCCCCCGCGTTGGCCCGAATGACTCATCCTCACTCTCTTTTACGACCGGGATTTTTGAACTTCGTTCCCTTTTACGGCTAAGATGAATGCTTTGGTACCTCGATTCTGATTGGCTGAGAGAGGTCACGTGACGTTAGGCCCCGCCCACGCGGGAAATTCAAATTTTCAGGTCACGTGGTATGACGTCATGAGTCACCCTGCGGGGAAATCCCTCACCCGGGATTTTTGAAATTTGTTTCCTTTTACGGGTAAGATGAGTGTTTCTGATTGGATGATAGAGATCACGTGATTTTAGGTCCTAGGATTTTTGAAATTAGGGTGTCCTTTCTGATGTATACTTTGGTATTACGATTCTGATTGGAAGATAGAAGTCACATGATTTTAGACCCGCCACACGATGAACAGATTACATGGGAAAATCCCTCACTCATTTGTTTCCTTTTACAGGTAAGATGAATGTTTTGGTACCTCAATTTTGATTGGAGGATAGAAGTCACATAATCTTACCCTCACCCCAATGCTAGACATTCAGAGTGGTATGACAGTGATCACCCTTGACCTGGATTTTTTTTAATGGTTATCCTTTTTTGGTACCTTAAAGTTCCCGTGGAGGGTTCAACCCATCCTTAAATAACCCTTTTATGGTATGATATTGTACTGAAGTTTACATTAAATATTATCGTTCTCTCTTTGACAGATAAGATGATTCTTACCTTGATGGAGATCCTGTCCTTGAATTAGTAGCCTATGTCTCTGGAAGTAACAATGATGAAAGAGGGGTGTTGCTTGTAGATTTCTTATAACACATTGTTGTGAGTTTAAGCGATTTATTGCTCAGTAAGCGCTTCATTAATGGAAACAGTGTTGCCAGATTTTTTTTACCTAAACTGCTCCGATTCTTTTCGAAACGGTTCCGCAGAGTGCAAGAAATTTTAAACTAAAAATTTTTCGAACTAAAAAAATTTGTAACTAAAAAATTTTAAACAAAAATTTTCAAACAAAAAAAATTTCGAACTAAAAAATTTGAAACAAAAATTTCAAAAAAATTCGAACTAAAAAATTTAAACTAAAAACTTTCGAACTAAATTTTCAAATCAAAAAATTTTCGAACTAAAAGGAATTTAAAAAATTTTCGAACCCCAAAAAAAATTCGAACTAAAAAAATTAAAATTTTTTCGAAAAATATTTTAAACTAAAAACTTTCGAACTAAATTTTCAAATCAAAATTTTTCGAACTAAACATTTAAACAAAAAATTTCGAACCAATTTTTAAAAACAAGTTTCGTACTAAAGTTGTAAACCACATTTGAAAGTTTTCAAATCCAAATTTTTTTCGAACTAAATTAAAAACCAAATTTTGGACACTAAAAAATTCTTTAATTATTTTTTCGAACAAAATCATGTAAACCAAATCTTGGATATATTTTCCACCTTAAATTTTCAAGATTACCATTTATTTGAAAACAAGTGTTCAAGGTTTCAAGAAATAATAAAACATTTTTTTCAACTTGTTGTATTTTAACGAAAGGTATGTGCTCTTCTCATACAATTTTATTAACATAATAAATACAGGATCTAGTTTAATGAATATGTTGGACGTGTCATCATCTTCGAATGTTGTAGACGTATCCTGTAAAGAAAAAGAAGAAACGACGGATTACTTTAAGAATTTCTTTTTTCTGAAACAATAAAAATGAGTCAATATTGATAAGAGAGAAATAAAACTTACTCGTAAATGATGGATCTGTTTAGGCTCATCTTCCTCCTCGGGTACGCGATAACACCATTTCATCCACTGATGGATGTTTACGAACTTTTTCTGGGTACTGCATTTTTCTTGGTGTTGCAGCTTTATGGTCAAGGTTCCTCCTTGGATACGAGATGACTGCATTTCTTCCACTGATGGTGATGTTGATGATTTATGAACTCTTGTGGGTACTTCATTTTCTTCTTGGTGTTGCTGCTTTGTGGTTAAGGAAGGGAAAGAAGAAAAGGAAAAGGAAAAAAGAAATGGCGGCCTTATTGGGTATTTACAGTTTTTTCTTCTTCATCTTCTTTTTCCAGTTCCATCTTCTGTTTTTTAACGTACCCGTACGGAACCGTATCATAAGAATTGAATTCTTTAAATCGACGTTTTGTGTACTGGATACTGTACATTTTTTCTTCTTTGCGTGTGACGATGGTATGGTCTTTGGTCCTGCATATCTTATGGGGGATAGTGATGGTGACTTGTCCACGGCATTGATTTGTAATCATTTCTTTTAGCGTATTGAAATTTAATTGTTGTCCTGCATTGTAATTTAATGTAAATCCTCTAATTTTGCATATGTAACTGGTGACGTTGGTATCCGGATTGTATATTTCTAGGCTGTAATTTTTTGGTCCTCCACTGACAAATGTTTTGATGTATGCTCGTGGTCCGTAAGACTCCATCTCATTCGATAAGCATCCCAAGTACGTTGAAGGTTCAATGGTTGGCTCCCCGGGCTTCTCCGTAAATATCACAGAATCCGTGTCGAAATATAAAACACGTTCCTGCAACATTTCCAGGTACTTGTACAGTTCCAGGCGTGCCTGACATGTTGTAAATGCACCTAACACGACATTGGTGTTTCGGTTTTGAACAGGCACATGTTCATTGTACTCCCAGAACGCATACAACATCGTATCATTGATGGGTACAATTTGATGGAGTTTAATGTCGGGGGAAGTGAGTTTTTCATAAAATTCTTCCGGCCGGTCAATAATTGTGGTCTGGCTAAAGTTTGATCTTTGGCAAAGCTTTCCCCATAATGAGTTAACACAAAGCTTAGATAAACTTCTTCGTGCAGGATTATTTTCAATTTTGGACGGATCCAATGCAATACCTTCACGCTCCAGGACGGTTTGTATGAATTTTGATTTGTCTTCTTCGGTCACACAGGAACTAGGCCAGCCAGACGCTTCCATTTTTGATTTCAAAAACGTATTGATATATTCCGTGAACAAGCCACCTGTTTTCGTGATGGGATCATATTGTTCAATGTCATAATCCCAAATTTCAAAAGTTTCCACTGGTTGATATCCTAATTCTACTGCTTTCTGGATTTCATATGATACCCATGTTCCAGTGAGGCACCGCTCCTGATCGTTGTGTGTACACGTTGCTGTAGGGTCTGGGTTCATTTCTTCGGCACACGCAGCACACAGTGGAAAGAGTAGTTTCTTGTTGCATCGGTAAGGCAGGAGACCATGATAAAGATGGCGACTTGGTAATATCGTCATTTTGATTAGACCATTGACTTTATTTATTGGTGGTATATTTTCATCACCCTGTAGATAAATTCGTGGATGGCCTACAGGGTATTTAGCACACTTATTGATGTAAGGATAAAGCGAGACAATATCGAAATATTTTATTACTTCCCCCGCTTTTTCGTCGACTTGGTGGTACAATTTCACGCAATTGGTCCTTCCTCCAAAAAAACTATCTCTTGGATTTAATGGTCTGCGGTTCATGTACGGGTGATTCTTCAGATACGTCGCCATTGCAGGATTTTGTTTTAAGAACTGATTAAATTCGCACTCCCACATTTCATGTACAATGTACCCCAATTCACGCAGTCTTGCATTTTTGCGTTGCGTTCGTTCATAACGGAATTCCATGGTGTCTTCTGGATTGCTGTAGATGGGCTGATTACGGCCTGTAGTAAAACATACTTTACACCCGTGATAAAAGCAGCCGGCATGCTCGTAGACGTGCTCCTCTAACGTCTCAGGATCTTGGTAGTAACCATCAACATGGAATCCCGCAATAAACACTTCTTTTTGTCGGGCCGCATGTAAGATTTGTTTTCCTTCGCTTTTTTCAATGTAGGCCAGCCATTGCATTGCAGCGATCGATTGGGTACTTCTCCATCGATAGCCATGTGCCGGTAGAATTCCTATGGTGTTGGGTTTAAGGAAATTCCGGCGGAATACTAAATTAGAAGCACTGGCAATCGTGATCGTCTCCAAGAAGGGATTCACTTTGGTTTCTGTTTCAAATGACGTCATAAACGAAACGCATGCTTGTCGCAGTACATTGACATCTTGAATACAATACTTGAGAATTTCTTTCTGGAAATCAAACGTGTCATTACGATGATCGTTGTACCACTGCATGAACTTGTTTCTGTCTTCGACGGTCATTTCATCTGCACCATAATACTTTGTTTCTGGAAGTGGTCCAATATATGATTGATTCTCCTTGGTGTTGAAGAAATGCGGGAAGTAGCCTTTGGTTGCGGGTAAATTGAACGCTTTTGACAATTTACTTAATGCCATAGGTAGGAAGTTCAACGAGTCAATGAACGTCAGATTATTCAACGTTAAACTCAGTATCTTGGTCCCATTTAATATGACGTCAGGTCTCCATTGGCATTGTTCTACCATGGTCTTTAGGATGAAATGTCCATCGTATCCCTTAGCGTTGTGCGCGACACAGAAAATCCTATTTATATTGGGACGACGTTCCCGCAAGTACTGGAGAAAATTATAAACTGGATCCTCTCCTTGGAAAATATGCTGGCGCTGACCACACGTACTGCAAGACTGCTGGATATTATTGTTTTCAACACATGCATAACATACTTGTTGTGCAACCAATAAATTTGGAATGTGTACATACGTATTATCGCCAATATTCGTGTCCTGCATAGATTCTATATCATAGAATATCAATAAGGCTTTCTTTGCGTGCATGAGTGAAGGAACACCTGGTTTCAAGCATTGGCGATCGGGAAGCATAAAACATTGATGCGATCCTGGAACAATCTTCTTACATACATTGCAAAAGATCTCATTGCAATCATGAAGTCGTTGTCCTGTATGCACAAAGGAATATACTCTGTAGCATCTAGTACATTGCTTCACCATTTTGCATACAGGTTCCCCTTGATGATATACAATATTACGATGATTATTAAAACATTGTTCCCCATAAAATTGCCGATTGCAGTCGTTGCACAATATTGGCGTTTGGTTCTTGTCGCATAGAGGTCTCTGTAGACATTTGGAGCATGTTACAGGACAATTTTTTACATGTTCATTGCGTTTACTATATTTTTTATGGCACGCTTCACAGTAGAACTTGGTTGCAAAACAAGCAGTTAAAGATTGAATGATATCAAAATGGTCAGCCAAACAAATCAAATTTATGGGAGTGCGATTTTCGTCGTTGGGCCCCTCGTACATGATGTCACGGCCTGTGAAACTAGTATACACTGTAATTTTATATTCTTTGAGGTATGTCTGGAATTGTCGAATTTCATTTACACTGGCACCATGATCCAAATTCACTCCTGCATTTGAACATAGCGCATCGACTTCTTGGTCCACAACATATTTCGATTGGCGTTGATACTGCTTATAACGTTGCATATCTACATTCTTGTATGCCTTCAGTCCAATAGCAATAACAAGGGCGTACGCCAAGCACCTTGAATCTTGATTTTGTACACGTACAATCGCTCGCTTGCAACGTAACAATTCTTCATTTTGAAGTATTCCTTGCCGCAAACCGCCGCCGTAGCCACGTGGAATATCCACACGATGGAAATGAACGGTGAATGGTTCGTGCAGGAGAAATGCATTGTTACTTTGTAACACTCTTTCGAACGAGGCCCACATCGTTTCCAGTGTCAGGTTTCGTGCTTGGCGAAAACTCACCCAAAATGGTTTATTCGTGTTACGTGGCGATATTACTGATAAACCAACCATCGCCTCATCGTCGACATTGGCTAACAAATGGTCTAGCATTGCTTGGAAACTGTTATGTACATACTGTATGATATCGGTTCCTGCGGGCGGTGCGTTGAATTGAATTTCGAGCATTCTGCCTTCAATGTTAAATCGTCTATAATGACGAGTGATTTCATTGCGAACAGTAAAACCCGATTCGGCCATGGTTAAAAATGAAAGGAGAAAACAAACAAACAGGTACAATTACGGTAAAACAAATATGTAATGGGAAAAAGGAATTGAGCAGCGTGAATTTACTACAAAAGAAAAGAAGAAAGAAAAATCTTAATCACCTGATAAACAGGAAATCATAACGTTTATGATAAATTCTTAACTAAGCAATTCATGTAAAGGTCCTGAGTTTGATTCCTGGCGGTGGCGTTCAGAATCTCATTATGAAAGCACATGTACTAGAAATCAAAGTTTTTTTAAAAAATAATTATGTTACTGAAATGAGTGTTTTATTGCTGTCAAACTCGAGAGCACTACATCAGCATTTAACTGACCTACCATTCTATAGTGATAAAAAGAATGCATGAAATGAATGAATGTTTCATCAGTACTGAGATGTTAGAAAGCACGCGTAAGCATTTTTTTTTCCCACTCACAACGACCTTTAAATGATGCGTTTGCAAGTTGAAGAGATTCATCAAGCATTAACGATACACATACGTAATTGTCGAAACAAAATCTGTATAGCGTATTTTTTTTTTATTGTGACTAAGCGGTTAGCGTACATGGTTCGGACGTGGAAGGTCCTGGTTCAAGCCTCGGTGGGTTTGCTTTCCACGTCAGGGGCATGTCAAGCCTTTTCTGTAATTTAATATTCTCACACGTTATCATACATTCTTTTCAAAACTAAGCTAAATGGTTGACGTACACACCTCATAATACATAAACGTACATAAATCGTCTATAATGTCGAGTGATTTCATTACGAACAGTAAAACCCGATTCGGCCATGGTTAAAAATGAAAACAACAAACAGGTACGGTAAAACAAATATGTAATGGGAAAAAAGGAATTGAGCAGTGTGAATTTGAGTTGATTTTTTGATTTTTAGTTTAGCGTCCCTTTCAGCAGCGAGGCTATATGAGACGTGGACCTACTGATTAACGTGGAATCCGAACCACATGAGCTCCCCGCCGGGAATCGAACCCTGGTCTCCCACGCCAAAGGTACGTATGCTAACCGCTTAGTTCGGGAAATCATAACATTCATGATAAATAATTAACTAAGCAATTCATGTAAAGGTCCTGAGTTTGATTCCCCTGGCGGTGACGTTCAGAATCTCATTATGAAAGCACATGTACTAGAAATCAAAGTTTTTTAAAAATAATTATGTTACTGAAATGTGTGTTTTATTACTGTCAAACTCGAAACCATTACATCAGCATGTAACTGACCTACCATTCTATAGTGATAAAAAGAATGCATGAATGAATGAATGTTTCAACAGTACTGAGATGTTAGAAAGTACGCGTAAGCATTTTTTCTACTCACAACGACCTTTAAATGATGCGTTTGCAAGTTGAAGAGATTCACCAACCGTTAACGTAACACATACGTAATTGTCAAAACAAAATCTGTATAGCGTAAATCTTTTTAACCACATATTCATGCACTCGTGGCTAAGTGGTTAGCGTACATGCTTCTAACGTGGAAGTCCCTGGTTCAATCCTCGGTGGGTTTGCTTTCCCACATCGGATCGCTGTCAAGCCTTTTCTGAAATTTAATATTCTCATGCGTTATCATACATTCTTTTCAAAACTAAGCTAAATGGTTGACGTACACGCCTCTGGCCTTGGTTCAATCCCGGGCGGTTGCTCGAATATCACGTTAAGCTGAAGGGACGCTAATGATTTCAAAGGGTATCGAACCATATTATTCTCAGGCATAGTTTCTGAAATTTTGTAATGTATTCTTTTCAAAACTAAGCGCACACATCTTTGGCCATGGCTCAATTCCCGACGGGTGCTCGCTGAAGGGGCGCTAAACCATATCATTTATCGTGCTTACTTCTAATGTGTGGGGTTCCTGATTCGTACTCCCACTTTCCCATTCCACTAATTTCTTCATAGTCTAAATATTTCGTACTAAAAGTAAAACACTGTATGAGTGATCCACCCCCACAAATATAAAATAAAAATGATTTTCGAATCTTGTGTGAAAAATAAAATCTCACTGAACTTACCTCAAATTCAATGAACAAAAAGTCGGTGCAGTAAAGCTTAAATGAAGACACTTCTAAAAAAGCAGATCTTCTTCACTTCACAGTTGAGAGCGATGTAGGATTTGAAAAATGAAATTTAGATTTTTATTTAGGTCGTTGTGAAAACGATGTCATCATCAACCAATCAGAAACGAGGAAATTTATAAAATGACATCACAACGAACCAATCAAAACGCTCGCTGCTTTTGTCATGAATCACGAACGAAAACGATGTGTAACAATCGATCGTGACGTCATTCAAGTTTCTCAATAGTTACAACATCAAGTATCACAGTTCTGATCCCAAATGCTTTCTGTCAGGATCATGTCACTACTTGTCGTAACTGTGACGACATTTCATTTTCCTCATATTCCATACGAGAATGTCAATGTTTGCTTTTTTTCCATGAATCATGCTGACACGTTCGTAGTAAAACAAAAGTAATGCGATCCGCTGACGTTTGCATTTTCAATCATATGTGCTTCTATGTCTACACACAAAGAAGTCTATCAGCATTTTATTTTAATCCACGTTACACTGTCAGATTTATTTTCTTAAAGTATATGTGTATCCTTTTCAAGAACCATGGTTCGAAACCCACCAAGCACGATTAAAAAACCGAATTCATTCATAGCTAAGCGGTTAGCATACACATCTTTGGTTTGAAAGACCTGAGTTCGATTCCTGGAGAAACATTTCTTAGGATTTTTCTAGAACTTGTTTCAATTTCTAGTTCGAAAATTTTAAAAGTTTAGTTCGATAAAAAGTTTGATTTGAGAAGTGTTACACTGTCAGATTTATTTTCTTAAAGTATATGTGTATCCTTTTCAAGGACCATGGTTCGAAACCCACCAAGATCGATTAAAACCGAATTCATTTAAGCGGTTAGCATACACATCTTTGGTTTGAAAGACCTGAGTTCGATTCCTGGAGAAACATTTCTTAGGATTTTTCTAAAACTTGGTTTCAATTTCTAGTTCGAAAATTTTAAAAGTTTAGTTCGATAAAAAGTTTGATTTGAGAAGCGTTACACTGTCAGATTTATTTTCTTAAAGTATATGTGTATCCTTTTCAAGGACCATGGTTCGAAACCCACCAAGATCGATTAAAACCGAATTCATTTAAGCGGTTAGCATACACATCTTTGGTTTGAAAGACCTGAGATCGATTCCTGAAAAAAACATTTCTTAGGATTTTTTCTTAAACTTGGTTTAAATTTCTAGTTCGAAAGTTTTTAGTTTAAATTTTTTAGTTCGAATTTTTTTGAAATTTTTGTTTCAAATTTTTTAGTTCGAAATTTTTTTTGTTTGAAAATTTTTGTTTAAAATTTTTTAGTTACAAATTTTTTTAGTTCGAAAAATTTTTAGTTTAAAATTTCTTGCACTCTGCGGAACCGTTTCGAAAAGAATCGGAGCAGTTTAGGTAAAAAAAATCTGGCAACACTGTTTCCATTAATGAAGCGCTTACTGAGCAATAAATCGCTTAAACTCACAACAATGTGTTATAAGAAATCTACAAGCAACACCCCTCTTTCATCATTGTTACTTCCAGAGACATAGGCTACTAATTCAAGGACAGGATCTCCATCAAGGTAAGAATCATCTTATCTGTCAAAGAGAGAACGATAATATTTAATGTAAACTTCAGTACAATATCATACCATAAAAGGGTTATTTAAGGATGGGTTGAACCCTCCACGGGAACTTTAAGGTACCAAAAAAGGATAACCATTAAAAAAAATCCAGGTCAAGGGTGATCACTGTCATACCACTCTGAATGTCTAGCATTGGGGTGAGGGTAAGATTATGTGACTTCTATCCTCCAATCAAAATTGAGGTACCAAAACATTCATCTTACCTGTAAAAGGAAACAAATGAGTGAGGGATTTTCCCATGTAATCTGTTCATCGTGTGGCGGGTCTAAAATCATGTGACTTCTATCTTCCAATCAGAATCGTAATACCAAAGTATACATCAGAAAGGACACCCTAATTTCAAAAATCCTAGGACCTAAAATCACGTGATCTCTATCATCCAATCAGAAACACTCATCTTACCCGTAAAAGGAAACAAATTTCAAAAATCCCGGGTGAGGGATTTCCCCGCAGGGTGACTCATGACGTCATACCACGTGACCTGAAAATTTGAATTTCCCGCGTGGGCGGGGCCTAACGTCACGTGACCTCTCTCAGCCAATCAGAATCGAGGTACCAAAGCATTCATCTTAGCCGTAAAAGGGAACGAAGTTCAAAAATCCCGGTCGTAAAAGAGAGTGAGGATGAGTCATTCGGGCCAACGCGGGGGACTACTACTGATAGGCCTACTTTGTGTAGCAAACGAAGACAGAAATGTTCAATAGTTTTCCTAGTGAAGACCAAATCATACGAGTATTTATCTACTTGCTAAAAAGGAAGAGTGCTGTAAGTCTTTTTTCTTATTTTGAAGACTGTGCAATAACATAGAAACTAAATTCCAATACTACTACTACTACTACTACTACTACTACTACTACTACTACTACTACTACTACTACTACTACTAATAATAATAATAATAATAATAATAATAATAATAATTTAAAAGAGTTATGAAGGTTAGTGGTGAAACCATCAAACCAGTATACGCCACTGATTTTAAGGGAAAGCAAAGTAACTTGTAATGGGTTATATTTTACAAGTAACTTAGCCAAGATTAATTCAAATGATATTAGATCTACTTTACATTACTTACATTGCTTGCCCGCCTTGTAGCCGAATAACTAACGCTTCGGTCTGGCTTGGAGTCCCTGTGGGTATACGGGGTTGAGAGGCAAGGAATTGCATTTTAGAAAGTCACCAAAAAAATGTGATTGGAGCTATGCTTGGCGAACATCAGAAAACTATTATCCACCAAGTGCCCCATAGCCAACCTTCGTGGTATATAATGCCAATAAATTTATTATACATTACATACAACGCATAAATTAGTGGCATATTGTCGCAAAAGATATTTTATAGAAAGAAATAGTTACACGGAGAAAAATCTGTTCTCCGGACAGCGGTATATTGTACAAATATACGGAATCCTCTTGCTTAATACATAAATCAGCACGAAGCATACGTTTTCCGTATACTACATAGGAACTGCCCTTAGATGATACATCATGCCATTGCAGGATGTCTGATATCTAACAGTCTTCCTTATATTACATACATACTATATCTATGTTACCTTCGTCAGCTATATGTTATATACGTCAATTTGTAGTGAGATCCTGACCTCCTATATTGTTTCATACGGAAAGTACGTATAGATGGAACACTTATACAGAAAGTATTATAAAACATGCGTTTTCAGTTATACGTTTGGTGTACGTTAAGTCCATAAACTACAGGATTTACAAATGTAACATACGATTTTACGTACGCCACATACAATTTTTTCTCAGTGCAACCTTGAGAACAATGGAATATGTTTTCAAGTTTGGAGCAGTAGTAAATCTAAAGGAGGGACGCAGGGGAATGCACCCTTCCGTTGACAAAGTATTTGTTTCGTCAATATATACAGCACAATATTAGCATTATAACCTGCTCTCATTCTATTATTAGTGCAAAAAAATACACTCGTATCCTCAAATAGTACGGATAATATCTTGTGCCTCCTCCGAACCTCCCATTCTTATGCGTAGAATGACGAGGTATAAACCTTCCGTAGTTTAGTGGCAGATCCAAGAGAGAATGCCCTACGAAAGGAAAAGTTATCCGTTAGGGCTTTTTAAACGGTACGAGTCGGCAAAAGCTACCTTCTGTTAATATTTTCATATATTACATCAGGGAGCCTAATATAACTTTTTAACCTAAGGGACACACTAACTTTTCCTCTAAGTCTCAAGGGTCAAGGCCTTGGAAGCGGAATTTCAACATACTATAGCGGAAACGCTATCTTGTGGGGACCGACAGAATTACGCAAAACATCATTAATCCGTGATCAGTCGAAGTATACAACTGGTGATCACGGGTCGGTGTTGGCCCGGGAGTCGTACTTTAGAGGCACCTCTATTAAACTAATAATGTACAGTAGAGCGTCGATTATCCGAAGTAATTGGGGAACATGGGTGTTCGGAAAACTGGTTTGTTCGGATAATCGAACTGTACATGTTTATTTGCCAAAAAGAAGTACTGTACAGTAAATTTATTCATAAAAACAGGCATCTCTTTAAGTATTACAAAGTAACGTACAAAGGCAACTTTAGGAGGAATATATAGTATGTGGTACAGTTTATTAAACAAAAATATGTACATATTACATACGCATTTTGCATGAACAATACACACAGTACACAAAATTAACGTTTAAAAAAATCCTTTAAGCGAGCGAGTACACAGTTCGGTTAAGCGGTCGTTCGGTTGACCGACGTTCGGATAATCGACGCTCTACTGTACTCTCAAGTCTATTGCTCGTATAAAAAAAGGTATTATCACCAAGTGTTTTAACGGGTAATATTTTGTGACTTCTCCTAAATTGCATCTAATATCTTTTTGTAAAAAAATGGAGTTTCCTGGGCGAGTCGAAGGTCTGGTTACGTCTAACGTAGTGGGTGAGATAATGCTATGCCACGTTTGGGTGGTTTGTTAACACCCCTACAGTGCCATCTAGCAATAGAACATATTATATTAGTACATTTTAAAATAGTAGGTTTCCTTAATATGCGTGCTTCTTCAATTTCTCGCTATTAGAATGAGACACGTCATGGGCGGCGATTAGGGGGGCAAAGGGGGGCAGTTGCCCTCCCACTTTTTTGAAGCAACCCATTAATGTATGTTTCATTTGGAAATATAAAGTTTTTGTATGTATTACTGTTTCATAGAAAAATGGTACTATATAATATTTGCTGTTGCGTGAGTACGTATTGGTTGTCTTCCCCTAAAGTTAAGAAAGCTACAGGAATTGCGTTTTAAGTGCGACGGAAAACAATCCAAAAATTCGAGCATATTTTCAATCTAGAGGTATAGAAGCCAAACCTGCTAAACTCATTTTCAGTTTTGTCAGGAAACGAAGAAGTGATGCCCTTATGTTTCAGAATGGTTGAACAATTTCTTGTTTAGTGGTCCCTACTTAATACAAGTGAGTGAAATCAACCTCTAAACAAAAAAAAAAAAAACAAAAAAAAAGTTCAACAATTCTGATAACATGAGGGCGTCACGTTTTCTTCGTTCCCAGTCAAAATTCAAAAATGGATTTAGCAGGTTTTGCTTCTATATTTCCTTCTTACAAGGGTTCAATATGTTAGTTAGCCGCTTTAAAAATAATTCAGAGAACATTTCGAAAAAAAAGTATTTCACAAGTTATTCTTTAATTGCATAAAAATTGACAATTCCTAAAATGTCTTCTCTTCTTTCTAAAGTAAGGAATATTGATTAAAAAGAGCGTAATAAGAAACAACTTATACCTTTTCCATTGTTTTGTAATGTAATATATTCGAGTAAAGTGGTGTGTCTTTAGGGGTGTAAGTGTGTATACAATTGATTCAAATTTAGTGATTCAACATAATTCTAGGTTTTAAGATTATTTTGTATAACTGTAGTGTGGAGTGATTCTAAGTATTTTGACATGTTCCAAGAAAGTGAAAACTTCACCTAATGGCAACGAACATGTTTCGGGAAGCTGCAGAAGAAAATATTTCTTTAAATGTCGTAGCATATGCTTGTAGTATTTACTGTCTTTCATTTTCTGAGAGTTATAACAAAGATTAAATTGCATGTGTGGAATTAAAAATATAAGTTGTTCATTAATCCTCACTTATATGACTTCTACAAAACAAGGCTCATTATTCATTACTATGATTAATATTATCCTTTCTATTTATTTGTTTTGTAAATTTGTTATTAAATAATCTGATCACACAATTTTCCAGACAAAATTTTAAGATGTTCATGAGCAAGAAATCAAATCTCTTCTTACACTTTCGTTATTAAGGAGTACAAAGGTCTAATACCTACTACCTACTTGCGTTGGTCTTGTCAATTAACTTAATAAAATATGAAATACTATATATGGTATATTTTAACTGAAAAATATAGTATCCTATTAGTTATACAACCTTCAGTCAAACAAAGTGTTAGAAACAGCCAGGGAAACTAAGATTGATATACAAATATTCAAATCATGTCTTGCCCCCTCACTTTTAACGTCCAATCGCCGCCACTGAGACACGTTACAACGTTTAAATGATTTTGGGGTCTTCTGTATCTTCTAGTGTCTTTAAATTAAGTCATATTTGTTGTAGTATCTTTAATCGTGGTATCGTCTATATCAATAATATAAATCTACTATAACTTCGAGAAACTAGACCCGACGAGCTCATTCACGTAATATGATAAATCATCAGAGGTACCTTCGAAAGGTGTAGCACAGTTTAATTTTTATTATTTACTGTTTTGTTGAATATAATGTGTGTCATTAATAAATGATTCATTTTTATGTTCTTTCAGAATTGTTCATTTCTCTCAAACACTGAGTGGTAGATGCCTGAAGTCTTCAACGTAATCAATTTTTTCGTTTTAACATAATAATCCTTTATTGCTTCAATCTTGATTCAAATAAGGAAAAAACGAAAACAGAAAACGAACCTAGTGAAGATCGCAGTAAGCTGTATAATATTGAAGCCAATGAACTGAAAAATGGGGTTTCTTTCTCAATATCTTCTATGTTATATTTTGAATTTAAAAACAAAAAAGAAACTACAATGGCGGAAGTTGAAGACATTAAGCTGTCCATGCGAGGAGAACAATTAAAGCCTAATTTTAAATTCCCTTCAGAATGCAAAGAAGGTGATTGGAAGCTAACTGCGAAACCAATATGTATTGTCAAACGTATATCAAAGGCTGATTTACTCGTAAATGTCAACAGTAATTTTAAACCAAAATTTGATAATTTTCCAAGTACTACAGAAAACTCAAACATTCACCTGTGTTGTATTATTGAGGAAGAGAGTAAAGAAAACGTTCAAGAAATTGGTTGTCAGGAAGAAATTAACAATCCTCAAGAACTCAGGTACGTTCACGTATGCTCTTTTCGTTGAGTTTTGTTCCATTTATTTAAAGGTTCGTTTTTATTTTGCTTTTTAATTTAGTCCAATTTTAGAATGATGGATAAGTAAGAGAAGGTGCACAAAATTATCTCTAATTAAATATTGGACTTCAATCGCGTTTCTACTTATTTTTTAAATATGTTTCAACTGATGTAAAATAATTTGGAATAGATGGCTAAAACGAAGTATATACTAGCAATATTTACAATATATATATATATATATATATATATATGAAAGCGAGTCAAAAATTATCTACACTTTTGTCATAACTTTTCTTACATTGCACACTTTGTAATCTGTCCTCGTATATTTTATTGTTATACTGTTGTGGTAATGCTGCGAAAGCATGCAGATATATCATGGCTGCTCCATTAGAAGTTTGCACCAAAGAGAAACAACGAGCAGTGATCCGATCCCTGTTGTTGAAGGGTGTCAAAGGGTCAGACATTCATCGCAGACTATCATCGCAATATGGGAGAAGTGCACTATCACGTAAAACTGTGTTTTTGTGGCTCGAGAAATTTAAAAGTGTTCGAACAAGTGTAACGCATGAAGAGGGAGCAGGACGGCCGTCAACCTCCACTACAGATGACAACATTCAGCAAGCTCGAGAGATGGTTCTGGCGAATAGCTGAATCACTATCGATGAGGTAGCATCTGCTATGAACATCAGTCATGGCTCTGCCCATCAAATAATCCATAACGAGCTCGGTTTTCATATAGTCTGTGCATAAAATGCGGTGCATTAATAAGGAGGGAGATTACGTAGAAAAATTATGTGCATAGTATAACCCTAGCTTCATGTAAATAAACTGTATAATGAAAAGTGTAGATAATTTTTGACATTTCCTCGTGTATATATATTAAACTGGACCGATTTTTAGGAATTTAAAATTTTGATTTGGAAAGGCCGTGAAAAGTTTCTTTTGGCTGAAAGAAGAAGAATATTTATTTTCAATGTTTTTCAAAAATTTCACTTTTCATCCTCTAAAGGGGGTTGGAAGTTTCAAAAATTATAAAAGATTAAATTTTCGAGTTTTCATTTGGAATGGGTTGGAGGGGTTTTCTCTTGGTGAGACAAAGAAAATATTTGTTTTCAAGTTTTTCATAGGGTTTCATCTTCCTCCCTCTACTAGGCCCTGAAATCCTAAAAACTAACAAAAAATTAAATTTTGGATCTTTCACCTGAAATAGGGTGGAGAAGCTTCTCCCTAGTCAGACAAAGAAAGCATTCATTGCCAAGCCCCTCACAGAATCTCACCCTACACCCACACTGAAGGCTGAAAACTTCGAAAAACCCCAATAATCCAAAACATGGAACCACGATATAGAATAGCGTGGAAATGTTTCCTTTAATGGCGAAAAATATTTATTTTCATTTTTTTTCTCAAGTTCCCATCTTTCACACTCCACCGGGTGTTGACAATTTCAATTTCTTTTGAAAAATTTAATTTTTGATTTTTGAATGGAATTGAGTAGAAAATTTTTCTTGTAGTGAGACAAAGAAGATATTTATTTTTAACTTTTTCTTCATAAAAGTGCATCTTTTAACACACATTAAATGATTTTGCAAACTCTGACGGTTTTTAATTTCCAGAAGTAGGTAAGAGATGCAATAAGGAAATCTAATATAAGATGAATTTAGTAAAAAACTATTTTCTATAACGCAATATTTACAATTTTACATTAATGTTTAAAACATCACCAGAATACATTGGTACTCAGAGAGTAGTATGAACCAAATATTTTACCACCTTATTGGCTGGTCTTGTTTTTGTTGTTGTTGTTGTTTCGAACTGTGCCATTGATATTCGGGAATCTACTCTTGCTTTAATGAAGCCATCTCCACTATTCAAGGCAAACACAGATATAGAATCTTCCGTCACTACACCTCTTTAATGCTTGAATGTGACAAGGATATGATTCAGAATCAAGAATTTTCTCTGAAAGTTCATTATGACACTTTTGATATATTCAACGTTCGAGTGTTGTAGTATTGGAGGAAAGCAATGCCGTTTTCTTGCCAGTTGATCAAATCGATGTATTCATCGTCGTCAAAGTTAAGTTTTGGTATTCAAAAAAACAACTAAAAACAAGTTCTCTAACAAAGAGACGATTATCACATAGCATGCAAAACAGAATGTTTACTGGGTATGTAAAAAGTAAATTGTGTTGGATCACAGGATCTACAATACTTTTAAACTCTTTATTTAATACCGACTCAGCTTGATCTTTTGAAGAACATGTTCTACGCCATTTTTAAGTAACGGTTTGAATCTCATTTGGAACCACATTTTGGCACAAACTTTAAAGCAAATTCGTCAGGTCCTTTAAATTTCCACCGGGATTATTTGTGCTGACACAGAGACGAAAAATAATAAAATGAAGAGTTAGAAAGAATCGTGGATAATGTGATCGAAAGCAATTCATTTTATTCACATTCAGAGAACATTCTATTGTGCATGCTATGTGATATTCGCCTTTTTGTTAGAGAACTTACTCTTAGACGGATTTTGAATGCTAAAACTAAAGATCGCAAACGTGTTCGGATATTCAAGGTACCAAAACTTAACTTTGACGCTGATGAATACATCGATTTGGTGAACTGGCAAGAAAACAACATTACTTCCCTCCAATGCTAAACCACTTGAACGTTGGAAATATTAAAAGTGTCAGTGGATTCCAATTTCACGCGTTTTGCGGGCCATGCATGCCACAGTTGTTGGAGCCGTGTGGCTGGCTGCTTTGTCTTGATGAATGAAGACTTTCTTCACATCAGCACCATACAACAACGGAATATGCTGCCGGTATAATGGCTCCAGAACGTATTGTTGATAGTATGCTGTGTTAATTTTCACATTCGTGCAACTCTATGTAGGGGAAGTTTCCCTTTATAGCAAAAACCTTTAACCATCATGAAGCCATGGAGAAAACCTTTACGGCACGTGCGGACCCAATTGGCATGGTCCTTGGCATCCTTGGGATAATAGTAAATGGCTCGAACCTGCTTGGAGTTTGACAAATAGATCCAATCCTCGTCTAACGTGACGACATATTTCCATTTATCACCAGCTAAATACCGTTCATAGAGCTGTTTGCAATGGACCATGCGTTCCCGGATATGTTTGTTTGTGAGTGTATGAACACGTGGCTTAGGCTTCATTTGCAGTCGTAAATCCTGGATGATTATCCTCTGTACAATTGATTTGTATCTTCTAATGCTACTAGCAATGTCTCTTTGTGGCGGCGGATTCTCGTGGGTCACAAATTTCTGCACTTGTCGAACCACATCCATTGTACGTTTGGGACGCGGGTGTTGTTTTCGTACCACTGTCTATACACCCGCTTCCTCTGGCTGTCAATTTTTGTTGCGTTTAATACATTGGCAATACCCTTCTTGGAAATGGTGAAACCCTTGCATGAACACTGTTTTATAATTGCACCGTAGCTGTATCCGATGTCCGAAAGAGCGGTGATGTATCCTCTCAGAATGGGGTCAATTTTGGAGGTATTTTACACTCGGAGCACTTCACTTCCTGCTACCGAATTCTCCACACAACTGGTTTCTGATTGTTCTGCTGTGCTTACTGTCTGTGCGATTCTAGCGCCACTGGAGAACGTTCCACTTCGTTTCCATAAATGTGGACAGAAATTCTGTAGAATTTTTTGTCTTACTAAAGAAAACTTATTTACTCAATTCTATTCAAAAATCAAAATTTTCAATATTTGAAAAGTTTTGAAATTGTCAACCCCAGTGAAGGGTGGAGGACGTGATTTAATGAAATGTTGAAAATAAATATTTTTGCCACTAAAAGGAAACATTTCCACCCTATTCCATATTGGGGATCCATGATCTGAATTTTGCAGGGTTTTCAAAGTTCTCAGCCCCAGGTGAGGGTTGGAGGATGGGATTCTGTGAGAGTCTTGAAAATGAATATTTTCTGTTTTACTAGGGGGAAGCGTTTCCACCCTATTCCAGGCGAAAATTCCGAAATTAAGTTTTTCGAGATTTTTGAGGATTTCAACCCCCAGGAAATAGTGGAAGATATAAAATAGATATTCTCTTTGTATCGCCAAACGAAAATGCTTCTACTCCATTCCAAATGAAAACTCCAAACTTTCATCTTTAAAAACTTTTGAAACTTTAAAATCCAGTAGAGTGTGGATCATGAAATTTTATGAAAAAAATTAAAATAAATAATTTTTTATTTATTTATTTATTTCCTCCAGCAGAGAGATCTCTCCAATTATAGGAGGTGTACACAATTGATTACATTATTACATAATAATAATAATAATAATAATAATAAGTAAAACAGAAATTTAAAAATGAAAATATTAAGAATATTAAGCTAGCAATAAGCAAATACAATATATAACTTTGTATACGGACATTCCACAGATCAATGCATACATTTTATGAAGCACGAACTCATGCTCTCATTCTAGAAATAGGCATACACACATAATACATATATACACTTACATATACATATATAGGCCCTGTACATATACATACACCAATATTTATACATGCAAATTATATGCACGAACACACATACATATCTCGCACATTTCACATGCACACATTCATGTGCTCAGAATAGATATTGTACATTACAATAACATGAAAATAGAAAATAATCAAATGACATTACTGTAGTTAATATAGTAATATCCAATATTAATTACGTTTTCTATTTAACTTAATTTTGCACAAATATCTGTTCAATAATTTTTTAAATATTTTTTCTTTCAAACTTAAGTCAATGTCATCGATACTCACAGCTATATTATTATATAATGAACATAATATTATCAAAGGTGAGTTGTTGTATGTGTTGGTTTTCGCAGTGGCATACCATAATAATTTCCTCGTTCTTAAAGTTTTTGATTTAATATTGAATTTGATATACTGCAAAAACTCACTGTTATCGAATTTACTATTTTAAATAAACACATTTCTTGTAGAATAACACATCTATCCGAAAAAGTTATGTAATTGAATTCACCTAGTAGTCTGGAATACGAAATTTTACTAGTAATTGCAGATTGTCCAGTTTTCTTGTAGTATAGATACCTTAAAAACCTTTTCTGAATTGCTTCTAATTGATTGTTTTGAGTTACGTATTTCGTAGTCCAGATCACCAAGGCGTACTCCATCTTTGATCTTACAATACTTTTAAAAATAGTTCCTATAACATCAATGTTTGTAAACATTTTCGTGTTTCTTATTATAAATCCTAATTGCTTAAAAGCGTTATGTGTTAGCAATAATGTATGTTTATTAAAAGACATATCACAACTAAAAGTAATACCCAAATCTTTATATGTATATACACGTTCTAATACTTTGTTATCTATCTTGTAGGGATTAATTTTAGTTAACCTTCTTTGCTTTGAAAAAATCATGAATTTACGCTTGTTAGTATTAAAATATAATTTATGTTCTATACTCCACTGATATATGTTATTTAGATCCTCATTCAGTTTCAATACATCCTGATTTTCCTGTATATCTTTGTATAATTTTAAATCGTCAACATATAATAAACATTTGGAATATTTAACGTATTTTGGGAGGTCATTCATAAAAAGTAGAAACAATAAAGGTCCTAAGTTTGAGCCCTGCGGGACACCGGAATTAATATTATAGCTGAATGATCTTGTGTGATTGAAGTATACATACTGTTTTCTCTTATACAGGTAACATTTAAACAATTTTAGTAAATTTGATGAGAATCCAAAGCTTGAGAGTTTTCTAAGTAGTATGTCCTGATTAATTGTGTCAAATGCCTTTGCAAAATCAATATATATCGTGTCTACTCGTTTGCGATCATGAATAGCTTCATGAACGAATTGAGTGAAATTAAGCAAATTTGTTACCGTCGATAGTCCAGGGTAAAATCCATGCTGGTTTTCGCAAATATAACTCTTTACATGGTTAAAAACACGATCATATAATATTTGTTCGAAAACTTTTATGGTGCACAAATTATGGCTATCGGTCTATAATGTTCTATTTTACTCTTATCCCCATTTTTAAAGATTGGTGATACTTTAGTAATTTTCCAGATTTCAGGAAACGTTTGGGTTTTAAGTATTAAATTGAAAAGTATAGACAGTGGTTCTAGTAGTATTTCCGAGCATGCTTTTATCACATATGGAGGAATACCATCTGGTCCACATGCTTTTTTAGGCTTTAACTTTTTAATAGCTTCCCTATACTCTTCATTCGACACTCTATCAATTTCTAAACAGTTACTTACCTCCATATGTTCTTCCTCAGGAGGGTTGTATGATGATATATTTTTATCATATACTGATTTAAAATAATTTGCAAAACCATCAACAATTAGTTTGTTTGTGTTCAATGTATTACCGTTTAACGTCATACTACCACTTTCACTATTATTATTCTTCTGTTTGCATTTTATATATGACCAGAAAGAGTTTACATCCTTTTAAACCTCAATTTCGCTTTCCCTAATATAATGTTCATACGCCTTACGAATAATTTTCTTTGTATCCTTTCTTATCTCCTTATACATATGTTTATTATATTCTGAGTCTTTCATGTGCTTCCTATAATGTTCTTTTAATTTTAACTTGTTTATTATATCTTTTGTAAACCAGCACGGATATTTTTTCATACTACATTGTCGCGTTTTAGGTACTGTATCAATGATTATTTTATTTATTATATCATAAAATGCGTTAGTTGCATCATCAACATTACTAAATTGTTTTAAAACCGACCAGTCAACTTCTCGAATTAATTGATATAGTTTTAAAAAATTAGCTTACTGGAAGTTGAATACAATTTTTGTTTCATTTTTTAGTGGATAATTTTTCCCTATAAACGGAATAGTGATTTCTAGTGCAGGATAATGGTTATCTTCATTTATAATCGGCAATTCACTTCTTCGTACAACAATACCATTCGAAATATTACTAAATAGTAAGTCTAAAGTTCTACAAAAGTAGTTTTTTATATTATTTAAAGAATGAAGATTTTGTAGGCTCAAAAAATTAGCTAATGACCGATAGCATTCACCACCGTTCAAGAAATTATAGTCTGTACCTGTAACTAGTGGTAGATTAAAGTCTCCAGCCACTAATACGTTATTTTCCTGAAACAAGTCATTTTCTTCAAATATTTGAAAGAAATTTAGATAATGATTTAAACATGAAACAGGAGGGAAGTATACAGTTACAATATAAAATGTTTTACAATATGCAACTACCTTAACACACAAATTCTCAAGCTCATTACGTATCTGAATATTAGTGGCTGCAAACTTGTTTTTAATTGCTATGAGTACTCCACCACCTTTTTAATATAGTCTATCCTTCCTATAGACTTTATAATTATAATCAAACATTTCTGAGTCGACAATATCAGGTTTAAGCCAAGTCTCTGTTAATATAATTATATCATAATCACATTGTACAGTATTTAGATAAAGATCGTTTGTTTTGTCCTTAATCCTCTAACATTTTGATAGTAGATATTTAAGGTACTTCTGTCAGGACTAACTATCAGTTTCTATGTACTTCACAAAAATATTTTACGACAATGCGATTACATCTTCTAATGTTTTTAACTGTATCACAGAATCACCTTGACTTTTTCTCAAAAATATTCGTCCTACATTATCTACCCATAAGAAAGCATAACTTTCTCGCGTTTTAATTTTCTCGCGTTTCCAACGATTTTTCTCCGGTATGCAGTTAAACCCTGGTTGATATAAACAATACCTTCATTCATATAGCCCAGTTGATTTATACTTAGATTTCTTTTTACTTTCCTTCTAGCTAAAAATTTGTCTTTATCTTCTTTTCTTACAAATTTGACAATAATGCCTCTATCTGTTTGATGCGAAAGTTTCCTTAGTCTGTGACAAACATCAATAGATTCCCGTGTAATATCAATATCTAACACCCTACCTACATTTTTTACAATTTCGTAAGTATCTTCGTTCTGTTTTTCCGGAATACCATATATTTCGATAGTATTTCTTCTTCCGTACTGTTCAATTTCATCCCTTTCTAGCTGAGCATCCTTTAGTTGTTTTTTAAGTGAAATATTTTCTTCCTTTAACTGTTCTATGGTTTTCATACATTCACCTATGGTTTCGGATTGATTTTTAATTGTCTCACCGAGAAGAAATTCTTCCCGTTCATTCCTAATCGAAATTCCAAAATAGCTAAATATTGGCCCAACCTAATATATATATATTCACAGCAGGGAATCCTTTGCTTAGGTGCGCTGAAAACGCTAAAGTACTATTGTAAGCACTAATTTAATGTTTTGTTAATTTCTAGGGTATGTTCCCCAACTTTAATAAAACACATATTGTTTGTCTTAGTAATATTTTTATTTTAAATTTATATCATATTTATTTATGTGCCACTTTTAATGTGATATTGACATGAAAGATTCTTTGTACACTTGTCAAATCTTGTGATACATTCGTGTGCCTCGCAGATAGGTTGAAACTATTGTCTTAGGGAGATTGGAAATTTTGTGACAAAGTCTGAACCTCCTACACCAAGAAAAGTTTTACTTCGCTTTTTACTTCTTTGAAATGTAAGTTAAAAATACATTTTATAAGAGACTAAAGTATCATTAGACCTTGTTATACACAATTGATCTTTCTACGCACAATTTCGAACTGCCACGAAAATTTTAAACTGGGAGGGGTGAATATATGAACATATCTTTTTTCAGCATAAATATTAACTTGTATATCCTACTCTAAATTAAACTAAACATTTAGTGATATTCAAAAGTCTGAAGACTATGGCCTAAAAATTTAGTTGAGTTTAAACTTTGTTTATTGGTGAATATAGGGAGAAAGTCTTTGTTCAAAACAACTAAATAGAAATTTTGGGCAGAATTATTTATTTAAAATTAAAACAGTGCAGCACAATGTTTTCAATGTAAGACAATGTTAATATTCATTTTCAATTCTTGAAGATAATTTTAATTTTCAAACATTTTTAACATTAAAATTAAGGTAAACAACAACTTTTCACAATATATTACGAAATTTTAATCGACATAACACACGGAATCACTGATTTTCTGCTTTCGATATGCAACATTAAATAACTGATAAATTGACATAAATTTTGAATGGAATATATGATTGATAGCAAACTTCAGATCAACAATAACTAAAAATTGTGGTTATGGTTCTTCAGTGCTGCTTAGAATATTGTTTATTATTTTAATTAAATGATATATTTATGCACATGAAATTCTGGCGAAAATAAAAATGCAGATTTACACGTAATATTCAGGTTACTGTGTTCTACAAACACCTAAATTATTAAACAAGCGCTTCGTTCACCTATCATAAAATGGATATATACATGTATACTAAAATTCTGATTTAACGGAATGTAATCGTGTTAACAGCCAATATCTTTACAGCAGAGTGTAACCCCGTCTAGAACTTTAGCAACTGACGAAGTTAGCAGTGGTATGCTACCACTCAATACTCGTTTTAAACTTGGAGTACTAATGCTAGTCGTTTAATTGGAATATAATGTTCAGTTCACAGCGTTCTCCAATATACTTAATCAACTCGGAAATGATTCATACTACACTGGTATGCCATTTTCATTAATTACGTCGTCTACTTTGCTTAACATAACCAAACCGTTAATGTGAATTTCGACCACGATATTCTTCGCAAAGTGATATCATGCCTTTTCCACATTTCTTTACTCGTGATCAACTACTTCAGGTGTAACTACATTTTGTTAGAGAATCGCTCCACTCTGAATATTTTGGAGCTAGATCTAGCAACCGAAAGTAGTTCTTTCTGTAGCTAGCTTTTCCAAACTGTTTAGAACTATTTGATGATGGATTTTTAGGTCACTCGCAATGTTTTGACTTTTTATCAGCCAATCGTGGTGTACTTCTACAAGAAATTAACAACCTTTTCTGTGATTGGTCATCCACTGCAAGAAGCATGCTGTACGCAGAAATTTCCAGACCGAAAGCTAATGAACCATTTTTGAATGTTGCTTTCGATAATGTACCTTGTTAATAAGTAGTACAAATTTCCTCACTGATCAGCAGTTTTGCCGAAAATATATTTTTTGGACACCATAGCATAGGCTTGATTATTAAATCTACAAAACTTTCTTTTAGGTATGTTTCAACCTTCAACCTTGGTTCAAACAAAAACAAAATGAAAACAGAAAATCAACCTGAACAAGATTGCAGTAAGCTTTATAATATTGACGTCAATGAACTGAAAGATAAGGATTCATTTTCAATATCTTCAGTGGCTCATTCTAAAAATAAACATAAAAAGCAAAATGGAATGGAGGAAGTTGAAGACATTAAACTGTCCATGCAAGGAGAACATTCAAAGCCTAATTTTAAATTCCCTTCAGAATTCAAAGAAGGTGATTGGAAGTTAACTGCAAATCCAATATGTAAGGTCAAGCGTATATCAAAGGCTGATTTACTCGTAAATGTCAACAGTAAATTTAAACCAAAATTTGATAATTTTCCAAGTACTACGGAAAAGTTAAACAATCACCTGTGTTGTATTATTGAGAAAGAGAGTAAAGAAAATGTTCAAGAAATTGGTTGTGAGGAAGAAACCGTCAATCCTCAAGAACTCAGGTACGTTCAGGTATGCTCTTTTCGTCGTGTTATGGTTCCATTTATTTTCTGGTTCGTTTTAATACTATCCTCTTAGTTTAGTCTAATTATGTTTATTTAATTTTAGAAAGTTGGATAAGTAAGAAAACATGCACAAAATTGCCGTTAATTAAATATTACACTTCAATCGCGTTTCTACTTATTTTTTAAATACATTTCCACTGGTGTAAAAGAATTTCAAATAGGCGACTGGAAAGTAATATACAGTATACACACAATATATAAAATTTATATAAGAGAAATAGAGAGAAAGAGATAGGTAACTAGGAGATAGATAAACAGATTGCGTAAGAGACACTTACATTTTATGTTGGCATCTATTTTTAGTAATATTAAGAGCGTTCTGTTGGTTACTTGAACGCAGAAATATGCAATTGCTAAAACTTCGTCTTACAATTTAGAGTGGCGGTTCCAAAGCTTCTTTCAGGGCATCCTTTGTTCAGTCTATGCTGAAAACACTAAAGTTCGCTTGTAAGCAAAAATCGAATGTTTTGTTAATTTTTAGGGTATGTTCCCCAACTTGAATAAAACATACATATTGTTTCACTTAGTATCTTTTTATTTTAAATTTATATCATTTTTATTTTATTATATGGTATCTTTAATGTTATATTGAGATGAAAGATTCTTTGTACACATGTGAATGTTGCGGTACGCTGGTATACCACGCAGATAAAATTGAAACTACTGTTTGAGGATAGACTGGAATATCTTGTGACAAAGTCTTAACCTGTTATCGCAAGAAAGGTTTCAATTCGCTTTTCACGTCTCTAAGATGTAACTTGTAAATCCATCTTATCTGAGACTAAAGTATCATTAGGACTTGTTATACACAATTGATCTTTCTACGCACTATTTTTAACTGTCAAAAAATTTCAAACTAGCAGCGATGAATTTCTGAAAACATATCATATTGAGCATAGAGTTCAGGGTTTACATGCTACTCTAAATTAAACTCAAGCATTTAAAGGTATTCAAAAGTTTCAGATCTTTAGCCCAATCAAGTTTTGTTAAGTATGAACTTTCTTTATTCGTGAATATAAGGAGAGTCTCTTCGTACAAAACAACTAAATAGAAACTTTCGGCAGAATTGTTAAATCAAATTCACTACCGTGCACCACAATTTTTCAAATAAGATAAAGTCGATATTCAATTTCAATTCTTGAAAATGCTTTTAGTGTTCAAACATTTTTATTACTGAAATAAAGAAAAAGTACAATTTTTCAACTAATGTGTTGTAAAATTTTAATCAACATAACGCACAAAATCCCTGATTTTCTGCTATGGTTATACAACAATAAATAAATGATAAATTGACATAAATTGTGAATACAATATACGATTGCTAGCAAAGTTTAAAGTAAACGTATCTAGAAAGTATGGTTATGGTTGTCCAGTACTGCTTATAATATTGTTTATTATTTTAAGTAAATAATATATTTATGCACATACACCTCTAGTGAAAATGAAAATGCAGATTTACACGTAATATTCCTGTTACTGCGTGCTACGAACATTTCAGTGGTAGAGCGTTCACTTCTAGTGCGTGGAGTACCGGGTTTAATCCTCGGTCCCGCCAAGGAAATTCTGTGGTGGTCAAACACTGTGTGCGTGGGTTTCCTCAGGCTTCCCCCATTTGTACTCACTATCTTCATTCCACCATTTCATTTATTTCTCATCATCACTGTCTTCTTTAGTCTATGCCGGCTAAGCGGTGGGAAGTAAAACTAAAAAATTTCATTTCATTTTCAAACACTTAAACTATTAAGCAAGCGCTTGGTTTTCCTATCATAATATATATGGTTCACTGTTCAGCAGTTTCGTCGAAAATATATTTTTAGGACACGATATATTATACCTAATTATTAAATTTACAATACGTTTTTTTAGGTCTGCTTCAACTTTCAACCTTGGTTCAAATAAGGACGAAATGAAAACAGAAAATCAACCTAACGAAGATCGCAGTATGCTACATAGTATTGACGCCAATAAACTGAAACATAAGGATTCTTTTTCAATAACTTCAGTGGTACATTCTGAAAATAAACAGAAAAAGGAAAATGGAATGCAAGAAGTTGAAGATATTAAGCTGTCCATGCAAGGAGAAAATTTCAAGCCTAATTTTAAATTCACTTCAGAATGCAAAGAAGGTGATTGGAAGTTAACTGCAAACCCAATATGTATGGTCAAGCGTATATCAAAGACTGATTTACTCGTAAATGTCAACAGTAATTTTAAACCTAAATTTGATAATTTTGCAAGTACTACGGAAAGGTTAGGCAATCACATGTGTTGCATTATTGAGAAAAAGAGTACAGAAAATGTTCAAGAAATTGGATGTGAGGAAGAAACTGTCAATCCTCAAGAATTCAGGTACGTTCACGTATGCTCTTTTCGTCGAGTTATGTTTCATTTATTTTCTAGTTGGTTTTAATACTTTCCTTTTAGTTTAGTCTAATTATGTTTATTTAATTTTAGAAAGTTGGATAAGTAAGAAAACATGCACAAAATTGCCGCTAATTAAATATTACACTTCAACCGCGTTTCTACTTATTTCTGAAATATATTTCAACTGATCTAAAATAATTTCGAATAGACGACTGGAAAGTAATATACAGTATACACACAATATATAAAATTTATATAAGAGAAATAGAGTGAAAGATAGGTAACTAGGAAATAGATAAACAGATTGCGTATAAGGTAGTTACATTTTATGTTGGCATCTATTTTTAGTAATATTAAGAGCGTTTTGTTAGTTACTTGAACGTCGAAATGACAATTGCTAAAACTCCGTCTTACAATTTAGAGTGTCTGTGTAGGTGTATTTCTCCCAGAAATTAACAATTTCTTCTGTGATTGTGATCAAATGCTGATTTACTCGTAAATGTCAACAGTAATTTTAAACCTAAATTTGATAATTTTGCAAGTACTACGGAAAGGTTAGGCAATCACATGTGTTGCATTATTGAGAAAAAGAGTACAGAAAATGTTCAAGAAATTGGATGTGAGGAAGCAACTGTCAATCCTCAAGAATTCAGGTACGTTCACGTATGCTCTTTTCGTCGAGTTTTGTTCCATTTATTTTCTGGTTAGTTTTAATACTTTCTTTTCAGTTTAGTCTAATTATGTTTATTTAATTTTAGAAAGTTGGGTAAGTAAGAAAACATGCACAAAATTGCCGCTAATTAAATATTACATTTCAATTGCGTTTCTACTTATTTCTTAAATATATTTCAACTGATGTAAAGATTAGGATTAAGATATAGAGATTAGGATTAATCTTTTGAAGTATAGTAACCGGACCAATGTATCTGGAAGAGAATTAATATGGTATTCCAAGCTGACGATTTGGATAGAATACGAGTCCTTTTGTCCTTCCTCAAAGCTAGTTTGTTTGTTTCTGTTTTGCATCATAATATTTCTTTTGTTTCTCATAGCTTCCAGCTAAATTATCTTTCAAAATTCCTCTACTAATTTCGAAGTGTTCTCGGTCGACACATAATGTTGGAGTCAATGCAATCGCAAAATCGGAAATCATTTTTTGATCGACCCATGTAATAAGAAATAACTCGAATACTTGGTTCCAGCCTGGATGAATGTGTTGATTGCAAAATTTACATGTGGAATGAGCTTCGGCCGCTGGTTTAGATCTTCCTGTACAAAAAATTTAAGAGAATTCTGTATAATTTTGTTTAATGTTTCGACTACACCCAAAGTTTTATGATCGTACGCAGGACAAAACTTAAATTCAAAGTTGTAGAGCTTTGCTAAATTTTATAGTCTCTTTGCGTTATGTACAGGGTGCGTCTAAATATAGGTACGAAGAAGCTCCATATTTAAGCATGATTTCGTATATCAGAAATAGTTCGATTTCTTCAGCTGTAGTTTTATCTACAATCTTTGTAACACAGAAACGCGTTAACACTTCAATTGCGATAAATATGTATTTAAACTTTCCTGTCCGACAGGTACCTCTCCTATCGAGTCGTACTACCACACAGTACGAATAGCTCAAGTAGCATGATGTAGTAATTGATCTGATCGATTAGTTGGTACCTTTTTATGTTTCTGACAGAGAGTACATGTTCTTATTTTGTGTGCTATATATACTTTCATATGGAGGAAATGATATTTCCACAATGCCGATTGGTAAGTTTTCGTATGCTCGAAATGTGGTGTCCACGGGTTATTGTGGATTCCATCAAACCATTTCTTTAGTAAAAATTTTGGTATGAAAAGCAAATATAACAGTTCAAATTGAAGATGCTTGTGTGTTGTATATAATAGTGCATCTTTAAGACAGAAATATTTCGTGGCACGGAATGTTGACATTCTACTAGGTTCTTTATTTTCTAGAACAGAGATGATATCCGAAAATGATGTGTACTCTCTCTGTTCTTCGGTCAGATTAGGTTGTGCCATGGGTTGATCAATTTGAAGGGTCTGTTCTAGTGAGTGAGATGCTAAAACCTTTGGGTCCTCACTGTCAAAAATTGACACTTTCATGCTTTTCGTCGCGTTGTATGTCCTGTTTTGTTCTAAACGGCTAAAAATATCTGCAGGGTGCTGCAAACTTTTAATATGGTGTATTTCAAAATTGTAATCTGCTAAGAATATCTTATAGCGAGTGAATTTTTACACTGTGTCGGGCTGAGTGTTCAATGAAATCAGGCACTTGGCATCAATAAATAGCTTGAGTTTTCCATTTAGCAAAAACACATCGAAGGTATATAATTCTTTCTGCCAGGTTGAAGCCTTACGTTCAGTTTTAGTAAAACGTCTGCTTCAGTAAGAAACGTCACGTTCCTGGTTAGTTTTAGGATCATAGCAAGCCAAAATTCCACCGACCGATACAGTTGATGCATCTCCGTATAAACGAATTTCCAGAGATAGGTAGAAATGAAACAAGGTTGGGGCCTGAATTATATCAGTTTTAAGTTTCTCGAATAATTCGCCATGTTTTGATGTCCAGTTTAATTTTCTATTCTTTTCTAAATGAACTTGAAACGCCTCCACTTTCTCAGTAAAGTTTTTGATGTCGGCTCCGAAATAGGAGCAAAGTCCGAGAAAATCTTTTAAGGCTCTCTTAGAGGTTGTTTTAAAAAAAATCCCTTATCTTATTGGCAATTTTGGGAGAAATTTTGATGTCTTTACCTTTGACTGTAAATCCTAGTACGCTTAATTATGAGTATAACAGGTGTGTCTTGTTTGGGCACTTTAAAATTATGTTTACGCAGTCTCTTGGAGAGTAGTTCCAAGTCCGATAATTGCTGCTTCCAATTTTTGCTCCCTATCATCAGATCATCAACGAACGAAGTAATAAGAAGTGGTAAACCTTCCAGAAGCATGCGCACCGCTTTAGTTAGGCTCTTGGGCGATGTAGTATGGCCCATAACGCAGTGTTGAAATTGATACGATTTCCTAATATGATTCACTTCAAAAGTCATGTATTTTTGGCATTTAGGGTCCAATAATATTTGAAAATAACTTTGCTTTACATCGATACTCGATGTGGAAGATTGGTACCCAAGCACATGTAAAATGTCTTCTGTTGACTGGGATGGTATACAAATATATTTGGTGAACTTATTACATGCCTGTAAAATCAGAATTAAGCGAAATTCTGAGGTGTTTGGCTTTCGCAGTGTCAGAAGTGGCGACGAGAATAAACTACCGTTGGTTTCATTGAAGATGGTGGCTTCTAATAGCCGCTTAATTTGGAGATCAATTTCTGATGTCAAAGCCAAAAAGTAGGGGTGACCTCTGATGAAAAGAAGCACCTTTATCTATCCGTATTTTGTGAATGTAGCCACGAAAATATCCTATATCTGGTGAATAGGAAAAGACATCGCTGTATTTATAAAGTAAATTGTGTACAGCCTTTTTCTGTTCTTGTGTTAAATCCGGGTTTATGTAAAAAGGTTAATATCTAAAAGTGGTGCTGTTTTATCAAATCTTTTCTGTATTCCCTGTTCCGATCTATAAAATCTTTCATCATTTTGGTCGCCTAATTGTTGGTCCCCCTGTATATTAACCTCTTGCAGATCCTCCTCAACGCACGCAATTGGTGTATATTTTGCTAATGTTATTGATCTATTAGATGGGTTAGATTTTAGTAATATGAAATTGCTTTTTGGTAATTTGGCTGGTAAAGCCTGCAATCCGTATCTATCTAATAAATTCTCAAGTGGAGAAACAATGATGTATTCGTTATTCCTATTCCGATTCTTGATCTTAACAGGAAGAAAGAAATGCGTCCTAAATGGGATGGTAACTCTGCGAGTGGTAAATACGTCAGCTGTTGTATTCTATTTTATTGAATTAATTGCATGTGCCGATAGTTCTTCCTGTGCATCCACTTCGGTTGGAAATGTCGGTGGCCGTGGCTTCCTGCATACAGGCAGTGTATTGCGTTGTAAGTCAATTTTGCTTTTAGACGATTTAAAATATTTTCACCGAATAGAGGTAAGAATTCTCAATGTTCCAAAATTCGAAAGTAATGCGAAAATGTTCCTGAACCAATTTTGAGTGTAATTAGAGCACCATATCGCAATTTTACAATCAAACTCTCAATTCCTCTAAGATTGGTATTGAAAGGAATTATTTGCATATTTGAAGGAATCGTTAATTTCGGCCAAAGACTGAGAAAGATTCCTCTATCTTTTATTACAGGGTATTTTTCTCTATTGATCATTATATTGTCTAGTAATGCATGTTCCTGATTTAGTAATTTTATACTCTCTCTCTCCTATTGGTCACTGGAGATACAGTGTAAAGTGATGCAGGTATTTGTTACATTCGTTGGATACATCTTTTTGTTGTACGTCTTCTGCGTGTATAACGGCCCTCAGAACACGTTCTGGAGAAAATTCGTCCGGGGCCCCCTATGCGTTTCCTGGTCGATGTTTTGAAAACATATATTGAAAGAATATCACTGTATATAACATGTACCACAGACTGTAACTGTTTCAGGTTTATATGTATTGCTATTTTTGTTATTATTCCTAGGATTTCTTTCCTTTTCGTTCTTATGCTCTTTATTATTGCCTTTATTTGTACTGCGTGGTTTATAATTATTACGGCCGCCACGCCCAAATTGAGAATTTCTAATTGCATTCTGAGCCCCTAAAAAGACAATTCACGCATCTGATTTGCAAGCTTGCTTAATTCGAATGAACCATTGGCGTTCGTAGCGTTAGATGTGCTTGCCACAGGGGGGTGGGGGTTGTAGTGTTAACTTGGAAGGGAGGATTTGAAGGTACTTGAGTTTGAGAGGCAACCTGTAGTGATGGTGCGGAAGGTAAAGGAAATGTTGGAGCATGTTGTTGACAATAATGCCAATTGGGTGTTTGACTGCATGAAGGATAAGTTGCTTGTTGGTGATACGTGGGGAAGGAAGCGCTAGCCACCGTTGAAGAATTTAAACTGTTAACTGACGGATTTTCATCACATAGAGAATAAATTGCTTGCGATAATTCGACGTAATCACGGTTTTCCAAACGGTTATGCGTTTTTTCTAAGTTATGTAAATGTGATTGTAAAGCCTGTAACCAAGTAAATGTTTCAAATGAGATCTTGTGTAAAAAGAAATTCATTAAGCCCAAAGATAAATAGTTTACTTTCAGTTCTTCGGTGGCCTGAGACATTACTTGTCGAATGTTTTTTAATTTTCTTTAAAAAAATATGAATCAATTTCCCCTTTTGAACCTGAAAAATTTCAAATTCGTCCGATACACTGGTATCTTTGGCATACTTAGATCCATTAATTTGGGTTTCAAAGATTCGTAACTAAGTGTATTCATTTGGTTTTGTACTTTTAATTGCAATACCAAATCGAGAGCCTCGTCCTTCATGGGAACGAGTTCATTCTTCATCTCAGGATTCCACGAATCCAATAGGGCAGGGTGGTCGAATAACGTAAAATACCTATCAGAATCACCAGTAACGTTTCCAGAGTACTTAGCAAAGTGAGGGATATTAAAAGAAGGGCGTGAATTTTCTTCTACCATTTTTCCATTATCTTCCGGAAAAGTAATTTTCCCTGATCTTTTAGGATGATTACACTAAAAATATAGTCACGTCTATGCCTCTAAGTTCACTGACAAGAAGAATCACATACCTATGAATTAAAAAAGTTCCTTTTCGCTTAATAAAAATAGCGTCCAATAGGGGAATATTCAGTAAAACTAACCGGACAATCCCTTACCATGTGCAACTCTGCCCAATATAGGTTTGTAGGTAGAGCGAGGTAATAAAATGTGAGTGGAAATCCTGTCCAGAATCGACACCCATTAGCGGCTTCTATTACAATATTCACTAAATAACAGTATTTCCGAAAAAAAAATACAAAGTTACATTTGTTAGGTTACAATAGGTAGTCCTGACCGTGAGATCGCGGACAGGATTTCCACAAAGCCCCGTAGCAGGCTAGGCAGAGTGGCGAAAGAGTCTCCAAAGCTCCGTCACAAGCCGAGAGGAGGTTGGTGGTCACAGAACCCCGCGGGAGGCTGAACAACTGGGGTTAGAATTTCCTACAGAGCTCGGTAGCAGTTTAAGCCAAGAGAAAAGAAAAGCCAAGAGTCCCGTAGCAGGTTAGAGGCTTTGGGCTAGGTTACTCCTAATGTCCCGTGGGATACAGTAGGAGGAACACCAGAGAACTAGTACTAGTCGTCTGGTGGCTGCCGAATTTATAGAACTCCAGTCGGAGTGGCGCTGCTGCTCCGATGTCGGCCTCTACTTCGAAGGAGCAGGCAGAAATCTGTTTCCTGCAGGTTGTAGTTTATCCACGTGGTGCGTAGTATCTTAACATAAAACCATGTGGAGGTGTTCATAAACACAAACGTAAAGTGTGTTTATGTTTATACTTAAATTCTGATTTAACGGAACTTAATCGTGGTAACCGCCAATATCTCCACTGCTGAGTCTAACCTTGTTCGATACTTGAGCAAATGGAGAAGTTAGCAGTGGTATTGCTACCACTCAATACTTTTTGTAATCTTGAAGTATTAATGCTAGTCAGTTCGTTGGAATTAAACGTTCATTTACAGCGTGCTCCAATATTGTTAATGAGTTCGCTAGTGATTCAAACTACGTTAGAACGCCCTCTATATTAGTTATGTCGTCTGCTTTGTCGAATCATTAATCCAGATCATTCATGTGAATTTCGACCACGATATTTTTCACAAATTGATATCATGTGTTATCCAAATTTCGTTACTCTTGATTAACCGCATCAAGTGTGACTCCATTTTGATACGTTTTGGCAGAGATTCGCTATTTCAGTAAATATTCTTAAGTTAGATCTAGTATCAAAGGTAGGGCTTCTACCTATTTAGAACTGTTTGGTAATGGGTATTTAGGTCACTGGCATGATTGGACAGTTCATCAGAGTTTCATGGTGTATTTCCACCAGAAATTACGCACCGTTTCTGTGATTGCTTATCCACTGCATGAAGCATCCTGAACGCACAAATTTCAGAACGGAAGCTATTAAACCATTTTTGGCAGTTTCTTTCGATAATGTACCTTGTTAGTAAGTAGTACAAATTTCCTCACAGTCAGTAGTTTCGGCGATAGTATATGTTTAGGACACAATATATTATGCCTGATTAATAAATCTACAACATTTTTTTAGGTGTGGTTCAACCTTTAACCTTGGTTCAAATAAAGACGAAACGAAAACAGAAAATGAACCTAATGAAGATTGCCGTAAGCTATATAATATTGACACCAATGAAGTGAAAGATAAGGATTGTTTTTCAATATCTTCAGTGGTACATTTGGAAAACAAACATAAAAAGGAAAATGGAATGGAAAAAGTTGAAGATATTAAGCTGTCCATGCAAGGAGAACATTTAAAGCCTAATTTTAAATTCCGTTCAGAATACAAAGAAGATGATTGGAAGCTAGCTGCGAAACCAATATGTATGCTCAAGTATATATCAAAGACTGATTTACCCGTAATTATCAGCAGTAATTTCAAACCAAAATTTGATAATTTTCCAAATATTACGGAAAAGTTAAACAATGAAATGTGTTGCATTATTGAGAAACAGGGTAAAGAAAATGTTCAAGAAATTGATTGTCAGGAAGAAATTAGCAATAATCAGGAACTCAGGTACGTTCATGTACGCTCTTTTCGACGCGTTGTGTTCCATTTATTTTTCGTTTCGTTTTAATATTTCCTCTTTAGTTTAAGTCTAATTATGTTAATTTAATTTTAGAAAATTGGATAAGTGAGAGAGGTTGCAAAAAAATGTCGCTAATTAAATATTAAACTTTAATCGCGTTTCTAGTTATTTTTTAAATGTTTCATCTGATATAAAATAATATCGAGTAGATGGTTAGAGCGTACTATATACACGCAATATTTACAATATATATATATATATATATATATATATATATATATATATATATATATATATATTGTAAATTTATATATTGTGCAAATTCACATAGTGCACCACGAGTTTTGGAAAGTAAGATAACCTTAATATTCATTTTGAATTCTTTTAAATGTTTTTAATTTTCAAATATTTTTAATACTAAAATTAAGAAAAACTAGAACTATTAACACTAATATATTACAAAATGTCAATCGACATAACACACAAAATCATTGATCTTCTGTTCTCGATTTGCAAGAGTAAAAGTAGTGATAAACTGACAAATTGTGATTACAATGTATGATTGTTAGCGAACTTCAAATTAACAATATCTAAAAACTGTGTTTATGGGTGTCCAGACTCCTAATACAAATGATCATGCGAACGAATCGTGATAAAATATTTGGCAGGCACCTATAAAATTTTGTTGGATAAGAGTAAGTTTGGGGGGTCCAATACGCATAAAACAGTACGTCTATGGGCGATTGGTCCTATGTAATGGTACAACCGGAAAACGATGTGTAATTTTTAAGTTCTGTCATCTATGTTCTATGAAAAAATATAGCAATTCCTAACCGTAACCATTTATTTAATTCGGCCTCGAACTCCGGATGCATTGCTTGTGGGACAAAATAGCAAGGTCCCACAACTGGTTCGTTATCTTTTAATTGGATTTTGTACGGAGGCACATTAACACGACGTGGGTACTCGGAGAAGAGAGATCTGTACTGTAGGAATAATTTACGGAGATCTGATGTAATTGGTAATGGTAAGTCATCCCGAATATTAATGTAAGTATCGATGTCTTGTGGAGAGACATTGCATTCGGCATTCAGGAATGGATCCAGATGATCATCCCTATTAACATCTCCCCCATTGAGAGGTGTCACTGCAAAATCAGCTTGACAGATAACCCTGGGGTCAAGCATGGGCTGATCCTGTCACGGTCGCCATTTTAAAACTGAAAAGGCCGTTGCCATAGAAATCACCGTTTCCATAACAACGAATCCCGTTACGGTTCGCCAATCTAGAACTGTAAAGGGCGAAGAAGAAAAGAAAAGAAGAAAAAAACAAAACAAGGTGGGGAAAGCCTGTATCGTGTAAATGAGATGCATGGAGTAAGTCGTGAGTGAGAACCCTTCACCCCTGGTGGGGGGATATTCATGAAGCTATCAGCTTATGTCTAATTATATATATATATTTCATTTCTTACTTTCGAACCTACAAGGTTCAACCAAAATGAAAAAATCTTATCTCGGACTTCCGAAAAAAAATACATGACCGTGTTTATTATATATGGAATTCCCAGTCACGACCCCCTTTTCAGTTTTATTAAAAATAGAAGAAGTAAAGAAGAGAAGAGAAAGATGGGATAAAAAGGAAGAGAGGAAAAAGAGGGAAAGTAAGAAGATGAGAAAAGAAAGAAACTGTTACTGGATATTTTTGAGAAATATGGTAAAGGAAAGTGAATAATTATCGAATTGGGATCATTTCCAATGGCTATTGGGTGAATATTTGTTATTAAGGTGATCAAAGGTAGACACATGTTAATCCATACCTCCCAGACCTAGATCCATTTAACCCCAACTACCGAATTATCCCAATCTAGCTCTGAGATAGATGAGAAAGTTTAATTTAACAGTTTATTCAATATTTCCCAAAGTTCTTAATTAGTATCCAATACTTGAAGGATAAATAATGAAGTTGTTGGCATGTTAGAATCGACCACAGAAAAATCAGAGTAACACATATTTGTCGAAGATTTAGACTCTCGAAGTTCTCCCATGATGATCGTTCGTTCAGGTTACTTCGGTCCTTTTTGCTTTCTTTATAGAGCCAACTTAAATTAAGTTAGTATTGAATTCAACGACTTTAATTGCCAACTACCATTAATTATAGTAAGTCACACATATATGTCAAAAGAATTGTTGCACTTAATACTAGAGATGCAAGGGCTCGAAAAAAACCGGCTTTTTTGGAAAAAACTCGGTTTTTTCTGCTTCGCTTTTTTGCTTGGGAAATTTTGGGCTTTTTTGAAAATTTTGCTTTAAACTGATAATGCAGACTTTGTTTCGCTTCTCTACAACAAAGAAACTAATTTAATTAGTGGTTGATGCAGATAATAATATGAAACCTCGAAAATAAACCATGAATTAAAAAAAATTAAATTCTTAACATTTTTACATTATGAATTCCAAAGGAATTAACATTAGAAATTAACCAATATATGTAATAATATTTTAGCCTCTTATATACAATAAGTACTTAAAAATGGTACATAAATAACTAGCAAAATTGTATGTAGTATTTTTACTTCAAAATGTCACACACCTTCTTTTTGAAGCAAAATAAAGAAAAAAACATGAGAGAAATATGCACACCAAGAGCTTCGTTTCGGGTAGCTCTGTACATTCTTGAAATTTTTCAGTTAAGTTTTAACTTTCATATACATTGTATGAATATTTCGAACAAATTTTTTACTGATTGATCACAAACGTAATAATCTGTTACCACCTATCAGGTGCTTCGGATCTGCAAAATCGGTAAAGCTCCAAATTCTGTAATGCATTGTATGTTTCTTAAGCTTGTTCAGAATCGGGAAAGTATCGAATTTTCTGTTCATGGATTATATACGTAATAGACGGTTCATCTGAGCGTGTGGTTTCCTAGGCTGTAGAATATATAACCACCATCACGGTTTACCCAGTCCTGAAGGTTTCTGAATTTTTAACAAGAAAATTCAACATATCGTTACGAACTTTTTTTTGCCAAAAAGAAAAACTATGGAATACATTTAAAAAGAGTGGAAGAATCAATCACTGTTCCAATTCACAAGAAAGGAGACAAAATTGATTGTAATAATTATCGAGGCATTTCTCAACATTCTATTAATAAGATTGACCCCATACGCAGATGAAATTATTGGAGATTATCCGTATGTATTTAGTCGAAATCGATCAGATATTTGCCATTCGACAAATACAGGTACTCGAAAAGAAATGGGAATATATTACCCAGTACATCGACTGTTTATTGATTTTAGAAAGGCTAATACTCGGTTAGGGGGAAACATTGTACAACATTCTTACAGAATTTGGAATACCAAAAAAGCTAGATTTACTAAGTGTTTAATTGAATCACAAAGTAAAGTCCAAGTAGAAAACTGCGAGCTTCCACGTCGAGATTGGCCTGAAACAAGGATATGCGTTATTGCCGTTATTATTCAGCTTTGTTCCGGAGTACGCTATAAGAAAAATCAAAGATAGGAACCAGGGCCTAGAGTTGAATGGTGTTCACCAGGTTATGGTGTATGCTGATGACGTAAATCTAATAGGAGAACAATCGAAAGAAATGCAGAGGCTTTATTAAAGGCTTGCAGGGATATGAGTAAATGCAGAGAAATCTAAATACAAGGAAGTTCACAAGGATCGTAATATGGCAAATTATGAGTGCGTTAAAATATCAATAAATACTTTCGACACAGTGGATACTTTCAAATATCTTGAATCAGTATTACCAGACCAAAATCATACCCACAAAGAAATTAAACGTCGACTGAAATCAGGAAATTCTTGTTATTATTCAGTTCAAAATATTTTGTTGTCGCGAATTCTGTCAAGGAATTTAAAGCTTAAAATATATAAAATGATAATCATGCCTGTTATGCTTTATGGTTGTGAAACATGGTCGTTTACACTGACGGAAGAACGCAGGCTGAAATTATTTGAGAATAAAATTCTGAGACGAAGATTTGGACCCAAGAGGAACGGGAATGGGGAATGGGGAAACTTCATAAGAAGGAACTACATAATTTATACGGTTTACCAAACATCGTTAGAGTCATCAAGTCTAGGAGGCTCAGGTGGGCAGGTCATGTAGCCAGAATGGAAGAAAGTAGGAGCGCTTTCAAAGTTTTAACTGGAAATCCAATCGGGAAACGTCCATTAGGAAAACCTAGGCCTAGATAGGAGGACAATATTAAGATGGATATAGTAGAAATAGGAATACAGAGTAAGAACTGGATTGAATTGGATATGGACAGAAGTCAATGGAGAGCTTTTGTGGCCATAGAGAAAGAGAGAGAGAGAGAGAATACATTTAAGTTAAGCACAACAAACATGAGTGAGTGGTTAGCTTTCGTGATTCTGTCGTGAAGTCCGGGATTCAACCCCGCATTCGACCATTTTGACAAAAGTTTTCCCCATCCCATCTGTGAATGTAGAGATAGTTCGTGTACTGTGTGTCCGGGCCGACTTCCTTTCTATCGTTTTTAAATCTTTGTTATTACTAATTACCAGCAATGATTGATTTGCAAAGAGGGTTAGGGGTGGGGATGTTTTTCGGATTGAAGCCTCTACCCTGAAATTAAGGTATTTCTAAAAGAAACTAAATATTAGTTTTGCTTTTACTCATAAACTTCAAGCTGTCCTAAAAAAAACCTAAGCTTTAATAAAAAAGCCCCTCCCAAAATACTTTTCTAAATCCGCCACTGATTATCAGTATAAAATGGTCTTCAATTTTGTATCTGAAAGATTATAGCTGAATACACAAACGAAACGACATATTATTATGACTGTACTCATAAACATAAGCTCCTCTTAAATAAAGGTTAGGAATTTTTAGAAAAACCAAACATTATTCAGAAAAACCCCTCCCAAATATTTTTCTAAATCCGATACTGATTATTTCTATCAAATGGTATTCCAGGCTGTGTCCGGAAGATTATTGTTAAATCATTGCACAGCTACAGTATAATGGAAATGTGGAAGTATGCTCTGATGGATATATTGAAAAACATAAGTTTAATTATGTGCTAGAAGCTAGGGTTCTAAGCTCCAAGATATGAAACACGGGTGACTAAAAAAGAAATGATCTAGAGAAGAAAAAAATGTCGATGATTCAAAAGTTAAAATAAGATTAAACAGCTTCTAAAATTGCCCTCAAATACTACGTACTTTATGTTTACTTTAATTCATAAACCATGTGCTCCATCCATCATGATGGTGAATTCCAGAGCGAAATATGGCATTCAGGTCATGAGATCTTATTTAACTTTAGAGTATACTATAAGAAAGCTATTTAAACAGAAAAATCATGAAAATGAAAAAAAGCCAAAATTTCCAAAATTCTCGTTTTTCCCCCAAAAAAGCCGGCTTTTTATGTTCAAAAATCCATCGATTCAAAAAAGCCGGCTTTTTTGCATCTCAACTTAATACTAAACCTACATTTCACTCACACTCACATTCATACAGGACAATGTATACTTCAGGTTGCATTTAGTTGAATTAAACTAACCTAACTACATTTCTATAGACATGTATTACATTTCAAGAAAACTTAATTCGACAGCACAGGAGAAATTTCGATACATGAAAAGAAAATAATACTAGTAATAACAATATGGTTTATAGACATGCATAGAAATTTGTTACTTTTCAATATCTAATAACACATTTCTCCTTGTAGATATATTAAAAGTTGGATTAGAAAAAAAATCGACAAAACGAAAGACGAAGAGAAAAAAATCAAAGGTCAACATTGAACATATATAAGTACAAAGAATATATATCAATGTGAAAGCGGAAAGAAAAAAATATAATTGGTTAATCATTTAAAAAAAACACTTTGGTTAGCATTTTTATTGAGTCTCTGTCCGAAGAGGAGAAATTTCGACAATTTTATGAGTCCTTTTCTCACGTCGATAATAACTCTTTTATCAACTCTCTTTACACACTATGATTGGCGTCCATGAGAGTATTTAATCGTTTGTCTTAACTACAGACGAAAAAATAGTTTCTTCATATTATATATATTTTTCATTTCGTCACTTGACGCACTTGGTACAAAAATTCAACATTTATTAAGATTTAAAAAATATCGAATCCAGTCCCAGACATTGGGAACATATTTCCATAATACTATATGATATCTCAATGGAGCTAGGTCTCTGGACCTATCTAGGTCCTGTATTCACATTACTAAATTATTAACCAAAATCAGTTCATCGAATTTTTCTTGGTCTAGATCGTGTAGTCAAAAGATTTTAGTCACTGAACTGACGAACGACAAATAGTTAGGTTTCCGATCGTAGAGGAAAGATTTGGGGCGCACTGTTTCATAGTTTACTGATTTCACTATTGTTTTACAAAATAACTTTAGATACGGATTAGGGTTTTGTTTTCTTACGACCTGCTACTTGTTCTATTTACATGCAACATTTAACATAGTATTAAACTTTAATAGTCACAAACATTAATAACAAATCCGTAAGGTGTTATTTATCATAAATTACGCGGTAATACTGTACAAACACAAATAGTTGGTCAGTATCGGGTGTCAAAAATCTATGGCAACCTAAAACAACCAGGGTAAATACCGAGCCTTTTACATACATATTAGTTCATATATATATATATATATATATATATATATATATATATATATATATATATATATATTCATATTCCTCAATATAATAAATTTTATTCTAATATCAATCTTAGTATTTCATCGACACTTAGTTTTCTACATAACCTTGTCATATTTAATAAGTGTTTACATTTTCTTGGCTCAAAATAAACAAAAAACCCTGACTAACAAAATTCTTTTCTTTTAATAAGGTTGCAACATCGAAATGTATATATAAACCCGATAATCAATAATAATTCAATTTTATTAAGATCCGCGTATAGAGAAATGGTTGATATTATTTAATAAGTCGACACAAAAGTGGAAATACAGTAAATAGAGCAGGCACGTAAGTTTTCAAACTATGTAAGCACACATATATAAGTGTATATACAGAGAAAGAAAAAAATCAAGATTATTTAAAATTAGTGGGCTTAAACTACTAGCACATACACACCATATAACCAATCAATAGAAAGAAAACCAGAAATCAGTAATCATAGGGTATAGTTTGTACGATCGATGAACAACAATCAAGTTTCTGGGAATCTGAAATCGTAGTGTACCTTCTCGTCAGTCCCTCCCATGGTGGATCGTGAAAACCAGTAGTAAGTTGTTCTGAAATGCCGAAAATACCTCCACGAATTGTATCCCTCGATGTCTCAGTTAGTACATACGATCGAAATAAGTGATACGAACATTGTATGTTTTCATGAGTTTCAGAAACCGGGGGGAAGGTTTAAATTAAAAAAGACTTTAGTGAAGGAGTAGAAGAAAGAATAGGTAAAAAAGAGGAGACAGAACACTACAACTAAGAAAGATAATTGGTCGAATTTATGTATACTACATACTATAACCAAATATTCTCTTTGATGCCAAAAGGGGTTCGGCTTACCAAATAAATAGCCGAAAACAAATATCTTCAACAACGAGACGAGTCCGTGCCCTCGATGGGATTTTCGGAAAGACAAAGGCTTTAGGGAAATCCCACCACTCACCTTATCCGGTCAACGCCATTGAAGGCCCCGGAATCCACCGGAAGGTTGGAGAAGGCTGTAATTTAGAATTTCAAAAAGAAAAATAAATCATCCGACCTCAGAAACTAAGAAAGTCCAGAATAGTAATGAAACTAGAGTAAAATAATAGCTAAGATATCCCTAACTAGTAATTTGCCAAAACAAAAAATAATTAAATAAACTGAATTTTGGATCGGTGATTTCAGTGACCAAACATTAGCGATGGCTACCCTGCGCAGACATGCCAAAGTCTGGGACGTCGTTAATTTCCATCATCTAATTAAACTAAGGAAAGAAACGAAAATACTTAAGAGGGTCATGGATCGACGTCCGGGTACGCAATGGACTTAAATATTAATTTAGTAGCGGTTGATTTAATCGGATAGCCCGATCTGAGCTGTTAGCTATATGAACACTGCACAGTAAATAAGGTAAGCAACGAAGAAAAAAATCTCGGATAGTCAATGAATGTTAAAGGTACAAATGACGAAACCTGTACTTTTCGATGATCACAGGATATAGCAGTTATTTTTCTTAATTATCATTTCTGTCAACCTTTAAAAGTAATTCCCTTATGATGCTACCCTATCTGATGAAAGGCTTAAGATCCGGGGCTGTTAATATGAAGTACTTAAATGCGAAGTAACATACAATTCCCAACTACACATTACTATCCAATAGCAAACTCGGTTGGATGAATGTATTGGTGTAGAAGTTAAAACGCGAGAGATTTTCAGTAAACATATTCATATTCTCCACATATAATATACACAGGGCCTATCCACTTAAATATAGGTATCATATCATCTCATTCATTTCATATTATAATCATATTATTATTATATCGTTACATTTATTTATTATTTACTCATTTCCACACGAAGTAATATTTTACAGACACTCTATTACATACATTTACACGCAGGCCATACACATATTACATTATGCACCAATAAGTATATAATTATCACAATCTGTCACGCTCAAACTACTACACGATAACTTTCATCGAACCACGGACTCTGTTCCGAAGCACCCAAATTATATTTACTTCGCAGTTAAAAAAATCCATATGTGTATTCACTGAAAGTTAAATTGTCAACGATTGTTTTATTTCTGATTTGCTGATAAAATTAAAGCAACAATGGAATTTTTCTACAGCCACGGGAAAAGAGAATTTAATATTATATTTTGAAACAAACAGTAACAGCATGTGGGCTTTACTTCTATTAAGAAAATAGGCATTCTTGATTTCAGTGGATATTTCGATTGCTAATTGACATAGCAAGCTGTAATTTTCAGAACAGTAAGATCTCATGCTATTTTATATGAATGTACACTCATATGAACCGAAACCCATGTCCACGGGATGTAATTTAAGAAGAAAGGGCTAAAATCAAACAAACTAAATCACTAACTCGTGCAATGACGTAATGTCAACAAACAATTGATTACCGAAAACAGACACGATGGCGCTGTAGTGGAGAAACAATTTACCGTGTACTGAATGAAATATATCCTTACACTTATTAATCAGAACTCTAATATTTACTGTTTGGTGTACTTCGAGTTAGACAAATGGTACTAAATTGACGCATGTTTAATACACTGTCCTTACGGTAAAATCATGCACTCGCACAGAACTACGAACTACACACCACTATAAATACTACACATAAATACTAACTAAACAAGCACCATTTATTATAGGCATGTTAAAGACAAGTACCTTCAAACACATCACTCCTTGTCGGTATATAGAATTGGCTCTATTGAACTTTAGGGGAGCAAAATGAGAAGGGTAACCCTAGGTCCAATTGACCTGGCCAATCATTTAAAACATATTTACTAGAATTTGATGCCCTGGGGGCACCTTAACAAGTTTATTGAGAGACCTTTCCCCTGAGAGGGGAAAAGGCCCTAAAACAAACAAAAACTAACCCATTCCCCCGCTAGAAATGGTTCAATTTTGTAGAGAGAATAGGAGCTCCTTTAGTTAGATTAAGCTGCCATTATGATAAATAATATTGCAACTATGAAACCTACTGTGTACATGCAATTACTAAATAAATAATAAAAAAATCACATTAACTGTATACACGAACAAAATACACAAAACCAGGTCGTATTTCCCCTAATCCCTAACTGATTTTATAGTTTAAAAGAAAAGTAAAGTAAAATCATTCTTATATATTGTCTATCCTAGTTCGGCAGCATCATGGCGTCCTGTAAACCGAAATCTAATATCTTTCCTTGGTTTTACAGTTCTTTTAACGAGGATGTAGGTTCACAGGCTCCTATATAATCATATAGCGTTTATCAATGAAATTAACTGGATATTACCTTGAGATAGTTAGAATTTCCGTCCTTTTACAGCAGATATGTAGAAGGAGAAATTACGGGCTGCGCCTACTAAGATGGTTTTGATGAGAATAATAACATTGCGCCGAAACGACAAGGGTAGGAGAATTCCTCCAATCAGGGCGGAGTCTTCCAGCCGCGGAAATTACAAAGCGAATAGAAATTGGTGAAATCCAGATATAACCGGATCTGAAAGTGACTATGGACTAGTGAGAGGGGGTGAGGGAAAGTTTAGGTACCTGGCCAAATTCTACATTGGTCTGAAATTGAGAAAGTTTATATCCAATGGCGGAACTGTATTACGGTATGACGTCAGAATGGTAAACCTTGTAACTATTCAACTTGTATATGCGAAAATGGGATTTACAATTAATCAAAATATAAATAAATATATTATTTAGTTAAAATATGATTCCTAAGGAGACCTTTCTATTCATTACATTTAATTTGAAGTAAAGAGAATAAATAAATTGTGTAATTACCGAAATCGAATTTAACTTTTTTTTACTAGGTAGAGGGTGAGTAAAAAAAGTTGCCATTACTCTCAACTGTAATGGTACATTACATTTTTAAGAAAAGAAAGAGCACAGATGAAGTGTAACATCAAATCTTTAGGCTAAACCAGTCATTTCTCTACTAAGCAATTATAATTTTAATACGAAAGTGGACAAACGAATGTCGGGTTAAGAAGTTTCGAGGTGGGATCCGAACCCGGTAGATTCTCCGTGTGGATGCAACCCTCAGCATCAATTTAATGTGCTTCTTACAGTTCTCATTCTTCTTTGCTTTTTCAATCAGATGTCCCAAATATATTACACAATTCAGGTCTACTGCGAATTCCCTTCATATAAGACGAGAGAAAACCAAAACAATGATATTTTCATTTCATAATCTATCAGCCATTTATTCCTTTAAATCAAGTTTGAAATTTCGCAACAGTTTAGTTTTCAGCTCCAGATGATAATTAGCTTTGGTCGATTATATTCTAACTTCTTTCTAAACTTTCATATTTCGTCAGTACACTAAAAGATACACAGTAGTTTGCAATCGCTCAACAGAATCCTCTACAAATTAGATAAATTATAAGATTTTTCTTACAAGAAATCTTTCGAAAAATGCTTCCGTCGAACTGGCCTTAGATTTACTAGTAGTGACAAACTACTTTACGAAAATTTAACAGTACAAATCTATCGAAGAGAGTATACGGCAGTATAGGGAATATATACCCACCTTAATATCTTCACAGTTCAGCATATATTTACTTTAATTGAGAGATGTAATGGAAAAGAAATTATAAATAGTAGCAAATACATTTAAAAAATCAATGCGTATACCACCACACAACACATTTTCACTTTTGCCACCGCGAAATAAGCTTACAGAATAATGTTTCTTCGCATATAGTACAATCTCCGAAGTAAGTTACTTCCCCTTCCCCAAAAGGGAAGAAAAAAATTTCCGCTTTTTTCAGAAGTGTCACAGCAGAACGCACGTTACTGCAAATATCAAGACTCGTACTTTTCTATTTTGCATGTGTTAAAGATGAATGTTGAAATAGAAAAATTAGTCCCAAAATTTCCTTCAGATTCCCACAATACATAAGGTAAAATTTTACTACTGTAGTAATATTAGCAAGTACAGTGTGTTTTGACAAACTATTCGCTTTTCTTACAAACAATCAGTTTATTTACGTAAGAAACACGTACCCTAAAGAAAAATCAGAGATGTTACCTACTTGAAATGAAGTCTTGAAAATAAATTAAAATTTAAATTTTTTCTGCGTTAACGTAAGAATCTCTGGATTAGAGCTCTAAACCTCCCATTGCTCCTGGCACTACCTCAGAAAGCTGTAATTTGGTTTGTTCCATTAGTCAATTTTCAGTGAAAGAGATTGAGATAAACAGAAATGTAGATAACTGATTGAAAGAATGAGTTATCTTGCATACTACTATATTTTTCTAATTTAAATTGAAGTTGATTCTTTCATTGTTTAAAGCGCCTCATTACTGTAAATTAGTCAACAACAGACGTCAACGCTGCAAGTTCAAATCTTATTTGAACGTCAGAAGAGCGCAGTTCCTCCCATTAGCTGCCCACGTTTCCCTTCTGAACTACACACAGAGCAGTCAATCATGGTCGCTCCTCTGTTGTGAACGTGGTGGTGCGATGATGGAATGCATATACGCAAGGGGAAAGGAAGCGGAGAATAGAGACGAAATGACATAATAATAATATTCTAAATATTATTAAATATCTTAAGGAACAACAAACAGTGCATCATATTTGGTGCTCTTGCGAACTGCACAAGCTGATACCACTTTATATATATATATATATATATATATATATACACTGTACTGTATACTCAAATTCTGATTTAACGGAACTTAATCATGTTAACCGCCAATATTTCCACAGCAGAGTGTAACACAACTTAAACTTGAGCAACTGAAGAAGTTAGCAGTGGTATTGCTACTTGTTAATACTCTTGGTAGACTTGAAGTATGAATGCTAGTCAGTTCCTTGGAATATAATATTCAGTTCACAGCTTACTCCTATATACTTAATTAGTTCACTGGAAATTCATGCTACTTTAGTATGCCCTCTAAATAAGTTATGTTGTGTGGTTTCCTTAATCATGAATCAAGACAGTTCATGTAAATTTCGACCATGATATTGGTGTCAAATTGATATCATACTTTTTCCACATTTCGTTACTCATGATCAATCACTTCAGATGTGACTGATATATTTTGGTAGAGATTAGCTCCATTCAGTAAATATTCTTGAGTTAGATCTGACATCCGAAGGTAGGGCTTCTTTCTGTATAGAACTGTTTGGTGATGGGTATTTAGGTCACTGGCAATGTTTCGACTGTTCATCAGTCTCTTCTGGTGAACTTCCACCGAAAATTATCCATCTTTTCTGTGATTGGTCGCAGGCGGGAATCCAGGACGGACTTCTTGAGGGGCCGTAGGTCATAATACTGCTACTTCCCAGATAGGAAAAATGACTTGCAAAAAACTTGCAGCAGATTTGCAATCCAAGTCTGGCAAACTTGCAGCAGACTTGTGATGCAAGTCTGCAAGTTTGATGCAAGTTTAATGCAAACTTCCTAGTTGACGCTCTTCGAACTTGCATCACGTCTGCAGTGCAACTGTATGGTAAGTTTGCAAAGCAAGTTTCTGCAAGGGATTTACTTGCAAAGCAAGCCTACTGCAATTTTCCACTTGCAATGCAAGTACACAGCATGTTGTGCATGTTTGACGCATGTATCTGCAAGCATATCACGTGCATTGGGACTTTGTGTTGGCAGCAAGTTTGTGTATGATGGAAGCAAGTCTATGCAAGAATACCACTTAAACTGCAAGTCCCTAGCAAGTCTACATGTTTGTAGTAAGTCTTCTGCAAGTATATATTTGCATTGCGAGTCTACAGCAGGTTTCCATGAAGTGAGTGTAGTAAGTCTTCTGCAGGTATATACTTGCATTGCAAGTCTGCTGCAAGTGTGTGCAAGTTAGCATAGCAATCTTCAGCAAACACTTTACTTCCTCTGCAAGTCTTCTGCTAGTGATAGCACATTGAGGCTTGCATTAGCGAGTACAGCTTGCACTTCCATTGCAGAAGAAAAGTGCATTATTTTACTGTAATACAAATGTACAACTTGGCGAGACCAAGTGATATACTTGAAAAAGAAATAGCAAATTTACAGCCGGAAAGTCTAGCAAGTTAAAAATCAAATATAGTGAAACACCTGCTGCAAACCAACATGATATTAGCGTTAGTGGTGGGCAGTGGGAATATTCCCGGTGGGAAGGAATTTTAAAATTGGGAATATTCCCGGGTGTTTTCTCCGGCCTATAAATTCCCGGGAAGGAATTTATTTCCATTTCTTTACTTTATCTTCCAAATTACAAGAACTGTATGACTAATTACTTTATTTTAATATATTATGATTTATTTCTAGGTTTCAAAGAATTTAGAGGTTAAAAAATTAAGATCTTTTGAGAGTACTTTATATAACAAATAATATGATTTTTTTAAATTTCCGTTTCCATTTGCACTAAAAAGTAGAGTAATTGTTTAGTATTGAGGGCGAAAACTAGCAAAAAGTAGGATGATTTACGGAAGAAATGAGTTGATAGTGGTGTTCAACTAGTCAAGAAAGTATCGAACACATTTTTGTTAGGGTAGTAGGGAATTTGTACAAACCGTAAAGGTAAGTCGAAGTGAGTTATGTGAGAAAAGAAAGTGAATTGTTGGTAACGAAGATAGAAAACAACGTGGCATGCGGGGCTCTAACCCGCCATCAATCGCTGACCTCGCTCGGCAATGCGGCCTAAATTTAATGTTGGTAACGTAATTTAATATATGAAGGCATTAAACAACTGCATCGGAATAGAGTATGGCAAAAAAAGTAGGTGCAAATTCTGATCCGCCAAAGCTAAACAATTGCCAAAAGTAGCAAAGTACTAATTTACAAATGATGAAAAGAAACCATTTTGTAAAGTAATGTAGAATTATGTAGAAATAGAGATGAAGTACTATTAACTAACCCTGAACCACCATTAGTAATGGACGTCGGTCTGTCTCCTTTCTCTGACTTGAATTTCTGAAGAGGTACTCGAATTCTTTTACATGTGAATTAGTGCATGGAATTTCTAGAAATGGGCAGAAAGAAAAGTCGTGTGTGGCAACGTTACATGCAAAACTATAAAGATAGGAAAGTATCTTGTAAATATTGTGAACATAAATATTTATGCGCAAATGTTGACAAAATGGTGGGACATGTGTGTTCTGGCAGTTTCCCGACCTAATTTCTTTATAACATTTAAAAATTTAATATGTTTATAATATTAGTAGTAGAAGTTTAGAAAATCTACTAACATGTAAATTTAAAGCGTTTAGTGGTTTAAAAGTTTGTGTACTTACTATTTTTGAAACATATTTACTTTCATGGGACATATTGTAAACAAATATCCATTTTGCGTACTCTCTAAATATAATAAAATATAAATAAAATAACATAACATCGTTCAGAATATACATTCTAAAGACTCCCCAGGGGACAACAGTAATAATATACTGTGATATAAAAACGAATTTTACTTTGAAATCATAATATAGTAATAGAATGCAACTTTCTTTGTGATCGTAAATAAATCCCATTTTTGGGAATCTTCCCGAGAATTTACCAATCACTACTGCTACTTACAGCTACTTTTAAGAGCTCTCGGATGGGGTTTATTTATATATAAAATAAGAAAGTTTCCTCTTCTTGGGGGGGGGGAGATCGGGGATCCGCCCCTGATTGGTCGTCCATTGCAAGAAGCATCCTGGGCGTAGAAAGTTCCAGAATGAAAGCCACTCAACCATTTTTGGCTGCTGCTTTTTGATAATTTATTTATTAATTAGTAGTACAAATGTCCTCACTGATCAACAGTTTCGCCGAAAGTATATTTTTAGGACACAATACCTTACGCCTTGTTATTATGTCTACAACACTTTTTGTAGGTCTGCTGGCGTCAGCTGAAGACTTTTATTTTATAACCATCTGTAATTCATATACCATGAGATTTCAGACCTGTGTGGGAAAATGAACAGATTCACCGTGGAGAACGTCGATAAACATGAAAAAAACACATGTTTCAACATGTGTTCTTAAGAAAATAAAAGATTGTATTGCAGTCGTTATCAGCATAAATTAAGTCAGAAGTACACGAGTCCTATTAAAAATCAAAGTACCTAATTGATTGTACGTGCGAATGTTCATATTCTTCTGTGTGTAGAGTTCTGGTGACTTTATATGTCCGAGTAAAACATTCTTTTCTTCAATTATCTTGATCGAAATTCGGAAAAAACAGTAATACAATATGTCTCCGTAAAATCATTAAACTTTAGGCAATCTTGCGAAACAAAACAAAATAAAATAAAAATAAATAAATTTGTTTTGGAAATTTAACTGATTTGTGTGCATCCGTAATTCTGTTTCCTTTTGAAGCGTATTCAAAAATTAACGCGTCCTACGTGAGTTTTTCGTTACACGTTTAGTTTCACAGAAAATCCAATATTTTTCTTCGAAAAAGTACAGGCTGCGTAAGAACATGTGTGGAATATGGGCAATTTACCTAGAATTGCACATTCAACACAAACTAAGTTTTAGATCATGGAATTACTGGCAGGGTGCGTTGTTCCTCATACTCACCCTGGTACCACTTTTGGTAGTGTTGTGGATATTAATGGTGTATTGTCTTTCGACACTACGTTGTTTCAAAAAGATGTTTTTCACTAACTGAAACCGGTTTCAATGTATGGCGATAAACGTTAAGACTAGAAATGCATAATTTAAACCAATCCAGTTTGATTGGAGATTTAACGGAGATGGAACTTAGGACGCTGTCTCGGCAAGCAACCTTCGAGGTAGTATATGCTTTAAGTAAGAAGCAATAACGTCTTTTCAGTTTTTGCCCAGGGAAAAGATTGTCAATCGACATGAGAGTTTCACGTTTTTCTTTAGTATACAGGGACCGTTCTGAAAGTATCCGAACTGTCTGCAACGCGGTGCGCAGTCGGCCGTGTACGTAAGCGACGCCAGGTAGGAGTCAGGACCATAATCTTGAAAACAAAGCCTCACTCATTTGCCTGTGAGCAATGGTTGAGGTGCTATCGTTCATGCTGCGTACACCGAAATAACGTCACGTCAAGGATTTGTATATAACGGACTTGGTGACAATGGAGTGCAGTTCGGTTCAGCGCTACACTGTAAATTTTTGTATTAAAAATGCTTTGGATACCTTGCCCCTGCTACGGGATACGTACAGCGAGGAAGTAATATCTTGCATGCAAGCTTACATTTGGCACACGGCGTTCAAGGAAAGACGAGAGGTGGTCGAGGACGTTCAGCGCTCAAGGAAGGACGTCCACATTAAAAACTGAGGAAAACGTGGCCTGTGTGAATGCTATATTAGACAAACAATCGCGTTTAAGTCTCCAGGTGATTGCAGAGGAGGTGGAACTTGCGGAACCTCAAGTTTCTGAAATTGTTACTGAAAATTTTAAACTGCGACAAACTGTGCAACTTTCGACGAACGATCAAATGTAACGTCGTATCCAAATTTCCAGCAAAATAGTGGTACGTGTGGACGGTGGCGAAACATTTCTCAAGAGTAAAAATCGGGGATGAAACTTAGCTATTCCAGTACGACCCTGGAAGCAAAAGTCAACCTTCGGAGTAGCGCATCCCAACATATTCTCGTCAGAAAGTTCCCGACTGTCGAAATCATATGAAGACACTGCTCATTTTCTTCTTTTACGCGAAAGGGTCGTTCACAGAGTTTGTACCTGCTGGGACCACCGTGAATGCAGTATTTTACAAAACAAAGCTTCAGCCCCTCCGCAGAGGGTCCAGCGCGTCCGTTGTAACATCGCCGAGAGATGGGTGTCTCACCACGACAAAATGCCAGCTCACAGCGCTGTTTGTAGGTGAGTTACTTGCTAAGGTACGAGTGGCAACTCTGTCTCGTTTCCCTACAGCCGGGACTTGACATCAGCAGAGTTCTTGTTTCCAAAAGTAAAAAGAGTTTAGGTCGCTACGACTGCAGTATTAAAAATGGTGTCCATCATGCTGTTCCAGGGCTGTTAGGAAGAGTGAAAAATTCGCTGTGCTCGCTGTATTGAGGGTCAAGTTGCATACATTGAAGAATACTTACAACAGTTATAATTGTCATCAATAAATCGTTTGGAAATAAATAATTTCGAATACTTTCAGAACGCACCCTGTTTTATACAGTTTATTAAAATCCATGTGTTTTCTCGTAGTATCGGAAATGTAAATTAACATTTTTCAGTTGCAATGTTGATTCCCGTAAAACTCGGTAACATATAGCGATAGACAATCTTTGGAAATTTATTTAGCGTCTCTAAAAAAATATTACCACCTGCAGAAATTTACAGGAGCCGATGGTGGTTAAAATTTATTAAGAGCTCTGGTTCCAATGCTAATTTACATAAAGCAGAATCGAAAAAAGATATGAAGTTGTTTTTTTGCAGCCCATTCAGCGTCCGATGTGTCCATCTGTTCTCTCTTTTTTTAAACCTCTGTTCAAATCGAAAGTGCCGAAAATCAAGCATTTCTGGTTTCAACGTTTATCGCTGTACAAGAAGAACAGTAATAGATAGTGACAAGCGGTTTTCAACAATTGACAGCGTCTGAAGTGAACATACCACCACAACAAACTACATTCTTCCAAAACCGGAAGTAGTTGAAATTTACTACTATTTCCGTTTCAATATTTACTTCCATAATTCGAATCGATTTCGAAATGCAGTTTTGTGACATATTCAGCGTCCAAATGGTAAGTTTTCTTTTACCTATCTGTTTAAACCAGAATAGGTGAACATCTAATTTTTTGGTTAATACAATGAACCACATTACAAGCAGGGGTAAAAATGAGGTGAACGCAGGTGGACGATATACCCACACTTCCAAAATACATCTATGGTGTCCCCATAGATCTTTGCCCATAATTTCCTAAGAAAATTATAATGGGCAAAGATATTCATGAGAGATGGTGTGACATCATGCGCCACCTATCTTTTCAGATCAATTTTACCCCTGATTACAAATAAAACGGAAGTAGATAACTAGAAACATTTTACCTCTGATGTTCTTTCTGTATTGCGGAAGAAAATGATATACTGTAGATCAATTAGAAGTTCCGGCTTCAATATTATTTTCAATAGAGCAAAAATAGTTAAGATAGCGTCTAATGGATTATTGATATAGAGTCAGCATCCGGAGAAGAGGTTATATCTTTGATCTTATTCTTCTATTCCAACCTATAGTTATAAATGTACTACTTCAAGTCTTAGTATTGCATTAGAATAGTTTGAGAGTTTACTATATTTTCACACAGTGAAATGAAATCCTCTTACTGATGTTCAGTATTAGTGTATCCATAATAGGAGCAATAAATGATTGAGAAATTTCAATAAGCAATATTCAATAATGGTAGGATACATAGAACAATTAATTGCACCTCAAGCCGCGTGGCAGGGAACATTAGAATGATTCGAGTGAACTCAGCTAAGAAATTAAATTATTCCATAACTTTCAGACTTTTGAGTTGGTCGTCTTTTACTAATTGCTTATTTGATTGGCAGTCACTGTTTACTCGGCCGTTGTTTTAGCAGTTGATTATGTCCTTAAAGTTTGTGAATGACAGGCATATAAAGCCCTCCCGATGAGGATATTACCATGAAGATATAAAAAAGTACCCTCCGTTTTTTTCCAGCGGGCGAGGAGAAAGTCGCTGCCCAGAATTTAGTATAACGACCTTATTTCAAATATGTGATACAGTAACATCAAGTAACATTGCGGTATACACGCATTTTGTCATCGCTTTTATTTGCTGACTTAATTTGCAATTTTCAATTACTAATTTTAATTAATCTAGAATCATTACCACGGATTACAGAAGTTATGACCACTGACGACGACTTGAAACAATCATCTGCTTATCTAATGCCTCATTTATGCATTCACTCTTTTAAAAAATAATGTTCTTGAACAACAGGATTATAATTTTATATGTTTGTCTTGTCAGTGTTATGGGTGGTGAAGAAAAAAATGCGAAAAGATCTAATAGCAGATCAGAGCTAATATGATCTGCTATAGAAACAAATGAGACCATTTAATAATTTTGGACCTCTGTATACTCGAATTATTTATTGTTATTTTCTATATTTCTTTGTTAAGACTATAGTGCTATTGCGCAGAAAGAACATTGATACAATCCACAAGATATAAAGTATAAGCAATCATCCAGAATATTTATTCATATCAATATGTTCTATTCGTGTAGGGAAAGCATAGGAAGGAGCAAATCTTCAAATGAGATGACTGATTTACCAACTTCCTTGTTAGTGAGTGTAAATGAAAACGCATGTTCAAGTGAAGAAAATTGTACGAACTTTCCTTTCAGAAATAATTTAGAATCATCTAAGATAGTGAATGAATATCGAAATTCATTTTCCTCTGAGGTGTGTAGGAAATCTTCTAAATTGAAATCACAGATCCTTATCCACACAAAAGAAAAACCATATTCCTGTGTAAAATGTTCCTTGTCTTTTCGCTACAAAAGTGTTTTGAAAAGACACAGTCTAATTCATAGTAATGAAAGACCGTATCTCTGTAAGGTATGCAGGAAAAGATTTCGTCGTAATAGTCATTTAATAAATCACTTCTTAATTCATACAAATGAAAAACCATATTCTTGCAAACATTGCTTTCTACCCTTTCGCCAGTTAACCAATTTAAACAAACATATCCTAATTCATACAGGTGTCAAGCCGTATTCGTGTAATATATGTTATTTATCTTTTCGTGAGAAGAGCACTTTGAATAAACACCTGCTAATACATACTGGTGAAAAACAATATTTTTGTGATGCATGTGGCAAAAGTTTTCGCTGTAAGGGTAATATTAGGGTACATATGTCAGTTCATACCACAGAAAATCGAAAGTATTCGTGCGAGAAATGTGGTAAGGCACTTCGAAGTAAGAACAGTTTGAGAAGACATATATATAACCATATAAAAGAAAAGACGATTTTTTGCAATCTGTGTGGCGGTTCTTTCCGTAACAAGAGTGATTTGAAAGTGCACATAGTGTTTCACACTGGCGAAAGGTCCTATTTATGTGAGAACTGTGGATTAAAGTTTCATTTGAAGACTTCATTAAAAAACCATATGTCGATTCATACTGGAGAAAAACCGTTTGAGTGTGGCCATTGCTACAAAACATTTCGTGAAAAGCATGTCCTTATGAAACACGTGTCTATTCATACTAGTGAAAAATGTTTGTCTTGTGATATATGTAGCAAGAATTTTTCTCAGAAAACTGCGTTGAATTCACACAAGAAAATACATTGTAGTAAATTGTCGTATACATGTGATTTATGTGGTAGTTCTTTTCGTTATAAACAAAATTTAGAAATACATATGCGAACTCATACCGGAGAAAAACCCTATTCTTGTGACATATGTGGTGTTTCTTTTCGTCGCAAACATCACTTAGAAGGTCATATGCCAATCCATAAGAATGAAAAATCTTATAAATATAAACAGTGTTGTACAAGCTTTAGCCATAAAGCTGCCTTGACTGAACACTTAAAAGTGCATAGTAATAAATGAATGTATTATTGAGATGTACGAATTCATGTCGTTTGTCACTACAGAGAACCGAAGTTTTCAATCGAAGGGATTATAGATGAACTTCATATCATGTAGTAACCTTCATTTATTTTTTTCAATACTTATCTTACTCTGAGACAGTACAAAAAATATTATCTCACTCAGAAGTACATCTATATGCGCGACAGATCGCAGAGTATAGCAGGACATTTCTGCTGCGTAACTTTTTCTTCTTTCGAATTATTTTTATTCGGGTGATGAAGCGAAGATAGCAGATATATAAAGTCCTTAAGGTTTAAGAAAATAAGCAGAAATAAAGGCTTATTGTGTTCGAGGTAGTCAGTTCTGTTTCCAAAATATCTATTAAACTATTATATCATAAAACAATCCACAAATAATCAAATACCTTCAATCACAATACTAGTTGATATGAAACTAGGAACTTTTGTTTATAGTATCTGTAACAATGATTATATAAATTTCTTTTTGTAAGGACAACCTGCCACAAAGGACGCCTAACGATCTCCATCGAAGGCTAGCTCAGCATTTCATTGTTTCCCCTGTCGTCTATTAAAAGATTGTGTTTATTTCACAAAATTAATTAGCTATAGCACTGTGAAAGCGGCATGTATTTAGCGGAGAAAAAAACAAGAAATCCGAAAAGAGCGGACAAAAAATTATTATTGTCTCAATTTACTAATTTCAGTGTTAGCAAATTCAATTGTAGCACTAGTTCTGAAGTATTAAAATATATCTAAATCAAATATATTCAATAAGAAACGAACATGTCCACTTTTTTGGGGGTTTTTGCTTATTTCGGTGGGGTGGGTAATGATTCACGATAGGATTGCAATTAAAAATGAATAGAGCAAATACAAAGATGCGAAAGAAATTGTTTCCCAGCTTTAGCGTGTACAACGTTATAACACACCGGGGTCGTTAGCTTTTTAAATCGGGATCGGATTAATCAAAATCATCTTTCCGACATCGAAAACATTACCATTGTTTTGGAGATTTTAAAGCATGAATTTGTCCTGTTATCAGTGCGACAACAGCAACTATCTTTTTGCAGTGTCTTCATGGTTGTAGTATTGTCAGTTTTAGCGTTTTGTTCTAGTTAGTGTCACAGTTTGAAATATATGAAGCGAACTGGAGTCTGAGCCCAGACTCATGTGTATTACATGGTAACTATAAAATACACTGAAAAGGATGAACATAATATAGAACTTATAACTTCATGTCATGTCTCAAGTGTTGATGTCATATAGTGGCTGCCGTGAGAACTCGCACAATTTTAAAATCATATGTTTATTCGGCAGAATATGGTGGAATTTGTGCGAAAGAAATTACTCAGAATTAAAGTTTCAAGAAAACAGATTGTGAAAAATGACTTACAACATATTGTAGTCATTTTGTTTTAGTACAATGACATATGTCGGTGATCAACGTAGTGTGATGGAAGCTCTTTACAATCGTAGCAAAATTCGTTGTTTGAAAGAGCAAACCAAAGGAGGTTTCAAAGGTAAATTATAAATACAAAAGGATTCTATACATGACGCATTACACCCACTTGACTGCTACTGTTATAATAACGTATTTCTACTACTTTAGCCTTATAACAGCTTGGAACAGTACTAATGAAGATAATATACTAATAAAAATATATCGTTTCAAACTGGTAATGGTTGGTGCAGTATTTTCCATTTGCATGTTTTAATATTGTGATAAAATCTGTATTATGTATGCTATATAAGATGATCATGTTTACTTTAGTTCAGATTACATTTATACTGTTATAGTCTATGTGTATTGATTATTTTCTTAAAATACACGTGTAGAATAGGAAATTTTATACTTAATGATTTTTTCAGTGTCAGTATGAAACATGTAGATGTATCAGAATGTACTTTAAAGTTAATATACAATTACAATAAATATAATATTTTATTGACAGGTTAAACAAATAATTTCACTAACAACATGTTAGCTGTCACAAGTTTATTACTTAATACATGTATAGAGTAATACTAGTATAAAGCATATTTTCTAATGACGTTTTAAAAGTTCCAAACTGATGGTCGTTAATATTTTATTGAACTATTAGTTCATTTTAACATTGCTTAGAGTACTGTTCAATGAAATGAAGGTTAAAATATTAGTAGCTTCTACTCCACCTTCTGATTATGTTAAAGAAAATGATGAAATCTACTTGAGATTTAAAATTGAATGATGATCACCAAGTAAATGACCAGTTCATCAGCATTCGTTGATTAAATAATGACAACTGTTAAATTAATTGTATTTATTTCCACAGTAGACACAACAAATCATGTTCATAAATAGCACTTGCATCCCTAATATTAAATTGTGCTAATCCAAATGTGTAGCAACCACAGTCCACTTCAAAATCTTATGTAAATAAAATGCTCAACATATGTGGACTGAATATAAAATCCGTGCTAAGTGGCGAAACGAAAATATTGAGTAAACACGTGAGATGCAACTTCAGAACTGACGGGACATACAGGCACGCGCATTCTTCTGGGGAATATTTGAACTACTTCCACAGTGAATACTAGATAGCTGGTGATTCATTGAGTAGTGTTACGCACATAGGTCACATTTTTACATTAAACCGATTTTTTTTTCATTTTTGGCACTTAGCACGGATTTTATATTTAATCTACATTCGTGGTGCGAAAATATTCTGAACTTTCACGTCGCTCGCGTAGCTACTACGTTCCAAACACACACAATTGGACAGACGAGTTCTATAATACAATCGCAATGTACTTGTCTTGACGATTAATACAAGCAAATATATAAAGAAAAAATATGGATATAAATTCCTGTATACAAGTGCTATAACTAACTCTCTAGCCTATGAAACCCGAAGGTTCAACGTAGCGTTCACGAAAGCTCTCCATTAACTTCTGTCATTAGCCAACTGGATCCAGTTTCTATTTTTATTCCTATTTCTGCAAGATCTACCCATTAGAGCTCATTGCCCACATTTATTGGCGGTTGTTATTCATGTCCTAATTAACCCATTCCGTACGGGCCTTTTAATACCTGATTTTTCCCTGTAGACGACGGTTTTTTGGCATATTTTAAAAATTCGTAGAAAATACAGTTTTCAACACAATACTATTTATTATACCATTTTATAAACTACAAAACCTCCCCTTTACATAGGTGTGTAACATTCAACACTTGGTATGTATTTTCTAACTTTTTACTGCATATATATATATAAATTACGCAAAGCGAGAAAAATTTTTTACAATGTAACAAAAACTACAAAAATATCCTATACGCATGTAATATGTAAGCTATAGTTGGAAAAGAGAAACAAAATACACAATGTGAGAGTTTCGGCAATGATACTTGTTATGTCCACATGGAAACTCGAAAATCACAGGTAATTAGCCTTTGTGTGAAAAAGTTCAACAACTTCTTCGCCATTTTCACAAGTAAAGGCAAAAACCGCGTATTCCTACAAAGGTGTAATTACAGCTCAGTTGTGACAAAAACTAAACACACACGCCAACTAGCGCTTGGAATCTGAACCATGTACTCACGATTAACAAATACTCGAAACGAGGTGTGAGCGTGGCCCATCGTTACATTTCTACAACAAAGAACAGTACAGTGCGAGCATAGCTCGCAGCCCGTCTACAGGGACAAAACATTTACTGCGAGCTATGCTCGCAGTCCGTCCGGAATGTGTTAAATACGAAATTATTCAGGTTTTTTTTTCTTTTTGGGTACATTACACAGCAAGAACTTGGTCTCATTCATCGTAATGTGTCGCTTTCGTGGCCTGAGTTTCAATTGTTTGCATGTAAGCAAATGTCGAAGTCAAGGAGGAAGGAACAGTGGGTGATACGCATAAAGATATATAAGTACTAGTGAGTATAATCTCAGCTCTTGAACAAGATTAATCTACAAGTGAGTTCTTGCTCGTAATTCGTATGCATAAAAAGAACGAATAGGAATGAGATTTTCCTCACTGTGACATGCAGTTCCGTGTCATGTGAACTTGGCTTTGATGACGTTTCATACAGAAATGACGTGATGAAGGCGAGGATGTTTTTTTTTCTCTCTCTCTAACTCAGAAATTCACAGGTATGCAGCGAGTGAAAACAAGTTATAAAATTAAAACTAATAGCTTTATTTATCCACCACAAAAGCACAATTTTTGTTTTCTGTTGGAGTAGAGATTAATTACAGCTACATTCTTTTCAGTATTCTAGCAGTATAAAACAGTGACAACCAATTTCACAGCACTATACAGTCGCAAGACTCTGTCACTTTTGAGAAGCGAATTACTGCTGGACTATCCTCAATTATCCACTTCACTGTGTTTAAATAACAAAAATTAATAATATGTTCCGTTAGCCAGTCACTTCTTACTATTACTCAAGCGCTCTCAGGTATCGATCATTTTTAGGTATCTCCACCCCCTCCCTTCCCAAGTTGCGGGGCTAAATATTGATTCAAACGGCATCGGAAGTATCACTCTTTATCTTAACGACTCCGAAAACTAAGGATTTGGCACTAATGTCAGTCATTTTCGATGATTTTATATATATTCTCCTCCTCCATGTTGCGGGGCATTATATCGGAAGTGTTACTGTTCATCTCAGCGACCCTGGAAACTATGGATTCGACACTAATATTGGTCATTTTTGATCATTTGCTATGTATATTTTCCTTAAGTCATGGGGCTGAATTTAGATTTAAGCAACATCGGTAGTGTCGCTCTTCTCATCGTCCCGAAAACTATAAATTCGGGATTAAAATCGGTTATTTTCGATCATTTTTAAATATCTCTCCCTCCGTGGTGTTTCGGGTTTCCGGGTATTAAGCAGCTGGCTATCTATGTTTCCCGAAAACATATAGACCTAGAAGAGGTTAAAGAAAGGGAGTCAAATTTTACAATAATCAGAAAAAAATTGAGTACCTCCAAAATTATAGTAAATAGAAAACTGATCAAGTGCAATCTTGTTCCTCATAAAAATTTACGTCTTATCACACAGAGAGGGTATACTAGAAATGGGAAGTGAGCGGGCAACGGTGACCCTAAGATAGTGTCCATTATGAGATGCTAAAGAACAACAAATGGTTCCTCCCTACATCATAATTTATTTATTTATTATATTTATTTTTGTTATTATTTATTTATTGCATTTTATTATCATTGAGAGTGCAACGTGACGTAGGTTTTGTCATTGTACGTACTGAGCTGTTTCTTCAGCTGTTCCACATTCATTATCTGCAACAAACGTTGTACAGTACTTACAACTCATCTTCTCATTATTCAGAGCCTCACCTCTGGTTTCTAGTACATCTGCAAGAAAGTAGTGCGCCATCCATTGTAAATTTTGTTTTTCAAATCTATATACACCTTTATAGTCATACACATCAGAGTCTCTCAAACTTTGTACACTTTTCTTCTTGGCTGCACATCCATAAATTCAACCATTTTGATCCACTCTCACACGCTGTGAGATAAACGAGACTGGTACTTTGGTGGTTCACGAAATTTGTAGATTAATCTCAGCTTGTTAAGATTATACTCAACTTTATGCACCAATGAGGTAGAATAAGAAAGAGACGAAAAAGAAAAGATGATGATCAAGCTGTCTTTATAATGGTAGATTTAAACGGTGTTTCTTCATTCTATCATTTTCCCTCTAAGAGTAGAACACGGTGATCTTCTTCGTACAGTGTGCAAAGCAAATCCTAAATTACGTGCCGTGCGTATTAGTGCTGTAGTTGCAAATGCCGACTTTTCAGTGATTCCTAGTATTTGTGGATGATGTTATAATGTACTAAATGGTATTCTATCTCTTACAAGTATTCAGAAAGCAAGATTACAGCGGTTGCTACAGAAATAAAAAATACCTGATTCTAATAGAAATTTTCACGTAGAATTCGAATTCGCAATCAGTTTTTATCCATCACCCTCAGTTTCCCCGTGACAGAAAGATTGTCGGGAAATTTTACCTTTTTTTTTTTACAATTTTGTACCTGTAGCTCGGATACCCTTAAGTATATAAACACACAATTTGTACTGTATGTTAGCTTGATTTATACTTAGTAAGCCCTCTAAGTTTCATAAGAATCGTATTATTCTTTCTAGAAATAAACATATTTATATAAAAATATACTATGTGTACTGTTCATTTTACCATATTCATTATGCAGATAAAATCACATATAACATCCACTAAAATTACAATAAAAGCACAGTTTATACCTCATTGGACTTCCAATAAAACATATTTTTAATAATGTGTACACCATGTCGCCATTTTTGTATGAGGGAATTTCTAGAGGGATTTTGTGGGAAATTCCCTCCAAAAAGTAGTTTCTAAGATTTTTTTGTCTCGACTTGCTATTTGTATAGTGATACAGAAACAGATATAGTGATACAGAAACAGAAACTACACTAAAACATAGTTTTATGTCTACTTAACTAATGTTAATTTCATGTGAATCGCATTGTTCTGTCTAGAGATATAAAATATTGTGTCTATTTATAGGTAATAAAGAATATACTATGCAAGACTTTTACCAAACCCAAAAACCTAACGTTGACGTATTATTGTCGGCACGTAGCTGGATACTCAAATACAAGCACAAATAAACGCATGCTTTCTGTAAATAAGTTACTTTTTAATATTTTGATCTGGCAACAATGCATAAAAAATTGATGACTCACGTAACCTGATGACTGTTAGTAGCGTTGAGTGACGGTCCAAGCTGGACGTGTTTTAGATGTGGCCGCGTGTAAGTTGAAGTGTTTGTGCATTGTGGAGTTCAAATAGATTGTGTTGTGTGGTGATGCACTGAGTTAGATTATGTTTGTGCTGCTTCATGATTGATGGAGTGTAGATTCGTGTGTGTATGTGTGAAATGAAAAGAAATCTGGAAGTTTCGCGTTTCGGAGCCATTTCTGGACAGAGCGTTGACATGTGATAAAAAGTGTGTTCTATACGAAGCTCCACTTCGCTGTCATCATTGGTTAGCATCCCATGAACCGATTTCAAAACAGCCGAAACCAGTACTACACTAGAAGAAGGTCCTTCTGTGTGTTTGGTGCATCGTGCATCGGAAACTGCTACCAGCTGGTCAGAGTATCAATGCAACTGTGTAGTATCAGCAGTTCTGAATTGCAAATGGGTCCTCGTTGACGGGACAACGCTAAGTCCCACGTGGCTAGGATGACTCAGGACACCATTTTTCGCCTTGAATGGGAAACAATATTGCAACCACTATATTCCCCGGGTATTGCACCGCCCGATTGTCACCTGTTCCATTCTTTGGACAATCACATTAGAAGATGCCAGTTCAAATCCCTAATAAAAGTCCAAAATGCACCTGATACTTTCTTCGTTTCACGGCCCACCACGTTCTACCGCGATGGATTCCATGGCCTTCCAGAACGTTTTCAGAAGGTCGTCGATGCTGATGGGAAATATTTTTGATCTTCCAGGTTAGGTGACATATCGATGTTCGAAGGTGATGGGTGAAGAAGCAACAAAACGTTTCTTGGTTACTTTTATATTTAAATTTAAGACTTTGTATACAGAACCTATCTACACAAGATTGATTTTCTTTGAAATTTCACTTAATTTCTTTACGGTTTCCTGACAAATATATTTATTTATTATTCTGACTAAAAAAAAAAACATAATTATTTTATTACACTGAGTAGAAATAAAAGAGAGAGCGAATGAAATCCAAATTGAATAAAAGCATTGTTTCTCACCAAATTTTCCGTCCTCTATGTCTTTTAAAAAACTTGTTAAAGCATATAAAAATATACTGTACTTACAAATTAGTTTAGTGCCTTTGTTTTATGGCTGTATTTATAGTACCTTGTAAAATCGTTTGTCTTCAAACTGTCAAATATAAATCGCAGTAAATTGTGTAATCTGCTGTCACAAAAAAGTATCCTATTTTTCGATCGGTATAAGGAAGAGATACTATACTATTTTTCGATTGGTATGGAAAAACAATATTTCTGTATACTATTTTAGTATAAATTATTAACTGTCATTAAACTTTGTTACTTTTAAATGAATGAAGCGAGATAATTTTACTATGATGTTTTAAAAGCTAGTCATTTGGGGAGGGCCAGGAAACCATTTTGGGGGACCTGGCCCCGATGGGCCCCCCGTGGCTACACCCCTGGCGGTAGGTCCAATAATTTTGAACTTGTGGATCTTTAAAGTTCATTTTCTCATGCTTACAGCAGCCTATATCTCCGAAAGGAAGCACTTGTGCAGCAAGGTTGGTGTATACTTTTGCGTTATCTAAAATATTAAAATAGGCAGACGTAGTACATTGTAAATAAGTAAACTGTATTTCTTAAAAGTTAGGCTGTGCACTGCAATTTAAACCCATTTAAATTGAATATCAGGGCTTGAAATGAGAATATGAAGACCCATTTAAACTACAATTTATTATGATTGAATTTACAATAATATAAAAATAAATCTTTAAAAGTGTTATGTACAGTGGGTCGCTTGTCACAGGAGACTTATACCCACAATGATGAATGACTTTTTTTCAGGCATGCCAGAGGGCAGAGTTTTGCTGAAGCTCCTCCCCAAAGTTGGAGAAGGTATACTATAGGAAAAGAGAGGGTACTTACACGGCAAGTGTTCCAAACTCTATTGCGGTTACTGGTGATTTGATCCAGAGCGTATGATTCGTAGATGTGAATTGTTATCCTCCATGTTTCTTGCCCGTGCTTTTTATATTCTTCAATTTCGTGACGTATTACGCAGTAAAATAAAAAAAAAATTGTTTTCCAATAAGTGTGCTGCTATATTTTCATCTGAGAAGTCCATACGTTTGTCATCAGATATGTTTATGTTTTGAAAAAGGCAACGGGCCGAGAAGCTTACAAAGAGGTCAACTGGCTGTTGTTGCTCTTGATGGGAAAGTTTATTTTCCTATTCACATAACTAACCTTGACCATATGTTGTCACTTTTTATTACTATTCTCACCTTCCGTGTACGAAAATATACACTAAAAATACGATTCCAATAATTTCAGTTTTTATATTAAAAAAAAAAAAAACCTTATGCATTATTATGTGCAGATTTATTATATGACATATCTTTGTGTCACGAATCACCTTCCAAACGTTGACAGTGTTGTTTTGAAACAACCTATATATATATATATATATATATATATATATATATATATATATATATATATATATATATATATATATATATATTCACGATTGTATAGTCACCCTTTTTTAAGACTTGTCTACTACTAGGATGTACTAGGATAATGCTTCACATTCGAAACCATCTTTAAAAGAGTAGGAAGCGATGCAGAATAAGGGCATGAATATCTGCGAAATTTAAATGTGAAATATGTTATACTGAAACAAAAAAGAAAAAAGAAAAAAAAATGAAATGAAATGAAATCTTTGAGTTTTACGTCCCACGGTTATGCCGATTAGGCTAAAGGAGACGGTGATAATGAGAGATGAGTGAAAAATGGTGGAATGAAGAAAGTGGGAGGAAACGGGAGAACCCCGAGAAAACCCACGAGCACGGTGTTTGTCCACCACAAAGTTCACTTGGCGGGGGCTGGGATCGAACCCGGGTCCCCAAGCACCAGAGGTGAACGCTCTACCACTGAGCCACCGCGCCCCCCTAAAAGAAAAAAGGAAAGAAAAAATTTCACATTAGGGATTTCACTTATAACGTATCTCGAACATCTTACAGCCATGATTTTTCCGTTTTAATTTAGTAAAACACAAGGTAGGAGAGAATGTAAATTATATATAAAAAAGTATAATACGGTATGTAATGAAAGGAAATTAAACAAAGCAATAGTCATAAATGATAAAATACAAATAATTGCATTACATTAACTATAACGTTAACTAAAATGTGTATTAACAAAATTTTCATTCATACAATAATAAATAATACAATTTCTGCAGTTTCCTCCGCCATTAACAACAACAGAACGTTAATAATACGCGCAGTTTGAAAAGATCTTTGGTATAGAAAATATTTTGTTGTTGATTAGGACTATCCGTAGAATCCAAAAAATACTAACCGATACTTTCTTTCACTCACATATATATTGTTACATAAGGCGCGCAAGCCTGATGGCCAGCTTTCGATTCCTGGATTTTGAACTCCGCGCTCCTTGTGGGGAACGTGGAGGCATTGGTGGGATGGAGGAGGTTCGGGATGGCTGTATAGGGGAACGCGTTATTACTTCTGTTAACCTGGTTGCATAGGCCTCCAGCCGGCTGAAGCCGACAGAATGGGCTTCAGGGCTGAGGAAATTATGCATAAATAATTAATATAAATCGTACTGTACCTTGTGTAACACAATGGTTACAAACAAGGAAGTGAAAAGAAAGAAAATGAGAAAATAAATAAGAAATAAAAAATGCGTAATATCAAAAAATATCCTTTGCGAAGCATTTCTGTAGCAAATACAGCCGGTTGGATTAGCCGTTTATCCACCAGATTGAAACATGGCGCTAGTGTAGCTCTCTCGAAGCATACCCCCACTTCCCTCCTTCCACTCTCTTTTGTAGCTTCCCACTCCACCTCCTCCCACCGTTTTCTGTCCAAGGTCGACCTTAGGCAGGTATTATATAAGGAGGCGAAAACGGCCTTGATCAGTTCCGGTCTTCATTTCTTCTTCGACTTCCAAGCTATCAGACGTGCTCCGGTAGTCTCCGATAGCAATCAGGTATGTGTGGACTTAGCCGCTGCGCTGAGTTTTTCTGTAAGATGTAGTTTTCGGACTTAGAATTTGGCTACCGGCCTCGCCCTGCCCATAGCATGGATCTAGCAGACTCCTATGTCCCTTCGGAATGATTTGAATCACTTTAGCGTGACTTCACTCATTTCTTCGTTTTCTTCTCCTTTTATGATTTTTATTCTATTTCGCGACCTTAAACAGAAGTTAAGAGAATAATGGAATCATAGACGTACATGAGAACTTAGTCGTTTGGGATAGCCAAGAGACAATATTAGACTTGAATATGCTTCAACTAAGTGATTGTGACCTTAGTATTTATTGAGAATTTAGTAAGAGTTGAGAACTTAATATTTATATAATTCGGTCTTCTCGCTTGTACTCGTTCTGTATACTATCCTATCATTGTAATAAACTCTACTATTCTGAAATTTCTCTCTTCATTGAACTTCTCCAAGAGTAGAATAGAACTTGGGTAGATTCAGGTGCCGACAACGAATTAACTGAGCTACGACTTTGATGCGTTTTCTCTTTCAGCCTTACTTCATACCAGCGAATCTATGAGGATAGGATTATATGAGATTAAATACGGGATGTTATTTATTCACAGCTCCGTCTGGCTGGGCGAAGAGAGAGGGAGAGAAGAGATTCTTAACTCCTTATAAGGCAGGGTTCCTGATAATTCTGTCTTAAGCGAAACAGTGTGTGCTCACGCTCGTCACGAACACGCACTGTGTGGTTTCTATCACACGTCTTAGTTATGGTGGAGCCCCCGAGATGTTAGTATATGGCCACCGGTTCCCAATCGGCGGCCCGCGCTAACCACTAACCACAACTACTCGTAACAGTTGGTAGAGTTTTGCCGGACATAAACGGTTAGCTCTTCCACTAAACCCCGAATACCCATAACAGTTGGTGGAGACTCGTCGGGTGGGAACGGTACGCTCTACCACTACACACCCATATATATATATATATATATATATATATATATATATATATATATATATACTCAAATTCTGATTTCACGGAACTTAATCGTGGTAACCGCCAATATCTCCACTCCTGACTCTAAGCTTGTGCGATACTTGAGCAAATGGAGAAGATAGCAGTGGTATTGCTACTTGTCAATACTTTTTGTAATCTTGAAATATTAATGCTAGTCAGTTCGTTGGAATTAAACGTTCATTCACAGCGTGCTCCAATATAGTTAATCAGTTCGCTGGTGATTCATACTACGTTAGAACGCCTTGTATATTAGTTATGTCGTCTGGTTTACTGAATCATTAATCCAGACCGTTCATGTGAATTTCGACCACGATATTTTTCACAAATTGATATCATGTGTTATCCAAATTTCGTTACTCGTGATTAACCGCTTCAAGTGTGACTCCATTTTGATACGTTTTGGCAGAGATTCGCTCCTTCAGTAAATATTCTTGAGTTAGATCTAGTATCCAAAGGTAGGGCTTCTATCTATTTAGAACTGTTTAGTAATGGGTAGTTCGGTCACCGGCATTTTTTTGACTGTTCATCAGTGTGTCATGGTGTACTTCCATCAGAAATTACCCACCGTTTCTGTGATTCCTTATCCACTGCAAGAAGCATCCTGTACGCAAAAATTCCAGAAGGGAAGCTACTAAACCATTTTGGCTGTTGCTTTCGATAGTGTAACTTGTTAGTAAGTAGTACAAATTTCCTAACAGTCAGTAGTTTTGCCGAAAGTATATGTTTAGGACACAATATATTATGCCTGATTAATAAATCTCCAACACTTTTTTAGGTCTGGTTCAACCTTTAACCTTGGTTCAAATAAAGACGAAACGAAAACAGAAAATGAACCTAATGAAGATTGCCGTAAGCTATATAATATTGACACCAATGAAGTGAAAGATAAGAGTTATTTTTCAATATCTTCAGTGGTACATTTGGAAAACAAACATAAAAAGGAAAATGGAATGGAAGAAGTTGCAAATATTAAGCTGTCCATACAAGGAGAAAATTTAAAGCATAATTTTAAATTCCGTTCAGAATACAAAGAAGATGATTGGAAGCTAACTGCGAAACCAATATGTATGCTCAAGCATATATCAAAGACTGATTTACCCGTAATTATCAGCAGTAATTTCAAACCAAAATTTGATAATTTTCCAAATACTACGGAAAAGTTAAACAATGAAATGTGTTGCATTATTGAGAAACAGGGTAAAGAAAATGTTCAAGAAATTGATTGTCAGGAAGAAATTAGCAATAACCAAGAACTCAGGTACGTTCATGTACGCATGATTCGTCGCGTTATGTTCCATTTATTTTTCGTTTCGTTTTAATATTTCCTCTTTAGTTTAGTCTAATTATATTATTTTAATTTTAGAAAATTGGATAAGTGAGAGAACAAGCACAAAATTGCCGGTAATTAAATATTAAACTTCAATCGCGTTTCTAGTTATTTTTTAAATGTTTCATCTGATATAAAATAATTTCGAGTAGATGGCTAGAGCGTACTATATACACGCAATATTTACAATATATATATATATTGTAAATTGATATATTGTGCAAATTCACATAGTGCACCACGAGTTTTGGAAAGTAAGATAACGTTAATATTCATTTTCAATTCTTTTAAATGTTTTTTAATTTTCAAATATTTTTAATACTAAAATTAAGAAAAACTACAACTATTCACATTAATATATTACAAACTGTCAATCGACATAACACACAAAAATCATTGATTTTCTGCTCTCGACATGCCAGAGTAAATAACTGATAAACTGACAAATTGTGATTACAATATATGATTGTTAGCGGACTTCAAATTAACAATAACTACAAGATGTGTTTATGGGTGTCCAGACTCCTAATAGGAATGATCATGCGAACGAATCGTGATAAAATATTTGGTAGGCACCTATAAAATTTTGTTGGATAAGTCCAACTTTGGGAAGGGGCCCAATACGCATAAGACACTACGTCTATGGGCGATTGGTCCGATGTAATGGTACACCCGGAAAATGATGTGTAATTGTTAAGTTCTTCATCTATATTCTAAGAAAATATATAGAATTAGATATTTTTTTAAAAAAGAAATAGTACAGACGAAGTGTAGCATCAAATCTTTAAGGCTAAACCAGTCATTTCTCTACTAAACAGTTATAATTTTATTACGAAAGTGGACAAACGAATGTTGAGTTAAGAAGTTTCGAGGTGGGATCCGAACCCGGTAGATTCTCCGTGTGAATGCAACCCTTAACATCATTTTAATATGTTTATTACAGTTCTCATTCTTCTTTATTTTTTCAATCAGATGTCCCAAATATATTACAGAATTCAGGTCTACTGCGAATTCCCTTCATATAAGACGAGAGAAAAGCAAAACAACCATATTTTCATTTCATAATCTATCAGCCATTCATTCCTTTAAATCAACTTTGAAATTTCGCCACAATTTAGTTTTCAGTTCCAGATGATAGTTAGCTTTGGTCGACTATATTCTAACTTCTTTCTGAACTTTTATATTTCGTCAGTGCACTAAAAGATACACAGTAGTTTGTAATCACTCAACAGAATCCTCTACAAATTAGATAAATTATAAGATTTTTCTTACAAGAAATCTTTCGAAAAATGCTTCCGTGTCAATCTGGCGTTAGATTTACTGGTAATGACAAAGTACATTACGAAACCCTAACAGTACAGATCTATCCACGAGGGTATACGACAGTATAGGGAATATATACCCACCTTAATATCTTAATTGTTCAGCATTGAGAGATGTAATGGAAAAGAAATAATAAATAGTAGCAAATACATTTATAAATCAATAAGTATAACACCACACAACACATTTTCACTTTTGCCACTTCGAAATACACTTAGAGGATAATGTTTATGCGCATAAAGTACAATCTCCGAAGTAAGTTACTCCCCCTTCCCCAAGAAGGAAGAAAGAAACCCTTTCCGCTTTTCTCAGAAGTGTTATAGCAGAACGCACGTTACTGCAAATATCAATACTCGTCCTTTTCTACTTTGCATGTGTTAAAGATGAATGTTGAAATAGAAAAATTAGTCCCAAAATTTCCTTCAGATTTCCACAATACATAAGGTAAAATTTTACTACTGTAGCAATATTAGCAAGTACAGTGTGTTTTGACAAACTATTCGATTTTCTTACAATCAGTTTATTAGGGAAGAAAACCGTACCCTAAAGAAAAATCAGAGATTTTACCTACTTGAAATAAAGTCTTCAAAATAAATTAAAATTTAAGTTTGGTCTGCGTTAACGTAAGAATCTCTGGGTAAGAGTTCTAAACCTCTCATTGCTCCTGGAACTACCTCAGAAAGCTGTAATTTTGTTTGTTCCATTAGTTAAGTTTCAGTGAAAGAGATTAAGATAAAAAGAAATGTAAATAACTGATTGAAAGAATGAGTTATCTTGTATACTACTATATTTTTCTATTTTAAATTGAAGTTGATTCTTTGTTTAAATACTTTCATTGTTTAAAGCGCCTCATTACTGGAAATTAGTCAACAACAGACGTCAACGCTGCAACTTCAAATCTTATTTGAACGTCAGAAGACCGCAGTTCCTCCCATCAGCTGCCCACGTTTCCCTTCTGTACTACACACAGAGCAGTCTATCATGCTCGCTGCTCTGTTGTGAACGTGGTGGTGTGATGATGGAATGCATATACGCAAGGGGCAAAGCAAGCGGAGAATAGAGACGAAACGACATAATAATAATAATCTAAATATTATTAAATATCTTAAGGAGCATCAAACAGTGCATGATATTTGGTGGTTCACTTGCCCTTGCGAACTGCACAAGTCGACGCCACTGTACTGTATACTCAAATTCTGATTTAGCGGAACTTAATCATGTTAACCGTCAATATTTCCACAGCAGAGTGTAACCCAATTTATCCTTGAGCAACTGAAGAAGTTAGCATTGGTATTGCTACTTGTTAATACTCTTGGTAAACTTGAAGTATTAATGCTAGTCAGTTCCTTGGGATATAATGTTTAGTTCACAGCGTATTCCAATATACTTAATTAGTTCACTGAAAATTCATGCTACGTTCGTACGCCCTCTACTTAAGTTATGCCGTGTGGTTTGCTTAATTATTAATCAAGACAGTTCATGTAAATTTCGACCACGATATTGGTGTCAAATTGATATAATACTTTTTCCACATTTCGTTACTCATGATCAATCACTTCAGGTGTGACTCCATGTTGATACGTTTTGGTAGAGTCAGAAAATATTCTTGAGTTAGATCTAGTATCCAAAGGTAGGGCTTCTATCTCTTTAGAACTGTTTGGTGCTGGGTATTTAGGTCACTGGCAATGTTTTGACTGTTCAGCAGTCTGCCCTGGTGAACTTCCACCAGAAATTATCCATCTTTCCTGTGATTGGTCGCAGGGGTGGATCCAGGACGGACTTCTTGAGGGGCGGTAGGTCGTAATACAGCTACTTCCCAGATAGGAAAAATGACTTGCTGCAATCTTGCAGCAGATTTGTAGTCCAAGTCTGGCAAACTTGCAGCAGACTTGTAATGCAAGTCTGCAAGTTTGATGCAAGTTTAATGCAAACTTCCTAGTTGACGCTCTTCGAACTTGCATCGCGCCTGCAGTGCAAGTGTATGGTAAGTTTGCAAAGCAAGTTCTGCAAAGGATTTACTTGCACAGCAAGCCTACAGCAAGTTTGCACTTGCAACGCATGTACACAGCAAGTTGTGCATGTTTGAGGCAAGTATCTGCAAGCATATCACGTGCACTGGAACTTTGTGCTGGCAGCAAGTTGGCAGCAAGTTTGTGTATGTTGAAAGCAAGTCTCTGTAAGAATACCACTTGCACTGCAAGTCCCTAACAAGTCTACAGCATGTTTGTAGTAAGTCTTCTGCAAGTATATACTTTCATTGCAAGTCTACAGCAGGTTTCCATCAAGTTACTGTATTAAGTCCTGTGCAGGTATATACTTACATTGCAAGTCTGCTGCAAGTGTGTGGAAGTTAGCATAGCAAGCCTCAGCAAACACTTTACTTCCTCTGCAAGTCTTCTGCTAGTGATAGCACATTGAGGCTTGGATTAGCGAGTACAGCTTGCACTTCCATTGCAGAAGAAAAGTGCATTATTTTACTGTAATAGGGCCATTCCATCGTCACGGGCAGGACATTTACACTACATTTTTGATGCTTTAAAGTTGTATATTTCTTAAAGTAAAAGATGAATTTTGTAATTGTATGATATGTGAGCAGTACAGACTTAGAGTATATGTAGCTGATGTTTTCAGTATTTTTATCTGTTTAGAGTAAAAGATATTAATTCCTAAACGTCTGTCACGAGCGGGGACAAAAAAGAGAATTGACTTTCGACACACCAAGTGAATGTTACAAAACTCTGTGAATTCTTAGCTCAAAATGTTTTTATTTAAACGGAAATGTATAAATGATGAATTTTTAAAACAAACTTCACATAAGAGAAATTTGCCAAATATTTATATTAATAAACAAACTAAACTTTACTGTGTCACGGGCAGGACACATGGTTGTCACGGGCTTGACACCGTGTGAATCAACACGCAAAATCTCAATAAGAATGATTTCAAAAATGAAATAAAATCGAAAATAAGTCAATTTCTGCTGTTCTGTTATAGCATTGTACACAAATAATTCTATTTACTTTACTTGAGACTCGCTTTTATTGCATAAAAATAATAATATGTCGTACACTTATTTCTCACCACCTACACTTTAGGAAATGGATTTATTTGCCCATTTACATCCACCTTGTAGGGAAATTCTTACAAAACACTGTGTAACAGTATATAAAATAGGTGCTGGTATCCAGTGCCCGTGGCGTAGAAAATCAGCGCCCGGGGCGAGAGTATACGACGCGTTGCGACAGCGCCCCCGTAAATATGAGTGAGGCCATGGTTGGCGCGACGCGTAAGAAAATTTTCAAAAATAAACCCTGTTTTTCCTTGATTTTGAACACTTTTTAATACTTTTTTCCTTTCATTTTATATGTATCTTTTATTTTTCCTCCTGAATTTTGCGCCCCCTTACTTTGACGCCCGGAGCCGTCATCCCACTTGACCCTTCCCCCCACGGCACGGCATTGCTGGCATCACAGGTATTATTTGATCGAAATGCATGTAAGATACATTTTCAACAGTCTTGAAAATTTTACCGCAATCGCTTACGGTCTTCATACGAATTTCCTTGACTTCTTCGTCCTCTTCCACTGGGCTTTGTGCGATATTTGCATGTCTGTTTTGTTTTTCTGTCCACTAAAGAAAAATTCCATCAACAAAAATGTTCCTTGTGTTATATCTTCAACAGCTGGTCTAACACAAGCCTTGTTAACATGGAAACCTAAGTCGTCGCTCAGGATAGCTTCATGGGTTTCGGAATCATCATTTTCAGAATCTGAATAAAATTCTGTTAGAAATTTAAAGATTTTACACGGATGAAGCTCTGATTTAAAAGTTCGACGAACTACCAAATTTTTGCTGTCAAATTGTAGGAAAAAAAGTGTTTTGATTGGAGACATTTAATTGACAAGAGCATTTTTCTGTCTTTTATTAAAAGTGTCTTTTGTTTTTCAATTTCTGCTGATGATAGTAGTAAAATAGATATATTTAGAAACGAAGAGCTTAAAGCTGCTATGAAATCAGCAGCAGATTCTACAATTACTTTCTTTTGTTTCACAAAGTTCCATACTGGCCTTTTTGTACGTACTCCAATCCCATCCACTTTTCCCTTGAAACGAACAAACAGGTGACGCTAATGATAATATTTATATGACACTTACTTTAAGTTAAAACATCATACTGACAGTAATAGATAATCCCCTATTTAAGTAAATAATGTTCATGCTTAGAAAACTTAATTTTAGTACACACGGAATCATTTTCTATCATGAATAACCAATGTACACAAACTTTCCCACCAGTGGGATGCCCACTGTTACGGGCAGGACAAGTTTTCAAATTGAAATAAATCGAAATATATTATTAGCATTAGACCGAAATTTGGTAAATATGAAGTACACGTGCAAATTGTTTCTTCTACTAAGTATAAACCACATTTTCAAATTTAGTAATTCAGTACAATAACTTTTGGTAGTTTTCTGTCACGGGCAGGACACTCAAGTTGACGTTTATATCTTTAATGATATTATAAACAATTTTTATCCTGTAGACACTTTTTCAACTGCAGGTTGTAGCAAAAAGAAGCATCTTGAATAGCTCGAAGTTACTTCAGCCAAACATGCACAATATACCGTAAAATGTTGCTGCCGATAACAAGAATAAAAAATTTCCTCGCAGCTGACATGTCACAAATTCACAACTTAGACTTAAAATTTTATGTGAATTCTAAGTATAAATAAGTCTTTCTTTGTGAAAAAGTAAATTTCGTTCTATTTACTTCATATATACGTAAAAATGCATTGGTTTTGACAGTTTTCGAAAATTTGGGTTCAGGCTCACTTTCGCGTGGAATGGCCCAATACAAATGTACCACTTGGTGAGACCAAGTGAGATACTTGAAAAAGAAATAGCAAATTTATAGCCGGAAAGTCTAGCAAGTTAAAAATCAAATATAGTGAAACACCTGCTGCAAACCAACATGATATTAGCGTTAGTGGTGGGCAGTGGGAATATTCCCGGTGGGAAGGAATTTTAAAAATGGGAATATGCCCGGGTGTTTTCCCCGGCCTATAAATTCCCGGGAAGGAATTTATTTCCATTTCTTTACTTTATGTTCCAAATTATAAGACTAATTACTTTATTTTAATATATTATGATTTATTTCTAGGTTTCAAAGAATTTAGAGGTTAAAAAATTAAGATTTTTTGAGAGTACTTTATATAACAAATAATATGATTTTTTAAGTTTCATTTCCATTTGCACTAAAAATTAGAGTAATTGTTTAGTATTGGGGGCCAAAATTACCAAAAAGTAGGATGATTTACGGAAGAAATGAGTTCACTGTGGTGTTCAAGTAGTCAAGAAAGTATTGAACACATTTTTGTTAGGATAGTAGGGGATTTGTACAAACGGTAAAGGTAAGTAGAAGTGATTTATGTGAGAAAAGAAAGTGAATTGTTCGTAACGAAGATAGAAAACAACGTGCCCTGCGGGGCTCTAACCCGGCTTCAATCGCATGAAGCTCGCTCGGCAATGCGGCCGAAATTTAATGTTGGTAACGTAATTTAACGTATGAAAGCATTAAACAACCGCATCGGAATAGAGTATCGAAAAAAAAATTAGGTGCAAATTCTGACCCGCCAAAGCTAAACAATCGCCAAAAGTAGCAAAGTACTAATTTGCAAATGATGAAAAGAAACCATTTTGTAAAGTAATGTAGAATTATTTAGAAATAGAAATGAAGTACTATTAATAAACTTTGAACAACCATTAGTAATAGACGTCTCTCTTGTCTCCTCTCTCTGTCTCGAATTTCTGAAGAGGTACTCGAATTCTTTTACATGTGAATTAGTGCATGGAATTTCGAGAAATGGGCAGGAAGAAAAGTCGTGTGTGGCAACGTTACATACAAAATTATAAAGACAGGAAAGTATCTTGTAAATGTTATGAACATACATATTTATGCGCAAATGTTGACAAAATGGTGGGACATGTGTGTTCTGGCAGTTTCCCGACCTAATTTCTTTATAACATTTAAAAATTTAATGTGTTTATAATATTAGTAGTAGAAGTTTACAAAATCTACTAAAATGTAAATTTAAACCGTTTAGCGGTTTAAAAGTTTGTGGACTTACCATTTTTGAAACATATTAACTTTCATGGGACATATTGTAAACAAATATCCATTTTGCGTACTCTCTAAATATAATAAAATATAAATAAAATAACATAACATCGTTCAGAATATAGGGGAGAGGGGGTACATTTGAACAGGGGGTACCTTTGAACATTTAAGATAACAGGCTAGAAATAATAGCATATCTGGTGGTTTCAAAATTTTTAGTTTGGCAAAACTGCGTTGCGTGACGGTCAACTATTATCTACTATTTTAGTGTAACTGTTGAAGAACAGCAGTACTTTGTTACATTTGTGGGGTGGAAAGTTGGAATTTTTCTGAAGTTTTGTAAGATTTTTGCCAGAAGCCTGTATTTTGATATTATCTGCCATTCATTGCAGAAGCAAGTACATTAATTTACTTATCTAATGTTTCCCTTTGTATTTCACAATAGTTTGTACTATCTGGGTATTACCAAATTCTTCTTGGTCATGCCGGTTGGGGCAGTTTTGAACAAAAATTAGGGGGCACATTTGAACATTGTTTTACCTCTACTTTTCTGAAACTTATAAGTACCAGCAACACGTTTGTGTTCTCAGACAAGGAAGACAAATGTTCAGTGCCAACTGCTGATATTGTGTTTAGACTTTCTAATCCCACAACTTCTGGAGAGACAAAGCGTATTGCAAAAATTCTGACGTTTCATGTTGATTTGCAGAATTTTAGGGTAGAATAAGTTTCGTGTCCAGTATCCGGTTAGTAGTGAAAAAATGTAATTTCTTAGATCTCTTAGATTGCTAGTAGTAATAGGTTTTCCATTAAGCCTATCAGGTATGACGAGCAAAATTAAAAAGTGAATTATAATCATATTTTCACATATATGCTACGATAATCATATTTTTTTTGAAGTTTTCTTCAGATCACACCTACGGCTATAGATATGTTGTCCACATATCCTTGTGTGTGTGACATAACGTACGGCATATGTGCAGGCCCGTATTTAGGTAAGTGCTATTCTGTGCTCGAGCACAGGATGTCACAATTCAGGGTGCGGCAAAATTTTGGACTTCTTAAAAAAAGATTAACAATAAAGTTATATTTAACACTACCACATTCAGAGTCCCGCGCAAGAGCGAAAAAATGCTTAATTCGCTCTAATTACAGTAGTTACTAATTAGCTAGCTTATCTGATTATTTTTAAAATGTCATCCTTTCCTACTCCCATCCCAAGGGGTGGGGATGAACTTGAACATCATGAAAACTGATACCGTTAAACTCAGCGACCTCGAAAACAATGAATTCAATACTAATACCTGTCGTTTTCGATTACGTTTGGGGCCGCGGTGGCTCAGTGGTAGAGCGTTCACCTCTGGTGCTTGGGGTCCTGGGTTCGATCCCAGCCCCCGCCAAGTGAACTTTGTGGTGGACAAACACCGTGTGCGTGGGTTTTCTCGGGGTTCTCACGTTTCCTCCCACTTTCTTCATTCCACCATTTCATTCATTTCTCATCTTCACCGTCTCCTTTAGCCTAACCGGCATAAACGTGGGACGTAAAACTCAAAAATTTCATTTCATTTTTTTCGATTACGTTTAAACTCTCGCCCGCCTCACTCGGGAGTTGAGTATGACCTTGAAGTTGAGTTGGATTAAAACTGTCACAGTCATATCAGCGACCCCAAAAACTATGAATTCAACTCAATTCAGATGTGTTTCCGAAGGGGGAGGCAAATTATTTAGAGCACAGAGGCGCACAATATACAAATACGAGCGTGCATATATGTTTCAGCAATTATTACTATTATTATTATTTCCTTGCCATACGCGATTGGTTTATTCTTGTGCCTTAAACCGTTAATGCTGCTTTGTTACAGTAGCATTGTTGTTCGTAAACGAATTCATCCTAAAAATAACGATTATTGTAGTAAAATAATGGTTTGTTCAAAACTGCCCCACGTATGTTCAAATCTACCCCATGCTTGTTTCAATCTACCCCCCAAGGGGGTACATTTGAACGACACCCCCTGCGCCCTTGCATAGAATGACAAGATCAAACAAAGTACTCTATTTTATGGCAAATATAATGTATATTATATTTAACTTTTGCTACAGTTCTATAAGGAAATTTACTGAGTGTTTGGAAGCAAAAACGAATATTCGAAAACAGATGTTCAAATGTACCCCCCTCTCTCCTACATTCTAAAGACTCCCCTGGGGACAACAGTAATAATATACTGTGATATAAAAAGGAATTTTACTTCGAAATCATAATATAGTAATAGAATGCAACTTTCTTTGTGATTGTACATAAATTCCCGTAAAATTCCCATTTTTGGGAATCTTCCCGAGAATTTACCAATCACTACTGCTACTTACAGCTACTTTTAAGAGCTCTCGGATGGGGTTTATTTATATATAAAATAAGAAAGTTTCCTCTTCTTGGGGGGAGGGGGAGATCGGGGATCCGCCCCTGATTGGTCGTCCATTGCAAGAAACATCCTGGGCGTAGAAAGTTCCAGAATGAAAGCCACTCAACCATTTTTGGCTGCTGCTTTTTGATAATTTATTTATTAATTAGTAGTACAAATGTCCTCACTGATCAACAGTTTCGCCGAAAGTATATTTTTAGGACACAATACCTTACGCCTTGTTATTAAGTCTACATTTTTTGTAGGTCTGCTGGCGTCAGCTGAAGACTTTTATTTTATAACCATCTGTAATTCATATACCATGAGATTTCAGACCTGTGTGGGAAAATGAACAGATTCACCGTGGAGAACGTCGATCAACATGAAAAAAACACATGTTTCAACATGTGTTCTTAAGAAAATAAAAGATTGTATTGCAGTCGTTATCAGCGTAAATTAAGTCAGAAGTACACGAGTCATATTAAAAATCAAAGTACCTAATTGATTGTACGTGCGAATGTTCATATTCTTCTGTGTGTAGAGTTCTGGTGACTTTATATGTCCGAGTAAAACCCCCCTTTCTTCAATTATCTTGATCGAAAGTCGGAAAAACAGTAATACAATATGTCTCCGTAAAATCATTAAACTTTAGGCAATCTTGCGAAACAAGACAAAATAAAATAAAAATAAATAAATTTGTTTTGGAAATTTAACTGATTTGTGTGCATCCGTAATTCTGTTTCCTTTTGAAGCGTATTCAAAAATTAACGCGTCCTACGTGAGTTTTTCGTTACACGTTTAGTTTCACAGAAAATCTAATATTTTTCTTCGAAAAAGTACAGGCTGCGTAAGAACATGTGTGGAATATGGGGAATTTACCTACAATTGCACATTCAACACAAACTAATAAACAAAGAACGCTGAAGTTTTAGATCATGGAATTACTGGCAGGGTGCGTCGTTCCTCATACTCACCCTGGTACCACTTTTGGTAGAGTGTTGTTGATATTAATGGTGTATTGTCTTTCGACACTACATTGTTTCAAAAAGATGCTTTTCACTAACTGAGACCGGTTTCAATGTATGGCGATAAACGTTAAGACTAGAAATGCATAATTTAAACCAATCCGGTTTGAATGGAGACTTAACGGAGATGGAACTTAGGACGCTGTCTCGGCAAGCAACCTTCGAGGTAGTATATGCTTTAAGTAAGAAGCAATAACGTCTTTTCAGTTTTTGCCCAGGGAAAAGATTGTCAATCGACATAAGAGTTTCACGTTTTTCTTTAGTATACAGGGACCGTTATGAAAGTATCCGAACTGTCTGCAACGCAGTGCGATAATCAGTCGGCCGTGTGCGTAAGCGACGCCAGGTAGGAGTCAGGACCATAATCTTGAAAACAAAGCCTCACTCATTTGCCTGCGAGCAATGGTTGAGGTGCTATCGTTCACGCTGCGTACACCGAAATAACGTCACGTCAAGGATTTGTATATAACGGACTTGGTGACAATGGAGTGCAGTTCGGTTCAGCTCTACACTGTAAATTTTTGTATTAAAAATGCTTTGGATACCTTGCCCCTGCTACGGGATACTTACAGCGAGGAAGTAATATCTTGCATGCAAGTTTACATTTGGCACACGGCGTTCAAGGAAAGACGAGAGGTGGTCGATGACGTTCAGCGCTCAGGGAAGGACGTCCACATTAAAAACGGAGGAAAACGTGGCCTGTGTGAAAGCTATATTAGACAAACAATCGCGTTTAAGTCTCCAGGTGATTGCAGAGGAGGTGGAACTTGCGAAACCTCAAGTTTCTGAAATTGTTACTGAAAATTTGAAACTGCGACAAACTGTGCAACTTTCGACGAACGATCAAATGTAATCTCGTATCCAAATTTCCAGCAAAATAGTGGTACGTGTGGACGGTGGCGAAACATTTCTCAAGAGTAATAATCGGGGGTGAAACTTACCTATTCCAGTACGACCCTGGAAGCAAAAGCCAACGTTCGGAGTAGCGCATCCCAACATATTCTCGTCAGAAAGTTCCCGACTGTCGAAATCATATGAAGACACTGCTCATTTTCTTCTTTTATGCGAAAGGGTCGTTCACAGAGTTTGTACCTGCTGGGACCACCGTGAATGCAGTATTTTACAAAACAAAGCTTCAGCGCCTCCGCAGAGGGTCCAGCGCGTCCGTTGTGACATCGCCGAAAGATGGGTGTCTCACCACGACAAAATACCAGCTCACAGCGCTGTTGGTAGGTGAGTTACTTGCTAAACTTGCTAAGGACGAGTGGCAACTCTGTCTCGTTTCCCTGCAGCCCGTAGTTGGCACCAGCAGAGTTCTTGTTTCCAATTGTAAAAAGAGTTTAAGCCGCTACGACCTGGACAGTATTAAAAACGGTGTCCGTCATGCTGTTCCAGGACTGTTAGGAAGAGTGAAAAAATCGCTGTGCTCGCTGTATTAAGGGTCAAGTTGCATACATTGAAGAATACTTACAACAGTTATAATTGTCATCAATAAATCGTTTGGAAATAAATAATTTCGGATACTTTCAGAACGCACCCTGTTTTATACAGTTTATTAAAATCCATGTGTTTTCTCGTAGTATCGGAAATGTAAATTAACATTTTTCAGTTGCAATGTTGATTCCCGTAAAACTCGGTAACATATAGCGATAGACAATCTTTGGAAATTTATTTAGCGTCTCTAAAAAAATATTACCACCTGCAGAAATTTACAGGAGCCGATGGTGGTTAAAATTTATTAAGAGCTCTGGTTCCAATGCTAATTTACATAAAACAGAATCGAAAAAAGATATGAAGTTGTTTTTTGCAGCCCATTCAGCGTCCGATGTGTCCATCCGTTCTCTTTTTTTAAAACCTCTGTTCAAATCGAAAGTGCCGAAAATCAAGCATTTCTCGTTTCAACGTTTATCGCTGTACAAGAAGAACAGTAATAGACAGTGACAAGCGGTTTTCAACAATTGACAGCGTCTGAAGTGAACATACCACCACAACAAACTACATTCTTCCAAAACCGGAAGTAGTTGAAATTTACTACTATTTCCGTTTCAATATTTACTTCCATAATTCGAATCGATTTCGAAATGCAGTTTTGTGACATATTCAGCGTTCAAATGGTAAGTTTTCTTTTACCTATCTGTTTAAACCAGAATAGGTGAACATCTAATTTTTTGGTTAATACAATGAACCACATTACAAGCAGGGGTAAAAATGAGGTGAACGCAGGTGGACGATATACCCACACTTCCAAAATACATCTATGGTGTCCCCATAGATCTTTGCCCATAATTTCCTAAGAAAATTATAATGGGCAAAGATATTCATGAGAAATGGTGTGACATCATGCGCCACCTATCTTTTCAGATCAATTTCACCCCTGATTACAAATAAAACGGAAGTAGATAACTAGAAACATTTTACCTCTGATGTTCTTTCTGTATTGCGGAAGAAAATGATATACTGTAGATCAATTAGAAGTTCCGGCTTCAATATTATTTTCAATAGAGCAAAAATAGTTAAGATAGCGTGTAATGGATTATTGATATAGAGTCAGCATCCGGAGAAGAGGTTATATCTTTGGTCTTATTCTTCTATTCCAACCTATAGTTATAAATGTACTACTTCAAGTCTGAGTATTGTATTAGAATAGTTTGAGAGTTTACTATATTTTCACACAGTGAAATGAAATCCTCTTACTGATGTTCAGTATTAGTGTATCCATAATAGGAGCAATAAATGATTGAGAAATTTCAATAAGCAATATTCAATAATGGTAGGATACATAGAACTATTAATTGCACCTCAAGCCACGTGGCAGGGAACATTAGAATGATTCGAGTGAACTCAGCTAAGAAATTCAATTATTCCATAACTTTCAGACTTTTGAGTTGGTCGTCTTTTACTAATCGCTTATTTGATTGGCAATCACTGTTTACTCGGCCGTTGTTTTAGTAGTTGATTATGTCCTTAAAGTTTGTGAATGACAGGCATATAAAGCCCTCCCGATGAGGATATTACCATGAAGATATAAAAAAAAGTACCCTCCGTTTTTTTCCAGCTGGCGAGGAGAAAGTCGCTGCCCAGAATTTAGTATAACGACCTTATTTCAAATATGTGATACAGTAACATTGCGGTATACACGCTTTTTGTCATCGCTTTTATTTGCTGAATTAATTTGCAATTTTCAATTACTAATTTTAATTAATCTAGAATCATTACCACAGATTACAGAAGTTATGACCACTCACGACGACTTGAAACAAGCATCTGCTTATCTAATGCCTCATTTATGCATTCACTCTTTTAAAAAATGTGAATATAAATGTTCTTGAACAACAGGATTATAATTTTATATGTTTGTCTTGTCAGTGTTATGGGTGGTGAAGAAAAAAATGCGAAAAGATCTAATAGCAGATCAGAGCTAATATGATCTGCTATAGAAACAAATGAGACCATTTGACTTAGTGTCACATAGAAATCTTCTCTCAAAGCTAGAAGATTACGGAATAAGAGGCATTGCATCCAAATGGTTTCAATCGTATCTGAAAAATCGGCAGCAAGTAGTAGAAATTACATACAATAACAGGGATACAAACTAAGCTACACACTACATATCACAGAAACAAGAAATAACATGTGGAGTGCCACAAGGATCCGTATTAGGGCCGCTATTATTTTTGATATATATTAACGACCTACCAAGTAATATTGCTCCAGCAGAAGCATCCCTTTATGCAGATGACGCTAATATTATAGTAAAAGGTAAAACAAATGAGGTTGTTGAAGGTAATGCAAACGAAATCCTTTGTAAAATCTCTCACTGGGTTAAAGAAAATAAGCTTAAATTAAATATTGAAAAGACTCAAGCAATCAATTTTCATCACATGCGCAACAAACATGCACATCCTAGGAACATTATAATTCAAAATAATGAAATAGAATATGTAAACTCAACTAAGTTCTTAGGAATTTGGATAGATAAAAATCTTTCTTGGGATGTGCAAATAACTAAGCTTAGTAAAAAATTAAACCAAATATATTTCGCAATTAAAGTTCTTAAAAATGTTTTAAGAGAGTCTACTTTAAAAACAATTTACTTTGGATTATTCCAATCGAATTTAACATATGGTATTATATTTTGGGGAAATACACACAAGGCCAAAGTCATCTTTACGATACAGAAACGAATAATAAGATTGATGGCAACTGCTAAACCAAAAGATCATTGCAAACCAATATTTAAAAAACTTCGTATACTTCCAGTACCCTGTTTGTATATTTTAAATCTATTGATATTTGTAAAGAAACACCTACAAGGTATCCTTATGCGAGTAGAACAGCAACATGATCATGACACAAGAAACAAAGAAAACTTTTCTATTGTAGAACACAGAACAGTATTATATGAAAAAGGATGTAAATACGCGGGTATCATGCTTTACAATAAACTTCCGAAAGAAATTAAAACTCAGGACTCTGTTGCTAAATTTAAAAAAGAACTCAAAAAATATTTATTACAACATTGCTTTTACTCGGTAGAGGAATACGTGAACTGCTAAGTAAATAGAAACGTTACAGGATGTACAGTAAATGAATGTCATTACTTGCTTTTAGCATTACATATTTGTTGGAGGGTTTCTAAATACACTGCAAGTAATAATTGCTAAGTTTATTTTTAACAATGATGCCATGTAAAATGTATACTGTAATAAGATGTAAGAAGTAAGGCTTAATTACTAACCTAGTGTACGTAATTTTCACTATTATTGTTTCTTTTACTTTTGTATTCATATATAAATGACGTGTCCGCTTCATATGCATTGTATTACAGTGCTAAATGTATGAAAAAAGGACGAAATAAATACAATACAATACAATACGACCTCTGTATACTGTAATTATTTATTGTTATTTTCTATATTTTTCGGAAAGGCTATAGTGCTATGGCGCAAAAACAACATTGATACAATCCACAACTTATAAAGAATAAGCAATCATCCAGAATATTTATTCATATCAATATGTTCTATTCGTGCAGGGAGAGCATTGGAAGGAGCAAATCTTCAAACGAAATGACTGATTTACCAACTTCCCTGTTACCGAGTATAAGTGAAAACGCATGTTCAAGTGAAGAAAATGGTACGAACTTTCCTTTCAGAAATAATTTAGAATCATCTAAGGTAGCGAATGAATATCGAAATTCATTTTCCTCTGAGGTATGTAGGAAATCTTCTACTAACTTGAGATCACAGATCCTCATCCACACAAAGGAAAAACCGTATTCCTGTGTAAAATGTTCCTTGTCTTTTCGCCACAAATGTTCTTTGAAAAGACACAGTCTAATTCATAGTAATGAAAGGCCGTATCTCTGTAAGTTATGCAGAAAATCATTTCGTCGTAATAGTCATTTAAGAAATCACTTCTTAATTCATACAAATGAAAAACCATATTCTTGCAAACATTGCTCTTTATCCTTTCGCCAGTTAAGCATTTTAAACAAACATATCCTAATTCATACAGGTGTCAAGCCGTATTCGTGTAATATATGTTGTTTATCCTTTCGTGAGAAGGGCACTTTGAATAAACACCTGCTAATACATACAGGTGAAAAACAATATTCTTGTGATGCATGTGGCAAAAGTTTTCGCTCTAAGGGTAATATTAGGGTACATATGTCAGTTCATACCACAGAAAATCGAAAGTATTCGTGCGAGAAATGTGGTAAGGCATTTCGCAGTAAGAACAGTTTGAAAATACATATACATAACCATACAAAAGAAAAGACGATTTTTTGCAATCTGTGTGGCGGTTCTTTCCGTAACAAGAGTGATTTGAAAGTGCACATAGTGTTTCACACTGGCGAAAGGCCCTATTTATGTGAGAACTGTGGAATAAAGTTTCATTTGAAGGCTTCACTAAAAAACCATATGTCGATTCATACTGGAGAAAAACCGTTTGAATGTGACCATTGCTACAAAACATTTCGTGAAAAGTATGTCCTTATGGAACACGTGTCTATTCATACTGGTGAAAAACGTTGGTCTTGTGATATATGTAGTAAGAATTTTTCTCAGAAAACTGCGTTGAAATCACACAAGAAAATACATTGTAGTAAAGTGTCGTACACATGTGATTTATGTGGTAGTTCTTTTCGTTATAAACAAAGTTTAAAAATACATATGCGAACTCATACCGGAGAAAAACCCTATTCTTGTGACATATGTGGTGTTTCTTTTCGTCGCAAACATCACTTAGAACGTCATATGCTAATCCATACGAATGAAAAATCTTATAAATGTAAACAGTGTTGTACAAGCTTTTGCCATAAAGCTGCCATGACTGAACACTTAAAAGTGCATAGTAATAAATGAATGTATTATTATGATGTACGAATTCATGTCTGTCATTACAGAGAACCGAAGTTTTCAATCGAAGGGATTATAGATGAACCTCATATCATGTAGTAACCTTAATTTATTTTTTTCAATACTTATTTTACTCTGAGACAAATACTACGAAAAAATACTATCTCACTCAGAAGTACATCTATATTCGCGACAGATCGCAGAGTATAGCATGACATTTCTGCTACGTAATGTTTCCTTCTTTCGAATTATTTTTATTCGGGTGATGAAGCGAAGATAGCAGATATATTAAGTCCTTAAGGTTTAAGAGAATAAGCAGAAATAAAGGCTTATTGTGTTCGGGGTAGTCAGTTCAGTTTCAAAATTATCTATTAACCTATTATATCATAAAACAATCCACAAATAATCAAATACTTTGAATCACTATATTAGTTGATATGAAACTAGGAACTTTTGTTTATAGTATCTGTAACAATGATTGTATGATACCTTTTTGAAAGGTCAACTAGCCACAAAGGACGCCTAACGATCTCCATCGAAGCCTAGCTTAGCATTTCATTGTTTCCTCGGTCGTCTATTAAAAGACTATGTTTATTTCACAAAATTAATTAGCTATAGCACTGTGATAGCAGCATATCTTTTAGAGGAGAAAAGAACAAGAAATTCGAAAAGAGCGGACAAAAAATGATTATTGTCTCAATTTGCTAATTTCAGTTTTAGCAAATTCTATTGTAGCACTAGTTCTCAAGCATTAAAATGTATCTAAATCAAATATTTCCAATAAGAAACGAATAAGTCCAGTTTTTTTGGGTTTTGCTTATTTTGGTGAGGAGGGGGGCTAATGATTCACGATAGGATTGCAATTTAAAATGAATGGAGCCATACAAACATGCGAAAAAATATTTCTCAGATTTAGCGTGTAAATCGTTATAACACACTGGCATCGTTAGCTTTTTAAATCGAGATCGAATGAATCAAAATCCTCTTTCCGACAGAAGTTATATATAGAAAGTAGAATAGTTTCTTAAATATATTTGATTAAAATCTGGGGGGACGCGTCCCTCGGTCCCCGCTAACAACACCCGTGAATAACATCAAAAAACCACACCGTGCGATTGCCAACATCGAAAACATTACCATTGTTTTGGAGCTTTTAAAGTATGAATTTCTCCTGTTATCAGTGCGACAGTAGCAACTATCTTTAGCAAAATTAAAGTTTCAAGAAAACAGATTGTGAAAAAGGACTTAAAACATATGTAGTCATTTTCTTTTTGTACAATGACATATATCGGTGATCAACGTAGTGTGATGGAAACTCTTTACAATCGTAGCAAAATTAGTCGTTTGAAACAGCAAAACAAACGAGGTTTCAAAGGTAAATTATAAATACAAAAGGATTCTGTACATAACGCATTATATCCACTTGACTGCTACTATTATAATGACGTATTTCTACTACTTTAGCCTTATAACAGCTTGAAACAGTACTAATGAAGATAATGTACTAATAAAACTATATCGTTTCAAACTGGTTTTGGTTGGTGCAGTATTTTCCATTTGCATGTTTTAATATTGTGATAAAATCTGTATTATGTATGCTATATAAGATGATCATGTTTACTTTAATTCAGATTACATTTATACTGTTATAGTCTATGTGTATTGATTATTTTCTTAAAATACACGTGTAGAATAGGAAATTTTATACTTAATGATTTTTCAGTGTCAGTATGAAACATGTAGATGTATCAGAATGTACTTTAAAGTTAATATACAATTACAATAAATATAATATTTTATTGACAGGTTAAACAAATAATTTCACTAACAACATGATAGCTGTCACAAGTTTATTACTTAATACATGTATAGAGTAATACTAGTATAAAGCATATTTTCTAATGACGTTTTAAAAGTTCCAAACTGATGGTCGTTAATATTTTATTGAACTATTAGTTCATTTTAACATTGCTTAGAGTACTGTTCAATGAAATGAAGGTTAAAATATTAGTAGCTTCTATTCCAGCTTCTGATTATGTTAAAGAAAATGATGAAATTTACTTGAGATTTAAAATTGAATGATGATCACCAAGTAAGTTGCCAGTTCATCAACATTCGTTGATTAAATAATGACAACTGTTAAATTAATTGTATTTATTTCCACAGCAGACACAACAAATCATGTTCATAAATAGCACTTGCATCGCTGATATTAAATTGTTCTAATCCAAATGTCCAGCAACCACAGTCCACTTTAATATCTTATGTAAATAAGGCGCTCAACATATGTGGACTGAATATAAAATCCGTGCTAAATGCCGAAACGAAAATATTGAGTAAACACGTGAGATGCTACTTCAGAACTGACGGGACATATAGGCACGCGCATTCTTCTGGGGAATATTTCAACTGCTTCCACAGTGAATACTAGATAGCTGGTGATTCATTGAGTAGTGTTACGCACTAGGTCACATTTTCACATTAAACCAAACGTTTTCATTTTTGGCACTTAGCACGGATTTTATATTCAATCTACATACGTGGTGCGAAAATATTCTGAATTTTCACTTCGCTCGCGTAGCTACTATGTTCCAAACACACACGATTGAACAGACGAGTTCTATAATACAATCACAATGTACTTATCTTGACGATTAATATGAACAAATATATAAAGAAAAAATATGGATATAAATTCCTGTATACAAGTTCAGTAACTAACTCTGTAGCCTATGAAACCCGAAGATCCAATGTTGCGTTCACGAAAGCTCTCCATTAACTTCTGTCATTAGCCAACAGGATCCAGTTTCTATTTTTATTCCTATTTCTGCAAGATCTACCCATTAGAGCTCATCGCCCACATTTCTTGGCAGTTGTTATTCATGTCCTAATTAAATACGAAATTATTGATTTTTTTTGTACATTTCACAGCAAGTAGTTGGTATCAGTTATCGTAATGTGGCGCTTTCGTGGCCTGAGTTTCAATTGTTTGCATGTAAGCAAATGTCGAAGTCAAGGAGAAAAGAACAGTGGGTGATATGCATAAAGATATGTAAGTACTAGGGAGCATAATTTCAGCTCTTGAACAAGATTAATCTACAAGTGAGTTCTTGCTCGTAATTCGAATGCATAAAAAGAACGAATAGGAACGAGATTTTCCTCACTGTGACATGCAGTTCCGTGTCATGTGAACTTGGCTTTGATGACGTTTCATTCAGAATTGACGTGATGAAGGAGAGGATGTGTTTTTTCTTCTCTAACTCAGATATTCACAGGTATGCAGCGACTGAAAACAAGTTATAAAATTAAAACCAAGAGCTTTATTTGTCCACCACAAAAGCACAATTTTTGTTTTCTGTTGGAGTAGAGATTAATTACGGCTACATTCTTTTGACTGTTCTAGCAGTATAAACAGTGACAACCAATTTCACAGCACTATACAGTCGCAAGACTGTCTCACGTTTGAGAAGCCATTACTGCTGGACTATCTTCAATTATCCACTTCACTGTGTTTAAATAACAAAAATTAATAATATATTCCGTTAGTCAGTCACTTCTTACTTTACTCAAGCGCTTTCAGGTATCGATCATTTTCATGTATCTCTACCCACTCCCTTCCCAAGTTGCGGGGCTAAGTATTGGTTCAAACGGCATCGGAAGTATCACTCGCCATCTTAGCGACCCCAAAACTAAGAATTTAGCACTAATGTCAGTCATTTTTGATGATTTTATATATATTCTCCTCCTCCTCCTAGAATGAGAGGCAATATGGCGAGTTACAGTAGAAGAGGAGATTTACCCGGTAGATGTAATGATGAAAAATCTGAACACAGGGTAACAGTTGGACTAGACAATGGGATAGGCATGTGTTTAAGTGGTCAGGAAAATAACACGAGTAGCGTAACTAACTCTATTCTTATCAATAGCCAAAAAACTACTAAAAGTACTGTGAGTGAAGTGCAAACAAATGACGATCGGGAAAACGTTCAAATCACAGAAATCTTTCCTCAAGAAATAACGAAGATTTACGAAGAAATTGCAACCCTTCGTACAATCATTGAAATTCTAAATGAGGAAGTATCATATCTTAAAATGAACCAGTGTAGTGATAGAAGGTGTGCGGAATCGCAGTCTGGTAGTGCAAAGTCGAAACAGTGCAGCAGCTGGAGTGAAGTGGTGAAGGAACACAAAACCAAAATTGAACACAGCAAAACCACAACAAATCCGAATCATTATAATGATACAAATAGAGAACAACCAAATAGTGCTAAATATTCTGATTCCCGAAGATTAAACTACACTAGTAATGTGCCTAGACAAACAATTAAAAATCAAGTACAAGGAACATCCGACACCAGAAGGGTATCAACAAGTGCAAGTTATAGGACACAATGGAAGACAGTACAATCAAAGGGTAGAAAAGCGCAAAGTATTTCCAATACGGTAGATGAAACCAAAAATAAAATACGTCTCAGCAATAGGTTTGATGTTCTAGAACAATTCAATAGTTATACAGGTGAAAAGGAAAATACTGCAGAAAGCGTGAAGAATGGAAAAAATGAAAAGACGGTAACAGAAGACAAAAATGTAAATAAAGTAGAGAAAAGTCAAAAACGACAAAGTAGTTTCCAGGGAAATAGAAGGGGTAACATATATATTGTAGGCGATAGCCATGCAAGGAGTATAGCCAGAATTATTCAAGAACAGAAGGTGAACATGCAAACTAGTGGTTTCGTTAAACCAGGAGCTGGTTTAAGTGAGGTAGTTAGCTGCTTGGTACAAAAAGGTGAACAAATGTCAAAGTGTGATACGGTGGTTGATTCAAGGCGGTGTGGTTGATGTGAGAGGTGGTGGTAAAGATGTTGTTTCCTATAGGTTTAGGAATAATATTCCTATAGTTTATTTTGTATAGTTTATTTTGTAAACTCTCTTGTAAGACTTAACACTGCTAGAATAAAATAAAATGGAAGTTGTTGCGCATTTCAGCCGAGAAAATATGCGAGCTTTAAATTCAACAGAAACAAATGACAATCGAGGCAGGCCTATTAAAGAAAGTGATAAATGTGAGTGTACTTCATCTGAAATTTTGAGTATATTGTATGAAGAGTTGTGTGCCTTAAAAAGTGAAGTGGATTATTTGAAAACCGAAAATGCTGAACTACGATTTAATGTAAAACAAGTAAGTGAACAGGTTAAGTTTGCAGTGCAAGGTGTTACTCAAGAAGTGAAGTCGCAGGCAGCATGTAGTAGCAGTAATGTAAATAAAACTAAAAGATTGAAAAATAGTGAGGCCAAAACAAAGGATGTGTTGAAAACCAAATACTCAATTCCAGTGAAAAACCGGTATGAGCTACTGGACATCGAAGTGACAACAAATCAAAATCGAAAAGTAAAAAGTGTGCAAGGTAAACAAGAAACGGTACACATACCTATGAAAACAATGCATGAGGAAAAACGTCACCCTAGACAGAAGAATAGCAAACAAAGTGGAAATAAGAAAATATTAATTCTAGGGGACAGTCATGCCAGAAACACAGCGGTTCTGTTAAAAGACGTATTAAGCAACAGTTATGAAGTGTCATGTATCACAAAGCCGGGTGCCACCATGAGTGAAACAATGAGAGACTGTGGTTCACTATGCAAGGATATGAGCATGAAAGACACACTAATAATCATTGGCGGGGGGAACGATGTTGCACGTGGTGAGGGTAGCAAAGCTGTGGTAAATCTGTACAAGTGTCTAAATATGTTAAATAACACTAACGTAATTGTAGCAGGTATTCCACATAGACATGACTTAGACGGTAACTCCTGTGTTAATGTACATTTAAAACAAACAAACAGCAAAATTTCCAAAATATGCAAAGGTTATTGTAATGTAAGGTACGTTGATTTGGGCTCTATGGAAAGGGATAATTTTACTACGCACGGACTACATTTGAACAACACTGGAAAACGTTCAATGTGTAATAAATTTGCTGAACTTGTAGAATCATCATCTGTAGTCTCGACAAGCGTCATCCCTTTACCATGGCAAGCATCGTTAGACAATAATGAAAGTCTAGCACCTGTAGTAAGAGACATTAGCAATAACGTATGCAAGACCCTTGATACATACTCCAATATTAACGCAGAGTGTGGTAGTGTAGGAGTAGATCATATTGATAGGATTAGCTTGATACAAAGGGCAAGTAGTTCAATCTATAAAGCAGAAGATTGTAATAACATAACTGAAAATGCTCAAAAGATAGAACGACGGAAGAGAATGCGTAAGATGTTATCCGATGATTTTTTATGGTAGGAAATACTGACTCTTTACACCTTCTTTTTCATAATGTGCAAGGTTTAGGGAACAAAATTGATCTTCTGGAGGTATTGTTGGAAAGCGACTTCTCAAATGTACAGCTTCTTTGTATATGTGAGCACTGGTTAGATGCAAATATCGTTAATATGGTTAGTTTAAACGGTTTTAATATTATTACTCACTACTCTCGTACAATAAAAAGTCGAGGTGGTGTCGCAATTTTTGCTCGCTCTTATATACATGCAACTGAGATTGACGTTCGGAATTTTTGCGTCGAAATGCATTGCGAGGTAGTCGCATCAAAACTTCAAGAGTTAAATATTTGTATTGTGTGTATCTATAGGACCCCTTCTGGTGATTTAGGAATTTTCTTTAAAAATTTTGAGAAACTTCTAGCGAACTTACGTAGAAAATTTAGTAGTGTAGTTATCTGTGGGGATATAAACATAGATTGGTTAAAGAATTCAACTGAAAAATCTAAGTTTCAAGATATGTTAAATTTATATGAACTACAAACTATTATTAACGTACCTACTCGTCAAGGAAAGACAGCTATCGACCAAATTATTATTCCAAAAAATAATCTTAAATGTTTGTTTGAAGTTACTGAACTTGGATTTTCTGATCATGAAGCCATTTATTGTAGAATACCAACCGAGAGAATAGTGAAGGGAAGTCCGAAACCGATAACGAGAACAACCAGATTATTTTCAACGGAAAATATAAATTATTTTTGTTTTCTATTATCTCGTGAATCTTGGAATCCCTTGTACGACTTACCTAGTGCTAATGACAAATTCAATTATTTTGTTGATGTTTTCTTACATAATTTTAACATAGCATTTCCATTACAGTTACGGAAAGATCTTAATAACATGAAAAAGTGGGTCACGCAAGGAATAAAAGTTTCAAAGCAAAAGCTTATATATTATCATAAACTTAAGAAAACCTGTGTTAATTTACCAGCTAAAGTTATTTCCCATATAAAAACATACAAAAGAATATATCAGAATGTTATTCGAACAGCCAAAAGAATCCACAATGACACTATAATACACGGATACAAAAACAAAATGAAAGGTGCGTGGAACGTAATAAACAATTCATCAAAGACTGTTCCAATGCGCGAAATATCACAAGTTAATTATAGAAATAATTCTTTTGCTGATCCTGCTGCCATTACTGAAGTCTTTAATCAGTATTTTCTTAATACGAATTTACCACCTGGAAAGTTGGATCTCGCTGTAGAGTCAAATATTCCATGCAACAAACATAGTATGTATGTAACTCCGGTAACTGAAGAAGAATTGTTGGACTGTATCAAAAGGCTTTCTAGTACCCGTTCTGCAGGTATAGATGAAGTCCCATCCCTAATTATAAAAAAGAGTGCGCATTTAATAGTGAAACAACTATGCTTTCTTGTAAATGTATCATTTGAATCAGGCGTTTTCCCCGATAGATTGAAGACTGCAAAAGTTATACCTTTGCACAAAAAAGGAAATACTTATGATGTTCAAAACTATAGGCCTGTTTCTATTTTGTCTGTTTTCTCGAAGATTTTTGAATCACTAATGTTATCGCGCTTGAGAAATTTTATATCCTGCCATAACCTAATCTCGTCTTCTCAACATGGTTTCCAAAAAAACAAATCAATTGATACAGCGTTGTTTAACTTTATTAAAGAGGTTTCTACAGTACTTGATAAGGGAATATATGCAGTAGGTTTATTTGTTGATTTCTCCAAGGCATTCGACAGTGTTCAACATTCTCTTCTACTGGCAAAACTCCAGAAATATGGTATTAGGGGTGTAGTACATGAATGGTTTCGCTCGTACCTGACAAACAGAAAACAAGTAGTCAAAATACAAAAAATAATTAACAATAAACAAGTCACATTTTCATCCACAACTGCTACTATCTCTGCTGGTGTTCCTCAAGGCTCAATTCTTGGGCCAATTCTTTTTTTATTTTACATAAATGATCTTGTTCAATATATGTATCCCCAACATATTGTACTATATGCTGACGATGTAAATGTCATAGTAACAGCGGACAATACAGTTGAACTAGAAAGTAAATTAAAACAAACTGTGGAGCGTTTGATAAAATGGACATCTCAGAATCAACTGCTGATAAATGCAAAGAAAACAAAAGCACTAAATTTTCATTACTCATGTACACCTCGAACAGTACCACCCATTGTGATAAATTCAACTGATGTAGACTATTCAAAATCCACTAAATTTTTAGGTGTAACAATAAGCAATAGGCTTACATGGGATGCACATATTACTGAGCTAAACAGCAAATTAAGTCGTATCTGTTTTGTCATTTATAGACTACGTGGTTCAGTGTCAAAAGAAACTTTGCTGTTATTGTACTATGGTAAGTTTCAATCATTGTTAAATTACGGAATAATTTTCTGGGGAGCCTCCTATTCCAGTGTTACTACTTTTCGTCTACAGAAAAAGGCAATAAGATCTATTTTTAATCTATCACCAAGGTCCTCATGCAAAAGGGTCTTTCAGTCAAATAAAATTTTAACTGTGCCTTGTCTGTACATATACAAAAGTATCATATATGTAAAGAGAAATGAAAGTAGTTTTCTTCATGTTGACGATGTACATTCATACAACACACGACAAAAGAATAACATATTCACAGCATACCAAAACTATGCGTGCACCAAAAGAAGTGTTCTTCCTATGTCCGCTAAGTTGTTTAATAAGCTCCCAAATTATTTGAAGAATATCAAAAACATACGAAATTTCAAAAATGAACTATTTAATTTTTTGTGTAACAAAATGTATTATCATATTAATGAATACTTGGGTGATAGTTTGTAAAATAATGTAAATCAATTATATTGAAATGTCTTATTATTATTTGACAAGTCCTATGTACTGGTCTCTGACCAATAATGTACGACATGGATGAATAAACAATGGAATGGAATGGAATGGTAGTAATAATTGGGGGATCAAATGATGTGGCAAAAAACGAAGCTGACAACGTGGTTAGGAATTTGAGAAACATCTTGCCAAATCTTACACAAACAAATGTAATTGTGTCTACTCTGCCTCATCGGCATGACTTAATCGGTACATCAATTGTAAACAAGGAAGTTGATACAGCAAATGCAAAAATCATTAAATTGTGCAGAAGGTTCAAAAATGTAAAGGTACTAGACATAAGTATGTATCCTAGACAATACCATACCGTACATGGTCTGCATCTAAACGGTAAGGGGAAACAATGCATGGCTGATAAAATATGTGTATTAGTGGAGCAATCGGAAACCTATAATGATACTGGTGTTATAGCTTTACCATTTAACAACAGTCTCAAAAGTAAGACCACCGTTGCTGTCAGCTCTGATGTAAACAGTACTAATGCGTATAAAGAAAGGGAATTAGACAGGATCTGCCTCGTTCAAAAAATACACGCAGATACTGAAAGTACTGTGGAAAATCTTGAAAAAGCAGGTAATGTAAGTGTGCCTAGTCCAACTCAGCGAAAATCAAATAGAATAAGAAAGGTTCCTAGAAAAGTATGATGATAATAGTTTTTTAATGCAAGTCCCAATAATAATTCCAAGCACTTAGCCAATAGAGGTAACAGTGACTACAATGTAACAAATGTATATTATCAGAACGTGCAAGATCTAGCTAGCACGGAGCAAGGTAAACCTCAACATAATGCTATACAAGGGTGCACGAAAAACAATAGAAAATTGTTTACAGAGTCATATAATGGTACAGCAAAAGAAGTTGAGCTAATAGATAATAATGAAGCTGGTCGAATTAAACAATCTAACTTAACTAGACTTCTTAATGTTAGAAACATAAATGATATAATTTTAGCACAAAGTAACTCTGGTCTATTTTCAAACCTGAAAGGTGTTATAAATTGTGACTTTGAAAATATCTTGCTGTTCCACATTAACGTACAATCAATAAGAAACAAATTAATTGAAATTGAAATTTTTCTTGACTCATTTCCGTGCCAAATTCTTTGCGTTAATGAACACTGGCTTAGAAATGAAGAAATACTTCTATATGTACCTAAAAATTATATCATGGCAGCAAGCTATTATAGAAGTAGAATTACCCATGGAGGAGTAGCAATTTATTTAAGAGATGGCTTCACCATTGACTATATTGTTATTAACGTAGATAATTTCTGCTATGAGGGGGAATTTGAAGTAGTTGCAATTTCATTTCCTAGCGCGAAAACAATTGTGGTATCAATTTATCGAACACCAGATACGGATGTCAATGTCTTTCTTGCACGCTGGGAAGACCTTACTAACTACTTAAGTAAGCATGATAAATATAAAATATTATATCTGGGGGATGTAAATATCAATGTTTTAGTTGATACTCCTACCAAGAATTATTTTTCTGATATACTTAGATCATATAACTTTTATTTTCTAAATGATCAGCCAACAAGAAAGGAAGCTTGTTTAGATAACATTATTACAAATGTATATAGAAATGATTTATCGTGTGGTGTAGTACAGTGCTCATTGTCAGATCACGATGGCCTATGGGTGTTATACCCCTTTGTCAAACACAATAATACTAGGGTGGTGACCAAGAGTTTTCGAGTACTGAGTTTAGATAATATCTGTAGTTTAAGACATAAATTAAAAGAAATTGACTGGCAGCAAATATTCTTCAGATGTAAAAATGTAGTAGAAGCGTGTGAATTTTTTATGTATAATTTAACACGATGCCTAAACGAATGCTGTCCAAGAAAATTTAAATGCTATAACTTATCTACAAACAAATTACAGCAAAATGTTAGTAACTGGTACACTCCAGAACTAGCAGAGCTTCGTAAGGTTGTCATTGCTTGGTATAATAGGGCTAAACCGGGCTGTCCTGTGGGAAAAGAAAAATACATCAGAGCTAAAAGACGCTACAGGAAGGAAATAAGTGCGGCAAAAATTAAGGCAAACGACAATTTTATTGTAAACCATACAAATAAATGTAAAGCAGGGTGGACAATTATAAACAGGGAAATAGGGGTACGAAAAGAAAATGACTCAATATCAATATCCCCTGACACTTTTAATGAATTCTTTGTAAGTAGTGCTAAGTATGTAAATGGTAATACAAGCAGTATCTCTAAGTCCGCAGAAAACGATGTTATAGACTTCAAAAGTATTCTAAGTTCATGTAGAAATCAAACTAGTAACTTGACATTTAAATGGACAAACGTAACACCTGAAGCAATTTTGTCAGTGGTTCGTAAGTTTAAGACATCTGGTAGCGAGGATTATTATGGGTTTACTAATAGTACAATTAAAAATATTATAGACGTAATAGTGGAACCCCTTACACACTTAATTAATTGGATACTAGTAGAAGGAGTGTTCCCAGATTGTCTTAAGATTGCGGTTACTATTCCCATACATAAAAAAGGGGACAAAAACTGTCCCAGCAACTACAGACCAATATCTCTCGTACCAATTGTATCAAAAATTATTGAACATTGCATGAAAGAACAACTAACTCTGTACTTTGAAAATAACAATCTCATTAACTGTGCACAGTATGGGTTTCGGAAAGGTATGTCCACAACTAAAGCTGTTGAAAAAGTTGTATCTGAGGTAATTGATGCCTTTGAAAACAGTTCATTCGCTTGCGCAACATTATTAGATTTAAGTAAGGCTTTTGATACTGTTTCACATGAAATACTGATTCAGAAATTACAGTATTATGGGATCAGAGGAACTGAGCTCTTATTGATCAGGTCTTATCTAGAAAGTAGAAAACAAGTTGTGTGTGTACAAAATAAACAGTCAAACGTACTTGAAATATTAACAGGAGTGCCACAGGGAAGTGTCATTGGACCTTTTCTATTTCTGGTATACATTAACGATTTACCTGACTACTTATTAGAAACCACTGTTATGTATGCCGATGACACTACATTTATAACGAAAGATAATAATATAAACGCAATACACACGAAAAATAATAAAGCAATAGATAAATCTACTGATTGGCTGTTTCACAATAAATTAAATTTGAACCATAATAAAACAGAGAAGTTATACTTTCATCTCAGCAGCTCCACAACTGATACAAACGACTGCTCCTCAGTTAATCTATTAGGGATATACTTAGATACGAAATTAAACTGGAATGTGCATACTATGCAACTTTGTAAAAAATTATCAAGGGCAGTATATGTGTTACGTAAATTGAAAATATCTGTAAGTAAAAGTCTATTAATCACTGCATATTATGCTTTCTTTCACTCTCATCTGTCGTATGGCATACTATTATGGGGTAATTCTTCCGGAGCACAAACAGTATTTAAGTGGCAAAAAAGAGCGATAAGAACGATAACAGGAATTCCAGAGAGAGAATCATGTAGACATTTTTTCAAAGATTTTGAAATAATGACCATCCCGTCCATGTTCATATTATCGTGTCTTATTTATATCAAAGAAAACTGTACAAATTATGTTACTCGAAGTAGTGTTCACTCACACAATACAAGGCGCAAAAATGAAATAAATATTCCCCATGTACGGCTGTGCAAAACTCAAAATAGTTATAAATATATAGGGATGAAATTGTATAATCTGTTGCCACCTAGAGTGAGAGAAATGGAGATTAAAAATTTTAAATGTTTTTGTAAAAAGTGGCTCTTAGAAAAGTGTATATATAGTATTTCAGAATTTACGGAAGAAATTTCAGTATTAGAATAGAAAAGTATTACTAGGTAAAATATAAAATATTGTATTGATTAATTAAAATTGTAAATATTATATGTACGCAAACTTAAATTTTGACGTTGTCTATTACAACATCATGTTGTTTAACGACAATAAATAATTCTTATTCTTATTCTTATTCCATGTGGCGGGGCATTATATGGGAAGTGTCACTGTTCATCTCAGCGACCCTGGAAACTATGGATTCGACACTGATATTGGTCATTTTCTATCATTTCTTATGTATATTCCCCCAAGTTACGGGGCTGAATTTGAATTTAAGCAGCATCGGCAGTGCCACTGTTCTTCTCATCGTCCCCGAAAACTATAAATTCGAGATTAAAATAGGTTATTTTCGATCATTTTTAAATATCTTTCCCTCCGCGGTGTTTCGGGAGGAAACCTGTTTCCTGAATTCATATAGGCCTAGAAAAGATTAAAGAACGGAAGTCAAATTTTAGAATAAGCAGAAAAGAAATTGAGTACCTCCAAAATTATAATAAATAAAAAAACTGATCAAATGCAATCTTGTCCCACGTTTAATAACACAGAGAGGGTATACTAGATTGTACATTTGGAAATGGGAAGTGGGCGGGGCATTGTTGACCCTAGGATAGTGTCCATTATGAATTGCTAAAGAACAACAAGTGGTTCCTCCCTACATCATAATTTATTTATTTATTATATTTATTTTTGTTTAGAGTGAGTTTACTAATAAGACAGTCGAATAGTACTTTAAGGAAAACAAAAAATAAACCTTTTACCACTAAAAATCCTGATACCGGAAATCGGAAGAACTCGCAACCTTGTGGATAGTTGAATTTGAAGGCAGTGTTCTAGAAATGAAATGAAATGTATCTTTTGTTTTTTCGTAATGTTCTCCCAAAATTGTTAGAATATGTGCCCTTGAACGTGGGACAGCAGATGTGATCCCAGCATGACAGTGCACCAGCACATTTTGACAGGAATATGCAGACCTACCTAAATGAAACATTCTTAAATCGATGGATTTGGAGAGGAAGACATGTGTTATGACAACTTCGTTCACACTACCTCACACCTCTCGAAGTTTTGGTGTATGAAACACTTTTTGTTTGCAATACCAGCCACGACAGCCGAAGAACTTGATGTTCGAGTTAGTAAAGCTGCGTTAGTCATCTCCGAAATTCCAGATGTGTTTAACTGCACGGTAAAAAAAAATTGGCTTCACCGATGTCATCTTTGCAATGCGGTCAGCGGTGGACAATATCTGACTGTGAACTGTTATTCTTCACAATTTTCTCGTGTACGCAAACTGCATTGCACAAATACTGTACAAGGTACTTCTGAGTATTTCACGGTTATCCACTTTATATGAAACAGAATAAATCGGTAGTTTGAAACTATTTCTTTCTATCATTGTGTAACACGCGCAATAGCTTGTGTTTCGTCGAATTTCATTGCTTCTCTACACGAAATTACTATCTTCCACGCAATTACGTATTACGAGGAGTAGCTCACTTTCGAACAAATTGTGTTTACATAATTTGTGAGAATCACTTTTGTCAAGTGAAGAATCCCTTGTACTCTTGTTCATCGCACATGATCTTTGCCACCTGACTGTCTCATGCATAGTCGTTATAAACTTACTCTGAAGCAAAGTTATTGTCTTCATTTTCACAAAATCGTAACTTGGACAGGAAGCTGTTCATTTATCATTCGTCACCATTAGCCTAGAACATGTAACTGTGATATCTTAGAGACTTCATTTCATCTAAATTATTCTTCCGAGAGTTTATTTTGTGCTGATACAAAATAGATCAATCACAAAAGTGCATCTCTCTTTTCTTTCAAATTCTAAGTGTTCTACTAACTTGAACCATGTAATATTATTATTATTATTATTATTTGTTGAAATCTTCTACTTGATTGTTGTTCAGTTTCCTCATTCAACGTTTTATAAAATACTCGAAGGGAAACTCCAGTTTTTTGGTAGTCACCATTACGCCGTGACTGCACTATATCCGATCGTACGCTAGTGGAATCTACGACTAAATATAATGGACATTTCCTTTTGCCCGATTTCGATCGAACATTTTATTCTCGCCTATGGCTGTTTTTCCATTTTTCCGAAAAATTTTGGGTTGTCATAGCTCCGAGGTTTTACCACACACAGGTTGGTTTATACTTTTCATTCTATCTCGGGGACATGAATCACCTCCCGACGTTTACTACATTAATTAAATTACACCATAAAAATTGTAGACCAATCTGGGTGCACAAATGCTTCCTTTCGGAGTTATAGGCTGCCGAAAGCATGAAAAAATGAACTTTAAAGGTCCATACGTCAAAACTACGTTACCTATCGCAGTCAGGTCAAGACTTCACTTAGGTAGGAAGTAGTATGTGCTCTATCCAAATATCTAAGTTTTACAACTCTGCGGTACTTCTGCAAAAAACTTTATAGAAGTAGTTGGTGAATACTTCAAATGATATGTCCGTCTCCAAACTCCCACTATTAAAATTGTTTTATGAATACCGTAAGATTCTAAAACATGCATTTTCTGGATAGCGCATATATTAGTTCCTAAGTGAAGTCTTGACCCGACTGCAGTAGGTCCCATAATTTTGAACTTATGGATCTTTAAAGTTCATTTTCTCATGCATACAGCAGCATATATCTCCGAAATGAAGCACTTGTGCACCAAGGTTGGTGTATACTTTTGCGTTATGTTTGTGTCACGAATCACCTTCCAAACGTTGACATTGTTGTTTTGAAACAACCTATATATATAATTAAATATATATATTCCCGATTGTATAGGCACCCTTTTTTAAGACTTGTCTATCGCCCTCTGTAGCATCCCAACACGGGCCTGACTGGTCCCCATGTAGGTTGGTATCTGTTTTTTTTTCTGTACTAAAGTTTATATATTTAATTTACACAGTATTGCCGAGTGAGCGTTAACGAGTGAAGGCTGGTTAGAGCCCCACAGGGCAATTTGTTTTGTGTCTTTATTACTGCTTAATGGGAAGGTGGACCAGTAATCTAGAACCTTGCCTTGATATAGTTCGATAATATCTGTTGTGTTAAGGATTACACATTTTTCACCCACTCTAGTACATGTTTACCGTACGAATGTACTAGGATAATGCTACACATTCGAAACCATCTCTAAAAGAGTAGGAAGCGATGCAGAATAAGGGCATGAATATCTGCGAAATTTAAGTGTGAAATATGTTATACTGAAACAAAAAACGTTCATATTAGGGATTTCACTTATAACGTATCTCGAACATCTTACAGCCATGATTTTTCCGTTTTAATTTAGTAAAACACAAGGTAGGAGAGAATGAAAACTATAAAAAAAAGGATAATACGGTATGTAATGAAAGGAAATTAAACAAAGCAATAGTCATAAATGATAAAATACAAATAATTGCATTACATTAACTATAACGTTAACTAAAAAGTGTATTAACAAAATTTTCATTCATACAATAATAAATAATACAATTTCTGCAGTTTCCTCCGCCATTAACAACAACAGAACGTCAATAATACGCGCAGTTTGAAAACATCTTTGATATAGAAAATATTTTGTTGTTGATTAGGACTATCCGTAGAATCCAAAAAATACTAACCGATACTTTCTTTCACTCACATATATATTGTTACATAAGGCGCGCAAGCCTGATGGCCAGCTTTCGATTCCTGGATTGTGAACTCCGCGCTCCTTGTGGGGAACGTGGAGGCATTGGTGGGATGGAGGAGGTTCGGGATGGCTGTATAGGGGAACGCGTTATTACTTCTGTTAACCTGGTTGCATAGGCCTCCAGCCGGCTGAAGCCGACAGAAGGGGCTTCAGGACTGAGGAAATTATGCATAAATAATTAATATAAATCGTACTGTACCTTGTGTAACAAAAGGCTACAAACAAGGAAGTGAAAAAATAAATAAGAAAATAAAATAAAATAAATGTGTAATATCAAAAATATCGTATTGTATTGTATTGTATTTATTTTCATCCTTTTTCATACAAATTGTTCACAACGTGAACGTATGAGTTGGACACGTCATAAGAACACTGAATGTGTACATATGTATACATTTAGATCTACATGCAGTATTAAAATAGTGTGAATTTATGTACAAAAAAAGGTACAATTTTTCATTATTCTAATTTACATACATCGATATAAAACAACATAACAGTTAATAAAACCTTACATTATAGATATACAAAATATATATACTTTAAACCTTATTTACTACAGGCGAGATATTCTTCTACAGAATAGAAACAGTACTCGAGTAGGTAGGACTTGACTGCTTTATTGAAACCAGATGTTTTGTTTTTTAAAGTGGAAGGAAGCTTGTTATAAATATTCACTGCCATAGGAAATGTACTATTCTTATGTACTTTTAAACGTGAGGACTCTACATGAAGATCAGACGCTTGTCTTGTATTATGCATATGAATATCTGAGTTCAACCGGAAGCTGCTTGTATCTGTCTGTATATCTTTTCTTACAAATTTTAGAAGTTCATATATATATAAACATGGAAGAGGTAAGATTTCAAGAAATTTAAATAGAAGTTTACAAGAAGTTCGAGGTTTACTTCCGGTCATAAACCTTAAAGCTCTCTTTTGTAAAACGAATATGGAATTTAGCAGTGCAGTAGATCCCCAGAATATAATACCATATTTCAATTTAGAATGAAAAAGTCCAAAATAAGTTGTGAGCAGAACATGCTGACTGACACTATTTCGTAAAAGCTTTAACATGTAACAGGTTTGAGCCAATTTACTAGATAATTTTTGAATGTGAATTTTCCAATCTAATGTATCTGACACCCAAAGACCAAGAAATTTTATATCCGAGACGTAATTCAACGTTTTGCCGTTAATTGTTACACAAGGGCGTTTTCTTATCTCGTTTTTTACTACGTGAAAAGCACATGCACGAAGACTTTGTTGTGTTTAGTATTAGTTTATTTCTATCCATCCAGTCACTGACGGAAGACATGGTGGAATCTACGAATCTACTGCATTACATAACTCAACGTAAGTTTCTCCAGTTACTAATATATTTGTATCGTCAGCATACAGAACAATTTTAGCAGAGTCTAAACATTGTGGCAAATCATTTATATATATTAAAAATAGAATAGGGCCTAAGATGGAACCTTGAGGAACTCCAAATTTTAACTCTTTTGTATCTGAATAACATTTGCTTACTCCCTGAGTTTGACAGTTAATTTCAACAGTTTGCCTTCTGTTGGAAATATACGATTTAAATCAGTCATAAGCATTTCCCCTAATACCATAATCTTGCAATTTTTTAAGTAAAATTTGATGATCGATTGTATCGAAAGCTTTGCTAAGATCAAGAATTATGCCGGTTGTATATTTCTTAGCGTTTATTGAATTTAAAGCAGAATAGAGAAAGGAGTAAAGAGCAGTTTCAGTAGACTTATTTGATCTAAAGCCATTTTGAGCAGGAGATATTAAGTTAAAATTATTTAGAAAGCTAACTAGTCTTATATACATAAGTTTTTCAAAAAGTTTAGAGAAAGTAGGCAGACATGATATTGGTCTATAGTTCGATGTAAGATCTTTCTTGCCACTTTTATATAAGGGCTTAACAACTGCTAGCTTCAATGCCTCAGGAAAAACGCCACTACTAAAAGAGTTATTTACTATGAAGCATAAGATATCAGCAATTTCATAGGAGCATTGCTTTAGAATTTTATCAGGAACTTCATCATATCCTGAAGAACTCTTATTTGTCATTTTCAGTGTAGTATTTAAGATTTCCTGACTAGTTACTGGGTGCAAGAAGAATGATTTTTCGAAAATATCGTTGTGTCTACTAACGTATTGTTTGCTAGGTAGTTTATTGTTCACGTTATTAGTGATAAGCTTTTTCACTTCATTCGTGAAGTAATCGTTAAAAGCATTTGCAATTTCAGTCGGATTTTTAATAATTTTATTTTGACAATAAACGCTAGTTATCTTAGAGGAGGGTTTTCGTTCCTCAGATTCTTTCCGAATAATTTGCCATGTAGCTTTCATTTTATTGGAAGCTGTCCCAATGTAAGTATCATTCTCTAACATTTTTGCATGTTTTATGACCTTATGTAAAACTCGTCTGTACATTTTGTGGTATCGTTTAAACACGGGAGTACGGCACCGTCGGGATAGTTGATGTAAATAGCGCATTTTTTCTAGAGAAACCTTTATTCCAAAAGTCTTCCACTTCGAACTGACATTTACCGATTTATTTATCTTAAATTTTTGTTTAGAAAAAGCAATATTAAAATAATGAGTAAATATACATAAAAAGGAATTAAATTGGAAGTTAACATTATATTCAATATAAACATCCTCCCACAACTCAGTTTTCAACAAGTATCTGAAATATGCTACGTTAGTGGGTGTAAATGAACGCTGTTCAGACCATTCCACGTCCACGTTTGTATTCTTATTAATTATTTGTGTGTAAAAATAGAGAAGTTGAGCATTTTGATCAGAATAGCCTAGTTTAGTACATCAACATGAGATACAAAATCATCACGTGGAATTATAATTTGGTCAAGAGCAGAGATTCTTGTTTTGCCTATTCTGGTAGGAGTATTGACGATAGGTTTCAGATTAAATGATGTGCAGAGCGAAATGAGATCTTCTTTTTCTTTGCTATTATTTAGTAAAAAATCAATATTAATATCACCACAAATTACTAACGACTTTTTAGAGGACGAGAATTCCGATATAAGCCTTTCTAATTTATTCAAAAAGTCATTGACATTACTGTCTGGCGTGCGATAGAGACAGATAAGTATTAAATTATGATCGCAAAATTCAAGTGCTACAGATTCGAAAGTTTTCTCAACGTTCAATGTAAGGGTATTCCTTAGAATTTTGATACGAAAGTCCTCTTTGACGAATATGGCAATACCGCCATGGGATATATTTTTCCTACAATAGTACGCAGATAGCTTAAAACCTGTGAGTGAAATTGTTTCTATTTCTTCTTTATTCAGCCAGTGCTCCGATATACACAAGACATCAATTTCACTTAATTCATTTTCCAAAATAATTTTTAATTCGATTATTTTATTTCCTAATCCTTGGACGTTGTTGTGCAGGATTCGGAGACTGGTATTTTTTGACTCACTTACGTCTTCTACTTTTTGATTAGGAACATTACCGGTAGTTATATCTACTGCTTTTAGTAGGGGAGTATTACTTTGGCAACTTACATTATCTACAACATTTAGATCCGAGATACAAGAGGACATACCACAACACACATAACCTATATTACTTTTTTTGTCATAACAATTATAGGAAACTTCTCTATGTTTATTTTGAGGAAGTGAAGTACACGTCACAAATTTCGTTTTTCTGCAGAACTCGTAACTTATAAAAAAGCATTTGCTGCCTCAATAATCCAATCACAGACCCTTTTCTTTCCTTTGGCATTTAGATGTAAGCCGTGACTAGTGTAATCCTGTCTACGCAATGCACCTACACTAACAAATTTAACATGGCTGTACTTTCTAGAGATTATTTCTTTCACCTGCATATTAAATTCAAATATTGATCTGTTTACACTACCATTCGGCCTATGCGGAAAATCATACCTATAGGGTGTTGACAATACTACTGTTCTAATATTTCTTTTACCTGTGCTTTCAAGTGCTCTTTCTAAAGATACTAACACATTCTGGGTTTCTAGTGGATGGCTTAGGTTATTATTAGTTCCACCAGTCAAAACAACACAATCGTCTTCATTGACATTACTAGCTAGTTTATGAACGTTCTCAACGATAGATTCGTAGCGTGCACTTGGTTTCACAATGCTGCTCACACTAAGGCCAGTATTTGCACAATCTTGGATAATAGATGCACAGTTTTTAAATGACTGTCCCCCAATAGTAGCATTTTTCGCCTGTTCTTTTCTTCTGATCGAGAAGAGATTCCTGTTGACTTATTGAAACTTCTAGTACCGGTACATTGTACTTGACTGTCACTCTGCGAAGCTTAGCGAAGCTTTTCTGTAGCAAATACAGTCGGTTGGATTAGCCGTTTATCCACCAGGTTGAAACATGGCGCTAGTGTAGCTCTCTCGGAGCATACCCCCACCTCCCTCCTTCCACTCTGTTTTGTAGCTTCCCACTCCAATTCCTCCCACCGTTTTCTGTCCAAGGTCGACCTTAGGCAGGTATTATATAAGGAGACGAAAACGGCCTGATCAGTTCCGGTCTTCATTTCTTCTTCGACTTCCAAGGCTATCAGACGTGCTCCGGTAGTCTCCGATACCAATCAGGTATGTGTGGACTTAGCCGCTGCGCTGAGTTTTTCTGTAAGATGTAGTTTTCGGACTTACAATTTGGCTACCGGCCTCGCCCTGCCCATAGCCTGGATCTAGCAGTCTTCTATGTCCCTTCGGAATGACTTGAATCACTTTAGCGTGACTTTACTCGTTTCTTCGTTTTCTTCTCCTTTTATGATTTTTATTCTATTTCGCAACCTTAAACAGAAGTTATGAGAATAATGGAATCATAGACGTACATGAGAACTTAGTCGTTTGGGATAGCCAAGAGACAATATTAGACTTGAATATGCTTCAACTAAGTGATTGTGACCTTAGTATTTATTGAGAATTTAGTAAGAGTTGAGAACTTAATATTTATTTCATTCGGTCTTCTCGCTTCTACTCGTTCTATATACTATCCTATCATTGTAATAAACTCTACTATTCTGAAATTTCTCTCTTCATTGAACTTCTCCTAGAGTAGAATATAACCTGGGTAGATTCAGGTACCGACAACGAATTAACTGAGCTACGACTTCGATGCGTTTTCTCTTTCAGCCTTACTTCATACTAGCGAATCTATGAGGATAGGATTATCTGAGATTAAATACGGGATGTTATTTATTCACACCCCGTCTTACTGGGCGAAGAGAGAGAGAGAGAAGCGATTCTTAACTCCGTATAAGGCAGGGTTCCTGATGATTCTGTCTTAAGCGGAATAGTGTGTGCTCACGCTCGTCACGAACACGCACTGTGTGGTTTCTATCACACGTCATAGTTATGGTGGAGCCCCATAGATTTTAGTATATGGCCACCGGTTCCCAATCGGCGGCCCGCGCTAACCACTAACCACAACTACTCGTAACAGTTGGTAGAGTTTTGCCGGACATAAACGGTGAGCTCTACCACTAAACCCCCAATACCCATAACAACAGTTGGTGGAGACTCGCCGGGTGTGAACGGTGCGCTCTACCACCATACACCCATACTCGTAACAGTTGGTGGAGTTGCGCCCGGTACAGACAGTGAGCTCTACCACTGTGCCCATAAACCGTAACAATATATATATATATATATATATATATATATATACAAGGGCGGATCTAAGGGGGGGGCTAAGGGGCTATAGCCCCCCCTTGACGCTGAGGTTTACACTGGATAAAATGGGCTTCAATTCTGCTTTACACTGGATAAAACGGCAAATTATGGTTTAGCCCCTTCCTTGATCATATCCTGGATCCGCCACTGTATATATATATATATATATATATATATATATATATATATATATATATATATATATATATATATATATATACTCAAATTCTGATTTAACGGAACTTAATCGTGGTAACCACCAATATCTCCACTGCTGACTCTAACCTTGTCCGATACTTGAGCAAATGGAGAAGATAGCAGTGGTATTCCTACTTGTCAATACTTATTGTAATCTTGAAATATTAATGCTAGTCAGTTCGTTGGAATTAAACGTTCATTCACAGCGTGCTCCAATATAGTTAGTCAGTTCGCTGGTGATTCATACTACGTTAGAACGCCCTCTATATTAGTTATGTTGTCTGCTTTACTGAATCATTAATCCAGACCGTTCATTTAAATTTCGACCACGATATTTTTCACACATTGATATTATGTGTTATCCAAATTTTGATACTCGTGATTAACCGCTTCAAGTGTGACTCCATTTTGATACGTTTTGGCAAAGATTCGCTCCCTCAGTAAATATTCTTGAGTTAGATCTAGTATCCAAAGGTAGGGCTTCTACCTATTTAGAAATGTTTAGTAATGGGTAGTTAGGTGACCGGCAATTTTTTGACTGTTCATCAGTGTGTCATGGTGTACTTCCACCAGAAATTACCCACCGTTTCTGTGATTCCTCATCCACTGCAAGAAGCATCTTGTGCGCAAAAATTCCTGAATGGAAGCTGCTAAACCATTTTTGGCTGTTGCTTTCAATAATGTACCTTGTTAGTAAGCAGTACAAATTTCCTCACAGTCAGTAGTTTCGCCGAAAGTATATGTTTAGGACACAATATATTATTCCTGATTAATAGTTCTGCAACATTTTTTTTAGGTGTGGTTCAACCTTCAACCTTGGTTCAAATAAAGACGAAACGAAAACAGAAAATGAACCTAATAGAAATCGCAGTAAGCTATTTAATATTGACACCAATGTAGTGAAAGATAAGGATTATTTTTCAATATCTTCAGTGGTACATTTGGAAAACAAACATAAAAAGGAAAATGGAATGGAAGAAGTTGAAGATATTAAGCTGTCCATGCAAGGAGAACATTTAAAGTCTAATTTTAAATTCCGTTCAGAATACAAGGAAGATGATTGGAAGCTAACTGCGAAACCAATATGTATGCTCAAGCATATATCAAAGACTGATTTACCCGTAATTATCAAAAGTAATTTCAAACCAAAATTTGATAATTTTCCAAATACTACGGAAAAGTTAAACAATGAAATGTGTTGCATTATTGAGAAACAGGGTAAAGAAAATGTTCAAGAAATTGATTGTCAGGAAGAAATTAGCAATAACCAAGAACTCAGGTACGTTCATGTACGCATGATTCGTCGCGTTATGTTCCATTTATTTTTCGTTTCGTTTTAATATTTCCTCTTTAGTTTAGTCTAATTATATTATTTTAATTTTAGAAAATTGGATAAGTGAGAGAACAAGCACAAAATTGCCGGTAATTAAATATTAAACTTCAATCGCGTTTCTAGTTATTTTTTAAATGTTTCATCTGATATAAAATAATTTCGAGTAGATGGCTAGAGCGTACTATATACACGCAATATTTACAATATATATATATATTGTAAATTGATATATTGTGCAAATTCACATAGTGCACCACGAGTTTTGGAAAGTAAGATAACGTTAATATTCATTTTCAGTTCTTTTAAATGTTTTTTAATTTTCAAATATTTTTAATACTAAAATTAAGAAAAACTACAACAATTCACATTAATATATTACAAAATGTCAATCGACATAACACACAAAAATCATTGATCTTCTGATCTCGATTTGCAAGAGTAAAAGTACTGATAAACTGACAAATTGTGATTACAATGTATGATTGTTAGCGAACTTCAAACTAACAATAACTAAAAAGTGTGGTTATGGGTGTCCAGACTCTTAATAGGAATAATCATGCGAACGAATCGTGATAAAATATTTGGTGGGCACCTATAAAATTTTGTTGGATAAGTCCAAGTTTGGGAAGGGGTCCAATACTCATAAGACACTACGTCTATGGGCAATTGGTGCGATGTAATGGTACACCCGGAAAACGATGTGTAATTGTTAAGTTCTTCATCTATATTCTAAGAAAAAATATAGAATTAGATATTTTTTTTAAGAAAAGAAAGATCACAGATGAAGTGTAACATCAAATCTTTAAGGCTAAACCAGTCTTTTCTCTACGTAGCAATTATAATTTTATTACGAAAGTGTACAAACGAATGCCGAGTTAAGAAGTTATGATGTGGGATCCGAACCCGGTAGATTCTCCGTGTGGATGCAATCCTCAGCATCATTTTAATGTGTTTATTACAGTTATCATTCTTATTCACTTTTTTAATTAGATGTCTCAAATATACCGTATTACAGAATTCAGGTCTATTGCTAATTCCCTTCATATAAGAAGCGAGAAAAGCAAAACAACCATATTTTCATTTCATAATCTATCAGCCATTTATTCCTTTAAATCAACTTTGAAATTTTGCCACAGTTTAGTTTTCAGCTCCAGACGATAGTTAGCTTTGGTCGATTATATTCTAACTTCTTTCTAAACTTTTATATTTCGTCAGTGCACTAAAAGATACACGGTCGTTTGCAATCACTCAACAGGATCCTCTAAAATTATAAAATAGATAAATTATAAGATTTTTTTACAAGAAATCTTTCGTAAAATGCTTCCGTCGAACTGGCCTTAGATTTACTAGTACTGACAGACTACATTACGGAAATTTAACAGTACAAATCTATCCAGGAGGGTATACGGCAGTATAGGGAATATATACCCACCTAAATATCTTCACTGTTCAGCATATATTTACTTTAATTGAGAGATGTAATATAAAAGAAATAATAAATAGTAGCAAATACATTTATAAATCAATAAGTATACCACCACACAACACATTTTCACTTGTGCCACTTCGAAATACGCTTAGAGAATAATGTTTCTGCGCATAAAGTACAATCTCCGAAGTAAGTTACTCCCACTTCCCCAAAAAGGAAGAAATAAAACCTTTCCGCTTTTCTCAAAAGTGTTACAGCAGAACGCACGTTACTGCAAATGTCAATATTCGTCCTTTTCTAATTTGCATGTGTTAAAGATGAATGTTGAAATGGAAAAATTAGTCCCAAAATTTCCTTCAGATTTCCACAATACATAAGGTAAAATTTTACTACTGTAGCAATATTAGCAAGTACAGTGTGTTTTGACAAACTATTCGCTTTTCTTACAATCAGTTTATTAGGTAAGAAAACCGTACCCTAAAGAAAAATCAGAGATTTTACCTACTTGAAATGAAGTCTTGAAAATAAATTAAAATTTAAGTTTTTTTCTGCGCTAACGTAAGAATCTCTGGATAAGAGTTCTAAACCTCCCATTGCTCCTGGTACTACCTCAAGAAGCTGTAATTTTGTTTGTTCCATTAGTTAATTTTCAGTGAAAGAGATTGAGATAAACAGAAATGTAGATAACTGATTGAAAGAATGAGTTATGTTGTATACTACTATATTTTTCTATTTTAAATTGAAGTTGATTCTTTCATTGTTTAAAGCGCCTCATTGCTGGAAATTAGTCAACAACAGACGTCAACGCTGCAAGTTCAAATCTTATTTCAACGTCAGAAGACCGCAGTTCCTCCCATCAGCTGCCCACGTTTCCCTTCTGTACTACACACAGAGCAGTCTATCATGCTCGCTGCTGTTGTGAACGTGGTGGTGTGATGATGGAATGCATATACGCAAGGGGCAAATCAAGCGGAGAATAGAGACGAAACGACATAATAATCATATTCTAAATATTATTAAATGTATTAAGGAGCAACAAACAGTGCATCATATTTGGTGCTATACGTGCTCTTGCGAACTGCACAAGCCGACGCCACTGTATATATACCGTGTAGTGGGACATTCATTTGCTTCACTTCCTTATCTTTAATTTTATTCGTAATGTCCTTTGTTTATTTCAATAAACATTCAACATATAATATTTCACTATTGTAATATAACTGAATTAAACAAGGTTCTGGGAACATATTCCTTAGTGTTTCGTAATTTAATTTATTACGTTTCTCCACAGTTTTTGATTATTCTAGTTAGCCTGTAGACATTCTGGAGAGAAGTATGTTTGAACATGTGGAGATGGTTAATTTTTTTGTAAATAGAAAAAAGGAAATGGAAGAATCGATTAAATTTTTATTGTTCGAATTCCAACAACACTACTATTAAACTCTTCATCATTTTGTGAGGAATCAACTTTTTGTATATAGCATTCATATAGAATATACATAGCATCCATAGTGAGCTGTACTATTTCATTTAATCTATATATAAATTTAATCTCTAGTAATTAGTAACAACATGTTTTCTTTAATGGAAAATGTGACAGCTGTTTCCCATCAGGAGATTCTTGGCCTTATGTATAGGAGAGTCTTTATAGTTATCGTTGGGCCGCGGTGGCTCAGTGGTAGAGCGTTCACCTCTGGCGCTTGGGGTCACGGGTTCGATCCCAGCTCCCGCAAGTGAACTTTATGGTGGACAAACACCGTGTGCGTGGGTTTTCTAGGGGTTCTCCCGTTTCCTCCCACTTTCTTCACTCCACCATTTCATTCATTAGACCCTACTGATCATCACCGTCTCCTTTAGCCTAAGCGGCATAATCGTGGGACGTTTAACTCAAGGATTTTTTCATTATAATCATCCTTGGAATCTGTTTCTGAAATTTAAATCCAGATTTTCTAGAATTTAATATTTTTAAAATTTTTGAAATGTAATTTGCTTTATGTGAAATATGAGTCTTTAATTATAATTTTTAAAGTGGAACATAGCATTTTTGTGAAGTTTAGCTTAAAATATCAAATTTTCCATTCATGTTTATTATTTGTTCATTTTGTATATTATATTGAGGAATGGGTGCAGTTCTACTATATGGATCCATAGATTGTAAAATGCACGGGAAAATGTGGGCAAGTCTTCAATTTGGCCATTTTATGTCGAGAACAGAACTCAACGAGCCACTGCGCAGCTTCTAACCCGTTCCTACTCGTACTCCTACTTTTACTACTACTTATACTATGGATCCGTATATTAAAACTGCAAGGAAGAATGTTTACTTAGTTATCCAGTTTGTTTAATTTCTTTAAATTTCACGATATATAATCGAGGAATGTTCTCAAGTATTACTTGGAATATAAAGTTACTTCATTTCTCTCCTCACTATTCAATGCAGTGTTTCACCGACAGATATCTCATAAGGCATCACTTTCGAGCTTTAATCATTCTTTAGCAAGACAAATCATAACCCTGAAACAAAGTTTACTTTTTTAAATATTTAGCTTTAGGATACTTCAAATCCAATAAAGTTTCGATCTGTTGATAATTCTAGACATTCTATTTTTCTTTAAAAATAAGATCATACGTTAGAAAGTAGTGAGTATTTGTATTTAAAATTTAAAACCTTTAAAATTCATTCCTCTATTTGCTTAATAATCAGATGATATCCGTTAAAGTCACCACTGTACAAAATATAATCGTTACTGACCTTCACTTACCTTTATTATTTTTTAAAAAAAAATTCTATACCTATTGTCCTACATCATTCACTTTAAAAATTTGAATATGTAATTGTCAGTTATAACATTTCTTGTGTGATTTGTGTAAGGAACCATTATTAAGAATATCAGCGGCGCTGGTACTATATGTTGCATGGTTGTGCAACCGGATATTTTTTAATACTAAAAATATTTTTAAGTATTAAAGTAGTGTATCTGTAAAAAATAAACCTCTGCTCTTGAGCGCAAAACAGTATTGATGTATTTCTGAAAAACGTGAATTAAAAAACGGAAAGAAAGAGAGAGATTTACATTTCCAGGGTCAGCGAACGTTGCCACTGGAAGCAGTAACATTGAGCATATGGCAGCGAGCTCCTATCTCTTAACGTGGGGAAGTGGATTTATTCTTGCATGCTCCCATCTTACCGTATTTCTCTCTTGCGGTTGCACTTTCTTCCGCAACTGGTCAGCTTCTGTAATAGTTACGAATTCCTCCTCTTACCAGCGCTTGACTCAATTGATAGGGTGAGGGAGATACAGACGCTTGGAGAAAAGAAGTTATCCACAAAACATAAACTCGCAAAGAACAAATATAAGTCTGGTGGTAACAGGGACGGATCCAGACTGAAAGTTTGGGGGGCGGTCGTTCGTAGTCAATAGATTTTATTTTACATTTATAATACAAAGGTGAAAATTCTTGAGATAAGTTTTATTTTTTAAAACATCCCATTCTGGAGGGGGAGACGATCGAGTCTCGAAGAAGAAAATGTCTTACTGCTCGTCTAATTGCTAGCCCTGTGTCTTTCGTGCACATGATTCCGTGTTCGATTTCGGGCGGAGAGCATAAATTAATATCAAATCATTCACTTCCAATACTCATTTCCCTTCTTTAGCCTAATTTGCTGGAATGTTAAACTATTTTTTTATTTCATTTTCGAAGGAAAACATCTTAGGTTTCATGCTTCCAATCTTTGCCCAATCTTCCATATTATTACCGTTTAATGCATTTCAAAATATATAAATTGTTAATTTACTTCAGGGATAGGATAATTACTGTACTCACAAGCAAGACTATTTTTCTTGTGTTATAGCTTGATTATATATAGATATATTTACATTTTATTGTGTAATATGTGATTTATTTGAAATTTCTCTTTCATTATACAAATTTGTTTGAGAAGCCACAAAAATTATTTTTCCAGAAGAAGTAGTACTCTTTCTTCAGCAAAGCCATCATATTCACACCCAGTTGAAAGTTTACTTAACTCCGACACGTGTGACAATGAATTATCATACATGCCAACTCGCAATGTTATGTATAATGATGAGAGACAACAGATTTGCCAGAAAACAATTAAAATGCAGTCAACTTTGGGAATCCACATGTTAACAGAAAAATGTACGATTGAGGAATGTGAGAAGGGAGCAAGTGTAAGACCTAATTTCACATCGTATAGGTTCGTACATTTTGGTGAGAAACATTATTTTTGTTACGTATGTGGACAAAAATTTAGTCGAAGATCTAATTTGGCTTATCACATGGCAATACATACCGCAGAGAAATACTACTCATGTAATGAATGTGGAAAGATATTTAGTAAAAAATGGTGTATGGTTAGACACTTACTAATACATTCAAGTAAGAGAAAGTACTCTTGTAACAAATGTGGGAAAGGGTTTATTCAAAGATCAAATTTGGTTAGTCACATGCTAGTACACACCGGAGAGAAACGCTACATCTGTAATGAATGTGATAAGAGATTTACTAAAAAATCTATTTTGACTCAACATTTAATGATACACACAGATGAGAAAAAGTATTCCTGTGAGAAATGTGGTAAAGGGTTTATTCATAAATCATATTTGGCTAAACACATGTTAGTACATACAGGTGATAAATCTCATACTTGTATTGAATGTGGAAGGGGATTTACTCGTAAGTATAATTTGGCTGAACATATGTTTGTTCATACACGTAAGTTCTCCTATGAACAATACGGAGAACGATTTTGTGAAGGTTCATATTTTGCTATTCACATGTTAGGACACCCAAGCAAGAAATCACATACTTGTATTGTATGTGGGAAGGAATTTGCTCTAAAATCTAATTTAACAAAACACATGTCAATACATATAGGTGAGAAATCTTATATCTGTAACGAATGTGGTTGGCAATTTAATACAAAATCAAATTTACTTGGACATTTGCTAATTCATACAGGTGAGAAACATTATCTTCGCAACGAGTGTGGAAAAGGAATTAGCCGAAAATCACAACTAGTAAAACATATGATAGGACATACAGGTGAAACACCTTTCGCCTGTGACGAATGTGGAACTGGATTTAGTGAAAAGTCAAAGTTGGCAACTCATATGTTAATGCATACCGGAGAAAAACCTTATTCTTGTAACAAATGTGGAAAGGGATTTAGTTTAAAATCAAGCTTGGTTAAACACGTACTAATACATATAGATGAGAGACAGTATTCTTGTGACAAATGTGGGAAAAGGTTTGTTCGAAAATCACATGTGGCTTCCCATATGTTACTACATACAGGTGAGAAAGCTCACGCTTGTAATGAATGTGATATGAAATTTGCTAGAAAGTATGACTTGGCTAGACACATGTTAGTACATAAGGGTGTGAAATCTCATACTTGTATTCAATGTGGAAGAGCATATACTCTAAAGTCAAATTTGGCTAAACACGTGCTAATACATACTAGTGAATTCACTTGTAACCAATGTGGGAAAAATTTTAGCCGAAGATCACTATTAGCTAATCACATATTAGTACATACGGTATCATTATTTTAGTGAATGTGGGAAGGGATTTATTCGTAAGTCACACTTGGCTAAACACATGTTACTCAATAGTGGTGAGTACAGCTGTGACGAATGTGGGAAAAAGTTTCGTGGAAGATCATGTTTACCTCGTCATATGCTAGTACATACAGGAGAGAAATCGCGTACTTGTATATAATGTTTGAAACGATTTACTCTAAAGTCATCATTAACTAGACACATGTTAATACATAGAGGTGAGAAATTTTACACTTGTATTGAATGTGGAAAAGGATTTACTCAAAAGTCAACATTAACTAGACACATGTTAGTACATACTGGTAGGTACACTTGCAATCATTGTGGGAAGAGGTTTAATAGAAAACCATATTTATCTAGTCACATACTAGTACATATCAGGAAGGAATCTACGTGGGTAAGGACTGTGGGAACAAATTTAGTATAAAGTTAGGTTTGGCTAAACATTTACTGATATACACAGGTTAGAAACAATATTATTTTGAAAATTATGGGAAAGGGTTTATTCAAAGACGACATTTGGAGAGCCATGTTGGTACATGCTGGTTATAAATCTCACACTGAATGTGGGAAGGGATGTACTGTACTTTTCACACATATCATACTTCGAGCAATTAGCATAGCGCTCTACTAATCGTATTACTCTGGTTTTGCTGAAAACAATTTAAATACAAGTTAGAGAAAAAACAAGAAATCATGTGTGTGTCATGGATATTATCGCCGAAAATAATATTTTCCATAAAACTTAAGCAAGGCAAAAATCACTGCAATGACTTCTGAAGTGGATTTGGATATTTGCAATACAACTCTTATATTGTAATATTGTGTCTTTGTGAATATAGTTTCAATATCATATTCAACTGGTTTAAGTGGCAGAATCTTTAATATTTTGTCATACGTAAATCGCTAGTTTCTTCTTGGAACACAATGACATAATATATGGGCGACAACTGATGTATCGACTATGCTTTTATTCTTTCTGTTTCCTAAAATATGGTAAACAAACCAGTATAATGCCCTTTCCGTACTTTGATGTATTTCTTTAATAATTTCTTTGAATTTAGTCATCAATAACGTTAGTTGAAATAACTAGCGAGTAATTTTATCAAAATAGTCTAGTAGATAATCAATTTTTAAATACATATTAGGTGATCACCGTTTTATTCAAGGTCCATATTTACATATTTGTATAATTTTTTTGCCAAGGCAGAAGCATAATTTATTTCTAAGTTTTTATCCATTTTTCTTACTCTAGATACAAGATAGATTGACTGGAAATTTTGAAGGAGACTTCATTTATGTTTTTTTGATATATGCTACTTTAACATTCCAAGGATATCGACGGATATTTATTTCAGTATTCGTTCTTGGGTAATAATTTCATTATATTTTTTTATGCTCAATATACTTTTGTTTTACTTTTCGTTCGCTTATTTTGTCATTAGCCTTTTCACATCGTCCTCAGTAGTAATATTCGTGTGTATATAATATCGATCAAGATCCTTGCATAGAATTTATTCTGCCCTTAAACTTATATAATCATTTACTGCTCTGTAGTAGTATAACTTTTACTTATTTTGTAATTGATATGTTTAATTCTTTTAGGAATGATTCATTTTGTGTTCAGTACATATTCCTATTGTATACAGTTTTAATTTCGTATTTAGTACTGTATAATATGTTACTTTCAACTCACATATCTTATTACCGATTTTCTTTCTTAGTATATACTTTTCTCTATCAGCTTTTGTTACCTTTTATTTGTCTTTCAAGTGAGTTTCCGTTTTGTAAGGAAATAAAAAAAATTGATCTAGTAAAATAAGATGATATGTATTTTCCCATTTTGTCTCGATCCAGAAAAATCATTTAAAGATGCATGTTTCGTTGTTAGTCTTTTAAAATAGTTACATACAGTGTTTATTTTGGCGGGAAAATAAATTACAACTATCTTAAAACGAAGTCCGTTCTTTTCTCATTGTTGCATTCAAGTTTATCACTTAAATCTTCTAGCGTAGGAAATGAATCTCCCGACTTTTAAGTATATTAAATGATGCTGAAGTTTTAACTGCATATTGCAGCATTCCTCCATCTGTTTACGAGGTCTCAAAAAGTGATTGAAGTTGAGTAGTGAAAGTAACGGTTTAGTAGGATCAATGTGTGGACAATACATTACAATTCTTTATTTGCAGATCACAAATTCTCCCTCATCCTTAAGAAGGTCATTGAATTAAGGATCGAGGACCGCACTAGGGGATTTTCGAATAACTTTTTAGATAGGTTCGAATTAGTGAGTAATGTTAGAATGGATTGATAATCGTCAGACGGAATACTTCCCCGTTTCTTTTTGACAGGTCTTGTATAGCTAGTATAGGATAAATATTACTCACTTACTCTGTTTTAGTTATAAAGAATCAAGAATTAAATATTAATTTGAATAGCATACCATTGGTTATCAATCTCGCCTAGAGTTTGATGTGGAATTTAAATACCAACGATAGAACGAAAACATTACTGCGTTCATTTTCAGATTATTCAGGGATGTTAAACTAAAAAAGAAAGAACTAACAATAGTAATTGCTGAAGAAAATAAAAAGTGGTTTCTTACCGGACACCACTAATGCATAACATGAATGAGGATTACTGTATGGATGATTGACTAGAAATCTACGGGAATATGAACCCACAAGCAAATGGGAATGTCAACGAAACAATCGAAATTTTACCTCGCTGTCCAACAGTGGAAACCGTGATTTAGTCAGGGCTTGTTCGTGCCTTAATTATGATTATGTTCCTCATTATACATCAGAACATATTGTGGGATTAAAAGAAAAAATAGTACCATACATTATGGGATTGGTACAGAAGCTGGCAAATTAAGTACCATTAGAACTAAAGTTCTAGACAGTATAGATTTCGGAGGTCACCTTTTGTTAATAGCTGACCGTTATCTCTTGACTCGATTCACTGTAGCAGATCGTTTGAAGTGCTATAAGTAGAAGGATATATTTCTGTCAGATTTTGACCTTGGGGAGGGGGTAAGGGATGTAAACAAAAATTACGTTATTTGGCTTGTTTTTATGATGATTTGTGCTTTTGTGCCTTGGAAAGATTTTTTCCACTGGAATGTTCCCTGTGCGATTGTCGTACCCTACTAGCCTATGGCGCGGAAGATCATGGTTCGATTCCCGGCAGGAGCCATGTAGTTCGGATTCCACGTTAATCAGTAGGTCCACGTATCATATAGCCTCGCTGCTGAACGGGCCCTTAAACTCATAATCAACTCAACTTTCATGGCTGTTTTCTCCAAAGTCACCTAATATCGTAAGTATTGTGTGGATCATGTGATGTTATGATCCTCATGTAGAGGTTTGATGATCCTAGAATACACACTTTTGGTGGAGGTATGCCCTGTAGGTACACCAAAATACTGAATTTTGCGTGTATTGTATCTCATACAGGATGGAAATTAGGGTATCCAATTTAAGAACATTAGTTTTTGGGTATGGTCATTAACTTTGTTCATTAAATTCAAATAATATATTGGATTTTGTCTATATTTTACCTAACGGTTGGGGTTAGGTAACCATATTTAAAAGGGCTTGTTCTGAGTTGAATCATTACTTGTATTCATTAAATGCAGGAAACTGCTTTTTGTTGGTTAATGATGTGACGTGACGTTAACAGAGCTATCGCGAGAAGTGATTAATTACTCAATATGTCATTAGTTAATATATATTGTTGAGTGGCGTGTTTCTCCATGTGTGTGCCTGATCGCTTGTTTATTGAAAGAAATAAAAGAGAATTTTCTTACATAAGATGAGTAAGTATAAAGTGGAAACGTGATGTTAATTATAAAATAATAATAATAATTAATAATTGTTGAAATTATAAATAGTGATTGGAAATGAATCTTTAAGTTTCAAGTCTTACGATTCAGACTGGATCATTTAAAGCGTAAATTAAATGTTATATCCTGGTGTTCAACAGAATGGAAAAAGAATAATCGTAATAATATGCCTTTACGCGAAGAGAGAAACACGTGTGTTCTAAAAATGAACGCACAGTTGTTTACTTCACTTAGCGTGAGCTGTGATCGAACGAAGGACCCCCCATGCAACTGATGTAAACGCGAGAAAAACTCACGCACATGAGGTTTTTCCATAAGAATGTTCATTTCTCGTGGAAGAGATCAAAGAAAGGAACTCATGGATTATACGAGAACTTGCAAGCACTGTTCAAAGTAAAAAAGAACAGGCGGTGTGTTCTATTGTGATTTTGGCTTGACATACTGGCTACCTAAATGTTGAAATGCAGTTACGTATGTTGCCTAAAAGATTGCATTTCTCTTTACATAATGACTGGAAACCATTGGAGAGCTTCTATGTAGTAACGCAGGGGGAGAGGCATGGGGAGAGGCATGGGGAGATTTTGATCCCCTCCAACTTTTTGAAAAAAATATCCCTTATGTTGTATTACGGAGAATTATACACGAAAATGCTCAGAAACCGAAAGACGATATTAATAATTTCCTGTAGGAAATCTCCCGATCCCACACTCGACTGTGTAGTATTCCAAACATCCCAAAGGTCCGCTCCTACAACAGACAAGTCGTAAACCCGCCCATGCTCAAAACATGACATTTATTTGCATTAGGCAAGAAGAGACGCACATACAAACATACATAACAAAAAACAATTAAATATGACACATCAAAATAAGCTATTCGTCAATTACTGTGTATAAAATGGATTTATTAAAGGTATTTAGCATCCACTTTCCAGTGACGGTATGTTTTAATCATTGGAAAATCATAGACTGTATGCCTTCATCACTGAAAAACCAGAAGCGGTATGACATACCACCGCATTCCGTCTCACTTCGACCACTGCTTGTAAGAAAAAAGATACACACGCATTAGTGAAAAAAGGAAATTAATATTTGAATATAACTTCCAATGCTTATGTCCTTTCCGCTAAGGAAGCCTAATACGCGTTACTTCACTGCAGGAAAATAAATAAATAAATATGCAATGTAGAATTTATTTGCTATGTCATGATGTATCAAGGAGAGAGGAGAAATAAATTCAATTTGTACACCGTTTCGGATTCCGTCTAGTAAGTAAAGATTAATTTCTGCATTAGAACTAATGGTAAGTGAAATATCACATTCATAATTCAATACCTTACGGAAGACATTTTTTAAGGAACTTGATACAAAATGTTAAGGTCAGACTCTGACAGAATTGTCGTAAACATGGAATATAATCGCACTTAGATGGAAAGTCACGTCATGCTTTAAATCATTGTTTTACATTCATATTAATTGATAGCTCTTATTAGGCTGAACAAAGTTACATTAAAACGTAAAATAAAATGAAAGTTTTATCACTAATTCACTGTGCCCTTGTCCTTGTGCGAGAAGACTGGAAGGAAACGGGAGACCCCATACAAAATGTACGCACATGGTGTTTGTGCAGGATTTCTCGGGTACACTCTCGTTTCCTTGCAGACGATGTTTGGTTTGGTTTGATTTAGTTTAACGTCAGAGATTTATGCCCGCTAAGCTAAAGAAGACGTGAAACTACCTATTATAGTGGAATTGAAATCACGTAGGACTTTCAACTGTATCACCCACCTGGAATCGAACCCGTTACCATGCGAACCAAAGTCCAGGTAGGCATTACATCAAACGGGTTTCTACAGGCGGTGTCTTTATTAAAACCACTTCAAGCAAAAGGGGACGGGGATCTACTGATTATAGTGGAATCTGAACCACTATGGCCATTAAACTGTATCCTTTGCAGGAATCGAACCCTGGACCAGACGAACAGAAATCAGAGATGCTAGCCACTAGACCAAATGGAGTTCTTCAGAAGGTAATTGTACATTAGAAAACACACTTGGAGCTAAGTGGGAACAAACCAAGAACCACATGCTGCAGAAAAATTGATTATAGTATTGAAGAGAATGTCACATCTCTTACATTTAAGGAGAGACAGAGAAAAAAGAGGAAGGGGAACTGATAATGATCATTAATATGTTGATAACGTACACTTTGTCTCATAAAGCATGGCACCACGCTTTATCGCTATTTTGAGCCAAACTTTTTCTAAGTCTAACTTCGGTTATCTTCGGAAAAAAGTAAACCAGGTTCGAACCTCCAAGAAAACTTTTGCAATCGGGAAAAATTTTGCAGATGCGTTTTTCTTCTTTCAAATATAATAAGACTCGTTACCAAGTGTAGAAGAAAAGCAACATAGATTGAAATATTTAATGATAAATATTTCGAAACCTTGTATTAATGTCAGCACATGCTTGTTTGTCATTTAGCTCCCCATACATATTGGAACATTTAGATAGTAAAGGAATCTTTCCATATGTAAAAGAGTACTCAAACTTAAGACATTGAACATAATTCTCGCCAGAGTACGAAAATAAAAGTCAAAGTAAAAAAGAAACAGCGGATATGAATGCAGTGGATATGAATGTCATGACTGTCTTGAGAGTCCGTTATACATTGCAGAATCATGTTACGAAGAATACTTGTGTTAACTCAGTGGGTAGTTTGCTTCGATTCTTAATACTGCGAGGACGTGCTTTGTCTCAGATGCAGTTTTTGTGGTATGAGTGTGTTGCACTACGTAGTACTGGTTATCGATCTACTAATAATGCCTTTAATTATCTATCTATCTATCTATCTATCTATCTATCTATATATATATATATATATATATATATATATATATATATATATATATATATAGAGAGAGAGAGAGAGAGAGAGAGAGAGATAGATAGATAAACAGAAGTAATATATAGAATTGTTTCTGTGTTGATGCTTTATATACTGCATTGATATTAGTATGTTCCAGAATATTCGTACGAATACCGTGAAATTCGAACTTGATAAGAGTACTAGATCCAGATGGCTATTAGCACTTCATATACATAAAGGCTAAGTGAGAACTTTGCACCCTTATTAACTGAAGCAACGGCCATACAACTGCATGATGAGGAATACTGTATATATGTGAAAATCGGTTATGTGCATACGTTTAACGTATTTTTGTTGAATAACCCAGAAACAGTGAATTTCCGCCATGAAATACGAATTACAGACGCACTCTCTGCTTTGACTCGCGTACGAGTTTTGTTTTTCTCTATGAAATTGCCGGATGAAGTAGTAGTGAATATGTTAAATAAATATGGCATTGTACATAACGATATTCATGAAAAATGGCCTGCGTATCTCCCATACTCTATTTATAATGGAGTGCATATTATTTCCATGTTACTGAAAAAATCATTCCATCCAAAGTGTTTTAGCAGAGTGGAACTGGCTATATATATATAATGTATTGTAATGTAATTATTTTAATGTATATAAGTTTTCAAGCAATGCGGAAAATGATTCCATAAAAAAACATTGACCCAGATGGGAATCGAACTTACAACCTGACGATTTAAAATCCAAAGGCTTACTACTGAGCTAGCACATCCACTCTTTGTCGGAGCCGTAGCTAGAGATTTCGGCGCCCGGGGCGAAATAGAATTCGGCGCCCCCTACACTCACCATACTAAACGTTCGCCTCCTTGCTTTTTTCTTGAATATAAAAGAAGCAGCTTTTGTTGTTATGTTCTGCTGAAATTTTATCAAGCTGTTTAGTTTATTGAAACACCCAAACACGATCATTATGTATTCTTTTTCAATAAGAATTGTTTTCAAGAGGGTGTTTCGGTCTAAAACTTCACTAAACTACCTTTGGTTGTATACGAATCCACTTGGAGAACAGTTATGAAAATTTACAGCTATTTACAACGTTTCATATTATCGGTAAAAAATGTAATTTCAATACATTAGAAAGTGTGTGCTTTTACTTTATAACTTCCAAATAGGTGACAGCATTAATATCCGGTAATAATTGTAAACGTTTGTAATTTTATTATGTATACGACCACAGAAATAGCATTTTAATTCCCATTCGTTTATTACCAGCAATTAAACGGGTTGAATTTTTTAATGATAGAGTTTCTTTTATTACTCTTAAGGATTGGTGGTGTGATATTATTGTTAAAATGTGTATGCAGAAATAGAAGGTAAGGATGACAATACAAAAGAAAGTAGTAGATTTGGTATCTGTCCAGTCCCGCGTTACCGTATGAAAATACTCTTAGTGGATTTCAATACGAAAAGGAAAGAAAGTCTGTATAACGAATGTAATGACAGCGGCGTGGGAATCGTGACCTTTGCAACATCCAGAAACCTTATAGTGAAGAGTATAAAATTCCCATATCGTGATATTTATAAATACACATGGACCTCGCCAGATGGAAGAACACACAATCAAATTGATCACGTTTTAGTACATAGAAGAAGATGCTCTACCATAATTGATATTCGGTCGTTCAGAGAATCTGTCTCCGACACTGATCACTATCTGGTAGCAGCGATAATAAGAGAGATTATCGTAGCATAAAGTAAATATTCACATCTAAAAACGAAGATGTTTAGTTTAGAGAACTTAGAGGACAACCAGGCTAGAAGAGAATACCAGACTGAAGTATCGAATACATTCTTGGTTTTTGAAGGTTTTGAGAGCACAAGTGTTGAGGTTACTAGGGTTCAAATTGGGGATAGCAGTAAAATTTCAGCAAGAGAGAAAATGATGCACGTGGAAATAAGTAGAAACAAACCATGGTTCGACCAAGAATGCATCAGCTAGTGAAGAAGAGAAAACAAACTTAACTACATTGGTACACTCCGCATAAAAAAATGCGACAGCTAACGCCGTGCAGCTAGGCCACCCAATATACACCTTCTTATCCCATAATCGTGTCTGGTAAAGAGACACCCTCTCTCTCCTCCTTTCTTCTCTCCCATGCTAAAATTAGCTTACAACATGAATAGAATTCTAATTTCAAACTACACATGTATTAGTATCGATAAAATGAAATAGCAAACCCGAGACGAAACAAGATTCATAAGTTAATTTAGGGAGAAACTGACACACACACAATGAAAAACTGAACCCAATGAATGTCCATTACACAGAGGTTCAGAAATGAGACAGAGAGAGAGAGGGAGAAGGCGAGAGAAGAAGAAAAAGGAAAGGGAGAACAGATAATAATGTTGAATTTTAAGCTTAGCAAGAAAAGAACCTAACATTATAAAGTTCCGTTACCAGAAATCCAACAGTAAAATAGAAATAACGATTGTTGTTTTATATATATTTTTAGGACTATTCGAATATATAGAGGATGCTTGAAACATTCATTAAGTCACTTTCAAAAACGATAGCATACTCAATTTCCAGTAGAACTGTAGATCTCATAGACAAATCTAAGTTAATGTCAAAAGTTTAACACAATGCTTTGTCTCCGCGTGGTTCGGTTGTAAATTCGGTAGTGTTCATTGGACGTACTGATGCAAACTACATTCTAATAAACCCAGTAGGTAGCGTAGCTCATATCTTCCATTCCAGACCACTAATGCAAAGTTAACAAAAAAGAAGAAAGAAACGAAAAGAAAAAGGAAGAAAGAAAGAAAGTCAAAATTGAATGAGTGCTATTTTACTGGTAAATTTTTATCGGAAATACCCTATATTAAAAGTCCAAACCGTATCATAATGAAAAGTTACAAATATTCAAATGAAAAATTGGATATTTCTTATAGATGTAGCAGATCTTACATGTTTCAAATTTCAACGTGAATAAATCACATTGAATTATAAGATGGAAACAAATTTGTGTCGAACTAGTATAAATAAAATTTTGTTTCCAAGTAACCAAAGAGGTTGCAATTTTCTAGTCTTTCCCGAAGATTTATCTGTTCCGAACATCCAGCATCACTTTCATCTCTTGCGGATATAACGTTGTAATTTGCACAGTTAGAATGAACATGCTAGAGCCCAAACGGATCATAGTGTCAGTCGGATGATGTTGCTTAGCTTATGGACCACCACTGGGTCCAGGACTCAAACCCCTCGTTACCCGGTAAATCGACTGAGACTCGGTAACCCAGATGATAAAAAAAGATATGTTGCTTATCCAGTTGCGTTTAAACAATATTTCTTTCAGAGATGGCCAGGACTGGCGATGTTATGCCCAGAGCACAAAAAACTTGACGCTGAAGTTGCCAGTTAATTACATTTTCCAGATCAGGTCTATCGGTCTCTTGCTCCGTTTTAATTTTGGAACATGCGCACGCACATGAAGTGCGTGTGTACGTGAGAGTGAGGAGGAGATGTGAAAGATGCAACGACAGGATAGGGAAACGTCAAGAAAGAAAGAAAGAGAGAGAGAGAGGAATATAAATATGAAACATACTTATCATTACAGTGTATGATTAAGAACGCACACACTGTTTATTCGAATTCTCGCCAGTGATGCTTTGTAAGTTCTCCAACAGAAGATAAATCTCTGTTTGCAGCCATTATTTTGTCCGAAAAAGTTAAACTACCTGACGGGGAATCGAACCCAGATTTTCTGCTTGGAAGTCGGGTACTTTACCACTACACCACCTGCTTTAGCCAACCTTTGTCCAAGAAATGCTGTAATATTTCTTTCTGAGAACGATAATTCGAAAAGTGTTTACTACAGATCAATGAAGTGTCTCGAATGTCCTGGTAAATCCCTTGCCTTTTCCCAATCAACATTCATAAATTGTCTCTATCCTGGTAAAGGTGTTTGCTTCCAGTTTCTTAAGCATTGCACGTCTAATATGAGAAATCGATTCTTCAATATCACTTTGTAAAAAATGCAACTTTGGAGTGAAGAAGACTTGAACCCATGCTGAACAGCTGTTTTAATCCTAATTCCATTACTTCACCGCTACTCTATTATGCCACACGAACCCAGAAGCCAAATATTATTTACTTTATCCTTGATCTTTGGAAGGATCAAGCTTCTTTCTGTAAGGTTATTTGCACCTAAATGCACAACGAAATTCATTTTTTCGACGACCTAGAGAGAAATTAGTGCCCACTAATAAAGGAAACCACATTCAATCCAGGAAAAAATACAGAAATAAAAAATATTATGCATTAATTTCGCCATGCAAATTCAAAAGTACACGAATAATAATAATAATAATAATAATAATAACCTATATTATAAAATTGAAAGTGCCTGTGACTCATAGTCTCTTGAACCACCCGACCGATGTCGATCAAATATTCAACATTGATAATGTTCGAATCTGGGAGTATTTTATCTATTCGTTTTGATGGTGTTAAACTTAGGGGACTTAGAGGACGGGGAGGAAGGAAAAATATAAAAAATAAAGAAAACTTAAGTCTTGAATCAAACGACAAATCTGGATGAAATTTTCAACATAGATTACGTTTGTGCATGGAATGCTTTTAATCATTTCACTCTCTTGGTGAAATGTAGGGGAGGAGAAGACATATAAAAATGATCAAAGTAACCAGTATCATTGTCGAATTCATAGTTTTCCGGGTGGCTGAGATGAACAATGACACTGAAGATGCAGTGCTCCGCAACATGGGAAGTGGAGGGGATATATAAAACTGAAAGAAAATGACCGATATCAAAGAGCGCTCTGGCAATAGTAAAAAGTGACTGAATAACGGTGCGGATAATATTATTATTGTTTCTCAATTTAGCCCAGCAAAGCGGCCAATTGATGCTAATAATAATAATAATAATAATAATAATAATAATAATTATTATTATTATTATTATTATTATTATTATTATTATTATTATTATTATTATTATTATTATTATTATTATTATTCCTGTATTTTTGAACTTGCATGGCGAAATTAATTCATAATATGTTTCTATTTCAGTAATTCCTCCTGGATTGTATGTTGTTTCCTTTATTAGTCGGCACTAATTTCTCTCTAGGTCGTCGAGAAAATGAATTTCGTTGTGCATTTAGGTGCAAATAACCTTACAGAAAGAAGCTTGATCCTTCCAAAGGTCAAGGCTAAAGTAAATAATATTTCAGGTGGCATTATGGGTTCAGGTGGCATAATATCGTAGTGGTAACGTAAAGGAGTTAGGATTAGTACACCTGTCCAGCATGGGTTCAAGTCGTCTTCACGTCAAAGTTGCATTTTTTACAAAGTGATATTGAAGAATCGATTTCTCATATTAGACGTGCAATGCTTAAGAAACTGGAAGCAAATACCTTTACCAGTATAGAGACGATTTACGAATGTTAGTTGGGAAAAGGCAAGGGATTTACCAGGACATTCGAGACACTTCATTGATCTGCAGTAAACACTTTTCGTGTTATCGTTCTCAGAAAGAAAGATTACAGCATTTGTTGAACAAAGATTGGATAAAGCAATCGGTGGTGTAGTGGTAAAGTACCCGACTTCCAAGCAGAAAATCTGGGTTCGATTCCCCGTCAGGTAGTTTAACTTTTTCGGACAAAATAATGGCTGCAAACAGAGATTTATCTTCTGTTGGAGAACTTACAAAGCATCACTGGCGAGAATTCGAATAAACAGAGTGCGTTCTTAATCATACACTGTAATGATAAGTATGTTTCATATTTATATTCGTCCCTGTCCTCTCTTTTTCGTTTCACTATCCTGTCGTTGAATCTTTCACTTCTCTCCCCTCCCTCACGTGCACACGCATTTCGTGTGTGTGTTCCAAAATTAAAACCGATAGACTGATAGACCTGGTCTGGAAAATGTAATCAACTGGCAACTTCAGCGTCGAGTTTTTCGTGCTCTGGGCATAACATCTCCAGTCCTGGTCATCTTTGAAAAGGCAACGTAATAAACAACATATCTTTTTTATCATCTGGGTTACCGAGTCTCAGTCGAATTACCGGGTAACGAGCGGTTTCAATCCACGATCCAATGGTGGTTCATAAGATAAGCAACATCATCCGACTGACACTATGATCCGTTTGAGCTCTAGCGTGTTTATTTTATCTGTGCAAATTAGAACGTTATATCCACAAGAGATGAAAGTGATGCTGGATGTTCGGAACAGATAAATCTTCGGGAAAGACTAGAAAATTGCAACCTCTTTGGTTATTTGAAAACAAAATTTTATTTATAAGAGTTCGTCATAAATTTGTTTCCATCCTATAATTCAATGTCATTTATTCAAGTTGAAATTTGAAAAATGTAAGGTCTGCTACATCTATAAAGAACATCCAATTTTCCATTTGAATGTTTGCAACTTTTCATTATGATTCGGTTTGGACTTTTAATATAGGATATTTCCGATAAAAATTTACCAGTAGAATAGCACTCATTCAATTTTATCTTTCTTTCTTCCTTCCTTTTTCTTTTCGTTTCTTTCTTCTTTTTTGTTAACTTTGCATTAGTGGTCTGGAATGGAAGATATGATCTACGCTACCTACTGGGTTTATTAGAATGTAGTTTGCATCAGTACGTCCAATGAACACTACCGAATTTACAACCGAACCACGCGGAGACAAAGCATTGTGTTATACTTTTGACATTATCCTAGATATGTCTGAGAAATCTACAGTTCTACTGGAAATTGAGTATGCTATGCTTTATGAAAGAGACTTAATGAATGTCTCAAGCATCTTCGATATATTCGAAAAGTCTTGAAAAAATACATAAAAACAATCGATATTTTTGTATTACTGGGAAGGGAAATTTATAATGTCAGGTTCTTTTCTTACTAAGTTTAAAATTCCACATTTTTGTCTGTTCTCCCTTTCCTTTTTCTTCTTCTCTCGCCTTCTCCCTCTCTCCCTCTCTCTCTGTTTCATTTCTGAATCTCTGTGTAATAGACATCCATTGGTTTCAATTTTTCATTGTGTGTGTGTCAGTTTCTCCCTAAATTAACTTATGAATCTTGTTTCGTCTCGGGTTTTCTATTTCATTTTATCGTTACTAATACATGTGTAGTTTGAAATTTGAATTGCGTTCGTTTTGTTAGCTAATTTTAGTATGGGAGAGAAGAAAGGAGGAGAGAGAGGGTGTCTCTTTACCAGACATGATTATGGGATAGGAAGATGTATATTGGGTGGCCTAGCTGCACGCGTTAGCTGTCGCAATTTTTTTGATGCGGAGTGTACAAAATTCGAACGATATCACTACACAAAATTTCTTTAATATCAGATGGGAATCTTCCAAATGTATAGAACAAAGAAACGCGATTTTTTGGAGGGTAAAATTAATGAACTTGAAAGTAATAATTTAAAAAATCGAGACATGAATAAGGGCATCAAATTTAACAAAGAGTACTAACCTCACGCGTATAATTTAAGGAGAGAAGACGGAACATATCTCACTGATACAGATGGCATCTTGCATAGATAGTAACATTTATTTGACAATTTGCTTAGCACGCAGCCAAACACTAAAGTTCATGAGAAAGGGAAATGGACACAGCAGAACCATCGATATAAAAAATTAAAGAAACACAAATATCCTGGTATAGACGAAATTCCGACTGAGTTAGTTTTAGCTGGAGGGGAAATTTTGGGACAAGATACACAAACTCATTCTCTTTATCTGGAATAAGGACGAATTACCACATGAGTGGAAAGATTGAATCATTGTTCCACTTCACAAGAAAGGCGACAAAACAGACTGTAATAATTATCGAGGCTTTCTCTTTAGTCAACATTCTATAAAATCCTCTCAAACATACTATTAGCAAGATTGATCCCACATGGTGATGAAATTATTGGAGATTATCAGTGTGGATGTAAAAGAGACCAATCAACTATCGATCAGATATAAATTGTTTATTGATTTTAGAAAGTCTTACGAATCTTTAAGGAAAGAAACAATGCACAACATTTTTGCAGAATTTGAGATATTCAGAAAGCTATTTAGAGTAATTAAGCTATGTTCAAATGAATCGTAAAATAAAGTTCGAGTAGGAAAATTCTTGTCAACGTGTTCTCACATCAACACTAGCCTGAAACAAGGAGATGCGTTGTCGCCATTATTATTCAACTTTTTTCTTGAGTATGCTATAAGGAAAATCAAAAGTGGCAACCAGGGCCTAGAGTTGATTGGTATTCAACAGATTATTGCATATGCTGATGATGTAAATCTGATAACAGAAGATAGGAGAACAATAGGAAGAAATGCAGGGGCCTTATTAAACGTTTTAAGGTTCAGAAGTAAATGCAGAAGAAAAACTAAATACATGGAAGTTCGCTGGGATCGTAATACTGCAAAATGTGAATGTGTCAAAGTATAAAAAAAATACTTTCATAAAGTATATACTTTCACGTATCTAGGATCATCAAAATCATCTCCACGTCGGCTGAAGGCAGGGAATTCGTGTTATTATTCAGGTCAAAATCTTTTGTCGTTGCAAATTCTGTCGAGGAATTTGAAGCTTAAAATATATAAAACGATAATCATGCCTGTTGTTCCGTGTTGTTGCAAAACAAGGTTATTTATTTTAAGGGAAGAATGCAGACTGAAAGTATTTCAGAATAAAATCCTGAGACGAATATTCGGACCCAACTGGAACGGGAATGGGCAATGGCGGAAACTTTATAACGAGGAATTGCATAATTTATACCCTTTACTAAACATTGTAGCATATTGTAACATATCTAGGAGGCTCAGGGGAAGGGGCAGTTCATGTAGTGAGAATGGAAGAAAGTAGGAACGCTTTCAATGTTTTGACTGGAAATCCAATAGAAAAACGTTCATTAGGAAGGCCTACGCCCAGATGGTAGGACAATATTAAGATGGATGTCGCGAAAATAGTAATACAAAGTAGAAAGTGGATCCAGTTGGGTAAGGATAGAAGTCATTGTAGAGGCTTTATGAATTGAGCTTTGAACTTCCGGGTTCATAGGTCATAGAGTTAGTTAGTTTGTTCCTTTACGGTAGAAAAATATTTTGCGAAGTATAACGAAAATTCAGGAGGAGCCTTGTTTGTGAATTCCGGTAGGTGAAGAATTGTATATGTGTATATACACTGCATGCATGTAGGTAGGTAAAACAAAACACAACTAGATACGTATGCACAGAAAAAATATCCTGGCGATAGAAGTAGTTGATGGAGAAATTATCTCAATAAAACCCTTCACATTGGAAGCATTTTATATGTCAATGGAATAAAGAAAAATCAGTCGTAGTTATCAGTCTTTGAAAAAGACGAAATTTGTTGGGTTAATTTCTGAACCCCTAACTCTCCATTCTACAGTATCGAAAATATTATTATTACCCTTGTTTACGTTCATTTTTAATATTCCCGCGCAAACAGCAGCTTGTATGTGTGTCTGTTCACTTTTCTCATTTTCATAACTTCATTCACACCATCGTGATTAATCCGTTTGAGTAGGAGAGCGTGCTTAACTAAGGAAATTTATCGCTATCACAATGCCGAACACGTATTTCAGATTTTGACTGTTTCCGATTTTGAAACTACTCCTGCGTACACTATAAGTCATTACTCGGCATTTGTATATCACATTAGTGTTAACAAATTAAACTAATAAGTTAAAATTTGTGAATTTTATCGAAACGTGCAAATTGCTATCGAAGCGAGCAGGAATTTTTGTTAACAAACTTCTTTCTTTGCAATCCGACAACAATATTAATTTAGTTTGGCGCCGGGGCGGCGTTTCAATACTTATACGGGCCGTCGCGTCGTTTACTCTTTTCCAACATTTTTTTCTTTTTGCTCATTCAGCGCCCTCTTGCTATCAGAGCCCGAGGCAACCGTCCCGCTCGCCCCCCGTCCTAGCTACGGCTCTGCTCTTCGTAACATACTTCTAGCGATGTATATCGGGCTCTGAAGACAATTATGACATTCATATCCCCTGCATTCATATCCGCTATTTTTGTTCTACTTTGACTTTTACTTTTAGTACCCAGGCGAGAATTATGTTCTGTCTTAACTTTGAGCATTCTTTTACATATGGAAAGATTTCTTTACGTATCTAAATGTTCCATTACATATGGAGAGCTAAATGACAAACAAGCATGTGCTAGCATTAATACAAGGTTTCTAAATATTGTATCATTAAGTATTTTAATCAATGTTGCTTTTCTTGGAAAGCAGGAAAGACAGAAAACACATCTGCAAAACTTTTGCCGATCGCAAGTTTTCTTGGAGGTTCGAACCTGGTTTACTTTTTTTCCGACGATACCCGAAGTTGGACTTAGAAAGTTTTTGCTTCAAAATAGCAATAAACAGAGTGCGGCCAAGCTTTATGAGACGAGGTATACATATTGATTTGATGTTTGATTATTGTGTTACCTTTTCCCTTTTTTAACTGTTTGGGAGAAATTTCATCACCACAGAAAAAAAAACAATATTATTGCTTCTTGCGTGTACGGAATTTATAAGTTAATGTTGTTATGTGCGTAGTTAAAACTTATAGGTTGTAACTATTAAGTTATAAGACTGATAAGTTAATTTTGTAGTTATAAAATGTGATTTGAAGGAATGCATTTATAGGTATCTACAGGTGAATGTACTTTTATGTTTGGGAGAATACAAACAAAGAAGTGTGAATATTTCTTATTCCTTATCCCTTGCTGTAATTCATCCGAAAATACTTACGGATAGAAAGATAAATAGTATTCCAAAAGTGTGAAAAGATATTGAAGAATTTATTAGAGAGGAAGAAGAGGAATACATACGAAAGAAACAGATACAAGATACATGTATATTAATGGATATAGATTATTAAATTGGAATAGAAGATGATGAGAAGATAGGAACACGTAAGGAAGAAGTTCATGAAGAAGTTACATATAAAGAGGTTGAAACTGATGAAGTGAGAAGTAAGAATACGTACAGGTGTAAATGGAGGAGAAGAAGACGAAGAAGAAAGATGTAGATAATTAAATTCAAATTGAGGAAAAAGAAGAGATGATGAAATATGTACATAAGGAAGAAGAAGGAAAACAAAGAAGAATAAAAAATATGAAATAGATGTATGGTACCCCGTACACGCGCGAAATTTCCCATGGGAACCGTAGACTTGTATCGTTGTCGTAGTCGGGTCTGTTGCTATGCTGACGTCGTTGCTTGAGCACTAGATGGTTAACACGTGACCTGTGAAATTACGAGCCCTTTGTATATTATGATTTTGGTGCATGTGGTTTGTAGTGCGGTTTGTATAGTAGGTTACTTGGACATTAACTGTATTGACCTATTAACATTTAGCAATTATGTCGTGTGCAAATGTGGAGTACATATCTGTAGACGCTGTGAGATTAAAAGTTTGAACGAAGAATATTTTAACCAGGTAAGTGACGAATAATAATAATAATAATAATAATAATAATAATAATAATAATAATAATAATAATAATAATAATAATAAATAATGTTTTATGTATTTTGTAGTTCGCGTACGTGTCAGTTCGCTTACATGACCTATTCAGTTTGTACCAAGCAGAAATAGCAAAGAAACGCCATTTTAACTAACTCAGGGTTTTATACCTTTTTGTGCTACAGAAATAAACGAAGGAATAAATTTTAGTGGCTTATTTACTTTTGATCAACGAGAAAAAAGAACGAATGTCATTTTTAACTGAATCAGAATTTTATACTTTTCTACTATCTAAACAAAGCGAAAAATAAATTTGGATGGCGTATTTGATTTTGTAATAACAAGAAAAATGAAGGTCTATTTTAATTAGCTCAGAATTTCTGTACCTTTTTGTACTATTCGAATAAACGAATGAATAAATTTGAGTAGTCTATTTAATTTTGTAGTAACCTAAAAAAGGCGAAGAAGGACCATTTTAACTAACTCAGAATCTTATATCATTTTGTAGTACTCAAATAAACGAAGGAATAAATTTGAATAGGCTATTTAATTTTGCAACAGTGAGAAAAAACGAAGAAAGACCATTTTTACTAGCTCAGTACGTACCTAAATTGTACGTGTTTATCACGTGCCAGAATGGTACAAAGAATCACGTGCCCAACATCAAAATAGACGTCTTTTTTAGGTGCTGAAAGCGCGGACGTTCCCCGTACTATAACTGCAGTTTGAGCAGTGCATGCTAGGAATCGTGAGCCATTTGCAGAATTGCGTGGTGTTATGGTTTTCTGTGTGAAGATAAACAATGTGGTTTGTTGTTGAAAAGCAAACAGAAGTACAATTGCCTGATGCAATTATAATATTCCACCACATCTGGGTCACCCCACGGAAATGTGTCGTCTAGTGATGGGTGCAGGGGGCGGACTAGCCCACCCTGCTACCCTGCAAATGCAGGGTGGGCTCCCCAAACAGGTGGGCCCTCTCCACCAATTTTAAAAGGATGTGCTCAATTAAACCTACCAGCATCAAAAATATGGCAGGGTGACTCCCGCCAACTTGTATTTTGCATAAAAAAGACGTAAAGTTAAACTTATTTTTCTACACGTTTATCGACTTGAAAAGGTTCCGTCTATGAGACAATCAGGACCTAAAACATTGCGGGGTTTGTGATACAGCTAGCTGTTAAAAACGAGCACGTTAACTACTACTTTTTTAAATATAAGAAACACAGTAGATCTCAGGCTGTTGTTGGATTTGGATACCATTGCCTACTCCGGTCCTTTTACAAGCCGGTGAGTGGCGATTTTTAAAGAAATAATAGTTTCGTAGATATTGTGGAAAGTGGAGGTGGAGCCGGAACGCTTTTGAACTGCATTGTCCTCAGACCAAGCTTCGAAGAAAGAAATCGGATCAGGCTTCGTTGTTTCTTTTTTAGTACGGTAAAGCGAAAAGAAATTAGTCGCCCTATCAACGATTGTTTTATACAAACCTCAAACAATTACTATGAAGTTGCTGCCCTCGGCTCGTGTTTTATTTGTATATTACATCGAAGAGCAAATCCGATAGCAGCAATTCAATTATTGGAACACCAGTTACGTGTCATTTGTCGTGGAAGACAGATGTGGTTGTGTCAGTATGGATGGTTGGAGTGGTTGTAATATTACTATAAAGAAAAATATAAAGGTGGTGCTAAAAAGCGAAAACATAAACGAAGATGTGATTTACAAAAAATCTGCATCTGACCAAAACAACGTAGGCTATATGAATCTGTGAAGCCCCAAGAAACAAATGAGCGTGATGTGACTCATTCGAGTACTGTAGGACAGTTGCCAGGTATTTTTTTTTTGTTTTTATGTCTAAGGTGTTTATAAATTATAATGTATACACCACGTCTTTGGATTATTTCAGTTAATTGTAGCTTATCTTTTATGGCTATTTTTACTTGAAATTACACAACTTTAACAGGCGAACACGAAATTAACTGAACTGTTTGCTGCCGCGTAGTGCTTTCAAACGGGTCAAATCAGGCTTTCATGGGTCAGGGGTCAAGTCAAGCCTGCTTGAGACACGGGTCTGCTCAGGTAGCCTACGCTAGGGTCAGGGCTGCTCTAGCCACGGGTCGGCTCGGGTCAAATTTCTTATGCGTCGTTTCGGCTAAAACCTATTCGGCTCATGAGTCGGGTCGGATCTATGTTCAACTCGACCAGAAAAGGTTTTAGCCGAAACGATGCATAAGAAAGTTGACCCGAGCCGACCCGTGGCTAGAGCAGCCCTGACCCGAGCTGTGAGCCAAGGAGGTTCGACTCGAGCCCTGACCCGATGAAGACTGACCTGACCCGTTTGAGAGCACTAGCTGCCGGCACTGGGCTCAGTAAGCTTTGGTGTGACTTCTAAAAGTGCTGAACACTTATGCTGTCAGTGAAATCAGTGTGTATATCGTGTAAATGTTAACTTCCCTTTAGTTATTTAAAGTTAATTTAAAATATAAGTGTAGTAAAATGTAAAAATTATTTGTGATGTGCAAAGTATGAAAAGAGAAGTTGGGGCCAGCCGAGGAATAGGCGGACTGCACTCATCATCATCATACTTTGACGATAGAAAATATCTAATGTTTTTTGCGACGTGAAGATATGATATTATGACTTACTTATGTCAAGGAAAATCTTGCGTTTCGAAATCTATCGCAAATTTCCTCCAATCGTGTTCGTTGTGTTGCATTGAGGCCACCTGTATTACAGCTTTTTCAAGTTTCAGTTACAGCTTTTTCAAGTTTCCAACACTGACACGCTTGGGGGGAGGGGAATTGTCTGCTAAGAGCAGGGCGTACTTCCTCGAGATTATGCAGCAATATTTAGACAAGTTTGTGTATGTGGGTTACAACATTTTCTTCTCGCCAGAAAGACAGGTACAGAGAGAGATTGCGGCACATTCGCGAGCAGACTTCCGACTGAAGTAAGTGGTATTTTTTACGTATCAAGATGGGAGGGGAGCCCCAGATTAGCTATGACAAAATACGGATCTTCGTTTAGTAGGGTGGTTGCAGGTTTGATTACTTAAAAAAAAGTTTCCGATATGTTATTTTACATGAAAACGCAATAAAAATTGCCTCAAAATTAATTAACGTTTCCCAAACGTCTATATCTCCTCTACTGCTTTTTTTTTTTTTTTTTAATCTGATGGCATTTTCTGAAACACCAGTCTTTATTTTGGGATTTCCAGTAGACATGGGTAAAAATCATGTCAAAATTAACTAGTTTATAATTTTAAAAAATCTGTTGTTCATTCTCCGCCGGCCCTGAATAGACTACATGCTCTTATTCCATTGAAAAACTTTTTCCGTCATGTGTAAATGGGGCTGTGCAACGATGAATCATCGCATTCCTGAACATAAATTTTAAAAATACTTAGTAGTCAAATACAATTATCAAATTTCAATAACAATATATAAAGAACAAGTATTGCTTTATTATTATTATTATTATTATTATTATTATTATTATTATTATTATTATTATTATTATTATTATTACCTTGGTAAGTGATGGTTGCCTCAGTCTTGTTCAATAATATTTTAAATTAGTAGTTTCCCTGGAAGTGAACTCCGTATATTGACCTTCATTACCTCATTCCAGGTGATGATGTCTACAAAATCAGTGGTGAAGATATGGGTTCCTGTGAAACTGAAAGTATCCTTTAAAGTCTAAAATGTATGACGCCAAGACAAGTGTGGTGAAGGAAGTTCACAAGGAAGAGGCTCATTAGTAACTTTTTGTCGAAGACATTTCTCAAGAAGTTAGTAACCTATCTTGTTCTTCAGATTCAAACTAATAGTGTTAACGAAATAAAGCAGGCTGGTGCATTTAGTGTTGAAGTTGACTGTACCCAGGACATTACTGTTATTGGACAGTTAGCATTGTGTGTTCGGTATGTGCTCCATGGTGAAGTAAGAGTGAAACTTCTGAAACTAATTCCTGTCGACAAAGCTACTTGACTGGGTCTTTACAGATTGAGGATGAACTTAGTAAGCTGAAACAGTCAACGTCGCATATTGTAGGCTGTTGTTTTGATGGTGCAGCTAACATGAGTGGCCAGTATAACGGTGTCCAAGCACAGCTCAAAAAACTTAATTCGGATGTTCAGTATGTGCATTGTCTCGCGCATGTTCTAAATTTGGTAATGATAAATGCAACAGAATGTTGCAAAGTCGCAAAAGACTTTCTTGGGTTACTTCAAATGACAGTTACTTTCATCTGCGATTGATATAAAAGAATGCAAGTGTGGATTTAGTACAAAGAAGAAAACTCAAGTGGTAGACAGCTACTTCGCCGATTACAAAAAATAAATCTGACAAGGTGGTGGAGTAAAGATCGAGCTCTAAAGAGTATCTTTGATGATTTTTCGACACCTTTGCAAGATCAGAAGAGGTTCATGACGCTGCTTCAATGTCTACTCACTATTGCAAGTATGAGTGATTTTCAAGCCGAAGTCAGATTTAAAGCCAAGTGTTTGGTTCAGAACTGGTGTAAATTTGGAAACTTTCTTGTGGCTTTTGTTTTCAGCCAACTTTTCCACCTATGTACACCTACTTCGCAGTATTTGCAAAAATCTGGTTTGAATTATCTAACGGCTACAAAAATTGATTTGTACGTTACAATCAGACTGAAAGTAAAAAGGGAACGTGTTTTGTTGTATTGAAACTAAAGCTATGGAGTTTGCAAAGGACTTGAAATGACAATTGAAGGATGCAGGATACGATGTTGCAGTTGAAACTTCTCACCTTGCAAAGAGAATACCAGTAGCAACTCTTCAAGCAGACGAGCTTTCCCATGAGGAGGCAAGAATTTTAGATTTTCCATAAGCAGTGTTTCAGATAAACGTTTTCAATGTTATTTTCGATACTGCAATTGAGCAATTACATTATCGGTTTATCTGCAATGACAGTCTCATGAAGGACATTACCTGGCTGGATCCTACCCGTTTCCATTAGATAAGTACTTTAAAAGAACTACCTGATTCAGCTCTCAATACTCTACTACATTATTGCAAAGTGGAAAGAGAACAAATTCAAGAGGAACTGCTCCAATTTGCTCGTCATTATAGGGACTATAATCCACCAATATGTAAAGAGCAGGATATATATAAAAAATGAGCATGGCAGCGAGCAATATGCTCATAGTAGTGAAAAAGAGGAAAATGAAGAAGAGGAAGATAAACAAACTGAGAATGAGGAGGTAGATGAATGAAAATGCAAACCTGCAAGACAGTGTAAAGTGTGTCTAGCTTGTGCACTGCACCTGCCTCACGAATTAAATCTTTATGGTTCATTATATTCATCGTTGTATAGGGCGTATAAGTATGTTCTAACTCTATCGTGTAGCCAAGTATAATGTGAAACAATATTCTCGATTATGAAAGTGACCAAAAATCGGTTTCGTTCATCGCTTCGACAAGATTTGTTGGAAGACTTTATTCTTTTGTACATAGAGAGATCATATACGTTTGATTACGACAAAGTGATTGACGATCTTGTATCTAGCCCCAAAAAAGGGTAGATATTTGAAATTGTGAATGTAACTGGGGCATAATGAAGATAGTAATATTAGGATACATTTCTGGCATTAATATTATTATATTATATTAGGTTACAGTATGCAGTAGAAAATTTCAACCAATTTGATATTAGAATTTATTTGTAAGGAAAAAACTTAGATTATTTCTTTCAGTGCTTTAATTATTTAGCGTTTCAAAGTTGACTTGAGTTTTTACTATTCTACATGTATATATTTTGGGTTTTCTAAAATATGACACCCATTTGTTTAAATAAATGGTTTAAATTCATTACATAAAAATACCACTATATAAATAACTGAAACCACCAATTCCGGTATTGTGTGTGTTTACAATAAAAATGATAATGCCAATTACATACTGTATGAGTTGCTATTAAAATGTTCCTACTTCAGTTTTTTTGTAATTAATGTTTTGCTTTTGTATGAATATATGGGATACTATTTATGGGTTCGAAGATGGACTTTTATATGTAATACATATAAAGAATGCCATTTTTACATTTTTATATAATGGGCCCTCATTTTAGTTTAGCAGGATGGACCCTATGGTGCCAGCAATTAGTACGTGCAAGCAATCAGTAGAAATTGGAAAGCATTTATTTTTTATTGAATTTTCCTACCCACACTACTAGCGTTAGCTAGGCATAACGTGTATGGCAAAACTTCTGTCTCTTAAGTAGCATGATTATTGCCATTAATTACATTGTAGCATTTATTATACGTTAAGATATAACAGAATATACCAAAGCAATAAAAATAAGTGCTTTCCACCTTCTACTAATTGCCTGCACGTAACGTGTATATTCTAATTCCAGCCTAAGCCTGGGTAACTTTGGTATCTTCTGTTTTTAAATAGCTTAATTTGTTAAGATTATTAGTAGTCTAATATTTAAAGTAGTTAAACTACTAAATTACACTAATAAAAAAGTAAAAGTAAATGAAAGGAACTCTTCGTGCATGGTGTAACAAATTCTAAGAGCAAAAATCTCTATGGCAATGTATCGTTTAAAGCATAGTTTAATAATTATGCATTAAGCAGGCTTAACATTTAATAAGCTAGAAATTAATATTCTTATCTTATCGAGAATGCCTAACACTTACAAGTGAGGATCGTTTCGTTTCTGCATGTGTATTGATTAATTTCGGTGGTTCCGATGCAACAGGAAGAATTGTGGACAATAATTCATTGCATTGTTTATTATTAACCAATGGGCTTTGCATTTTTTATTGAAGTATACAGATTACCGCAATACATTGAAGTAATCTACATATTTATAAATATCATTCACCAATTAAATTAGCAATAGCTCAGGAAATTTTCAACAAGAAACGTGTAAGAAAAAACTATAATCCGAGTTGTAAAACACTACATTACATGAGACACTTGTCTGAGATATGCGAAGAATGACCTTTTTGAAACATTATTCAGGTATTTAAGTTGGACAGTAGGAGACCTCTTTGTGCTAATAATTGCAATGTTGTATCTCAGGAATTAAGCCTCTGACCCTGCGATTCTTACAGCGATCGGTAGATTTTTTAAAATCAAGTAAGGTTACAGTGTTCACATCAAGAAGTCAATTTTTAGCTATGCATACTGGTTATTCCAAAGATGATATATCCGAAGTGCCCGTTTTAAGTTAAACTGTTGAAATTAATTGTAATATTCTTGAATTGTAATACTTTTTATTATTATAGTATTTAATTGGATTTAGTTGTGGCGAATGTCTTTAAGTTGTACTATGTAATTTAGAAACCAAAACAATCTAAAGTAAAGATGATTTTTTTAAAGTATAAAGTTGAATCGAATGCGAGTATAGAGTTCTTGTACCAATCCTCAGACACCTTGTAAAGATCTGAATGTATTTCCATTATAAAAGCTAATTGTTAATTTTGTTGATTAGTAACGCACCCTATTGTTGAAACAATTATTTTCAACTTAATTGTAATGAACAATTTAAATACCATTTAAGCTTTAGCTTTGGTAGCTTTGGTATATTCTGTTATATCTTAAAGTATAATACATGCTACAATACAATTAATGACAATAATCATGCTATTTAAGAGACAAAAGTTTATACATACACGTTATGATGCCTAGCAAACGCTGGTAGTGTGGGTAGAAAAACTAAATCAGAATAAGGGCTTTCCAACTTCTACTAATTGCTTGCACATAACGTGTATATTCTAATTCCAGGTTATACCTGGGTACCGTTAGTATCTTCTGTTATATCTTAACGTATAATACATGGTAACTTCTGTTATATCTTAACGCATAATACATGCTTCTATATAAATAATGACTATAATCATGCTATTTTAGAAACCGAAGTTTATCCATACACGTTATGATGCCTAGCTAATGCTAGTAGAATAGTGTGGGTAGAAAAACTAAATCAGAATAAATGCTTTCCAATTTCTACTAATTGCTTGCACGTAACGTGTATATTCTAATTGCAGGCTACAAATAGGTAGCTTTAGTATCTTCTGTTATATCTTAACATATAATACATGCTACTATACAATTAATGACAATAATCATGCTATTTAAGAGACAGAAGTTTATCCATACACTTTATGATGCCTAGCTAACGCTGGTAGTGTGGGTATTAAAACTCAATAAAAATAAATGCTTTCTAACTTCTACTAATTGCCTGCACGTAAAGTGTATATACTAAGTCGAGGCTACACCTGGGTACCTTTAGTATCTTCTGTTATATCTTAACGTGTAATCCATGCTACAATATAATTAATGACATGCTATTTAAGAGACAGAAGTTTATCCATACACTTTATGATGCCTAGCTAATGCTGGTAGTGTGGGTATTAAAACTCAATAAAAATAAATGCTTTCTAACTTCTACTAATTGCCTGCACGTAAAGTGTATATACTAAGTCGAGGCTACACCTGGGTACCTTTAGTATCTTCTGTTATATCTTAACGTGTAATCCATGCTACAATATAATTAATGATAATAATCATGCTATTTAAGAGACAGAAGTTTATCCATACACATTATGATGCCTAGCTAACGCTGGTAGTGTGGGTATTAAAACTCAATAAAAATAAATGCTTTGCAACTTCTACTAATTGCCTGCACGTAAAGTGTATATTCTAATTCCAGTCTAAGCCTGGGTGCCTTTAGTATCTTCTGTTATATCTTAACGTGTAATACATGCTACAATATAATTAATGACATGCTATTTAAGAGACAGAAGTTTATCCATAAACTTTATGATGCCTAGCTAACACTGGTAGTGTGGGTATTAAAACTCAATAAAAATAAATGCTTTCCGACTTCTACTAATTGCCTGCACGTAAAGTGTATATTCTAATTCCAGTCTAAGCCTAGGTACCGTTAGTACCTTCTGTTATATCTTAACGTATAATACATGCTACAATATAATTAAATGCTTTCCAACTTTTCTACTAATTGCCTGCACGTAAAGTGTGTACTCTAATTGCAGTCTAATCCTGGGTACCTTTAGTATCTTCTGTTATATCTTAACGTGTAATACATGCTACAACATAATTAATGACGTGCTATTTAAGAGACAGAAATTTATCCATACACTTTATGATGCCGAGCTAACGCTGGTAATGTGGGTATTAAAATTCAATAAAAATAAATGCTCTCCAACTTCTGCTAATTGCCTGCACGTAAAGTATATTTTCTAATTCCAGTCTAAGCCTAGGTACCGTTAGTACCTTCTGTTATATCTTAACGTATAATACATGCTACAATATAATTAAATGTTTTCCAACTTTTCTACTAATTGCCTGCACGTAAAGTGTGTACTCTAATTGCAGTCTTATCCTGGGTACCTTTAGTATCTTCAGTTATATCTTAACGTGTAATACATGCTACAATATAATTAATGACAATAATCATGCTATTTAAGAGACAGAAGTTTATCCATACACTTTATAATGCCTAGCTAACGTTGGTAGTGTGGGTATTAAAACTCAATAGAAATAAATGCTTTCCAACTTCTACTAATTGCCTGCACGTAAAGTGTATATTCTAATTCCAGTCTAAGCCTGGGTACCGTTAGTATCTTCTCTTATATCTTAACGTATAATACATGTTACAATATAATTAAATGTTTTCCAACTTTTCTACTAATTGCCTGCACGTAAAGTGTGTACTCTAATTGCAGTCTAATCCTGGGTACCTTTAGTACCTTCAGTTATATCTTAACGTGTAATACATGCTACAATATAATTAATGACAATAATCATGCTATTTCAGAGACAGAAGTTTATCCATACACTTTATAATGCCTAGCTAACGCTGGTAGTGTGGGTATTAAAACTCAATAAAAGTAAATGCTTTCCAACTTCTACTAATTGCCTGCACGTAAAGTGTATATTCTAATTCCAGTCTAAGCCTAGGTACCGTTAGTACCTTCTGTTATATCTTAACGTATAATACATGCTACAATATAATTAAATGTTTTCCAACTTTTCTACTAATTGCCTGCACGTAAAGTGTGTATTCTAATTCCAGTCTAAGCCTGGGTACCTTTGGTATCTTCTGTTATATCTTAACGTGTAATACATGCTACAATATAATTAATGACAATAATCATGCTATTTAAGAGACAGAAGTTTATCCATACACTTTATAATGCCTAGCTAACGCTGGTAGTGTGGGTATTAAAACTCAATAAAAATAAATGTTTTCCAACTTCTACTAATTGCTTGCACGTAAAGTGTGTATTCTAATTCCAGTCTAAGCCTGGGTAGTTTAGTATTTTCTGTTATATCTTAAAATATATTACATGCTACAATATAATTAAAGACAATAATCATGCTATTTAAGAGACAGATGTTTATCCATACACTTTATGATGCCTAGCTAATGCTGGTAGTGTGGGTATTAAAACTCAATAAAAATAAATGCTTTCTAACTTCTACTAATTGCCTGCACGTAAAGTGTATATACTAAGTCGAGGCTACACCTGGGTACCTTTAGTATCTTCTGTTATATCTTAACGTGTAATCCATGCTACAATATAATTAATGACATGCTATTTAAGAGACAGAAGTTTATCCATACACTTTATGATGCCTACCTAACGCTGGTAGTGTGGGTATTAAAATTCAATAAAAATAAATGCTCTCCAACTTCTACTAATTGCCTGCACGTAAGGTGTATTTTCTAATTCCAGTCTAAGCCTAGGTACCGTTAGTACCTTCTGTTATATCTTAACGTATAATACATGCTACAATATAATTAAATGTTTTCCAACTTTTCTACTAATTGCCTGCACGTAAAGTGTGTACTCTAATTGCAGTCTAATCCTGGGTACCTTTAGTATCTTCAGTTATATCTTAACGTGTAATACATGCTACAATATAATTAATGATAATAATCATGCTATTTAAGAGACAGAAGTTTATCCATACACATTATGATGCCTAGCTAACGCTGGTAGTGTGGGTATTAAAACTCAATAAAAATAAATGCTTTGCAACTTCTACTAATTGCCTGCACGTAAAGTGTATATTCTAATTCCAGTCTAAGCCTGGGTTCCTTTAGTATCTTCTGTTATATCTTAACGTGTAATACATGCTACAATATAATTAATGACATGCTATTTAAGAGACAGAAGTTTATCCATAAACTTTATGATGCCTAGCTAACACTGGTAGTGTGGGTATTAAAACTCAATAAAAATAAATGCTTTCCGACTTCTACTAATTGCCTGCACGTAAAGTGTATATTCTAATTCCAGTCTAAGCCTAGGTACCGTTAGTACCTTCTGTTATATCTTAACGTATAATACATGCTACAATATAATTAAATGCTTTCCAACTTTTCTACTAATTGCCTGCACGTAAAGTGTGTACTCTAATTGCAGTCTAATCCTGGGTACCTTTAGTATCTTCTGTTATATCTTAACGTGTAATACATGCTACAACATAATTAATGACGTGCTATTTAAGAGACAGAAATTTATCCATACACTTTATGATGCCGAGCTAACGCTGGTAATGTGGGTATTAAAATTCAATAAAAATAAATGCTCTCCAACTTCTGCTAATTGCCTGCACGTAAAGTATATTTTCTAATTCCAGTCTAAGCCTAGGTACCGTTAGTACCTTCTGTTATATCTTAACGTATAATACATGCTACAATATAATTAAATGTTTTCCAACTTTTCTACTAATTGCCTGCACGTAAAGTGTGTACTCTAATTGCAGTCTTATCCTGGGTACCTTTAGTATCTTCAGTTATATCTTAACGTGTAATACATGCTACAATATAATTAATGACAATAATCATGCTATTTAAGAGACAGAAGTTTATCCATACACTTTATAATGCCTAGCTAACGTTGGTAGTGTGGGTATTAAAACTCAATAGAAATAAATGCTTTCCAACTTCTACTAATTGCCTGCACGTAAAGTGTATATTCTAATTCCAGTCTAAGCCTGGGTACCGTTAGTATCTTCTCTTATATCTTAACGTATAATACATGTTACAATATAATTAAATGTTTTCCAACTTTTCTACTAATTGCCTGCACGTAAAGTGTGTACTCTAATTGCAGTCTAATCCTGGGTACCTTTAGTACCTTCAGTTATATCTTAACGTGTAATACATGCTACAATATAATTAATGACAATAATCATGCTATTTCAGAGACAGAAGTTTATCCATACACTTTATAATGCCTAGCTAACGCTGGTAGTGTGGGTATTAAAACTCAATAAAAGTAAATGCTTTCCAACTTCTACTAATTGCCTGCACGTAAAGTGTATATTCTAATTCCAGTCTAAGCCTAGGTACCGTTAGTACCTTCTGTTATATCTTAACGTATAATACATGCTACAATATAATTAAATGTTTTCCAACTTTTCTACTAATTGCCTGCACGTAAAGTGTGTATTCTAATTCCAGTCTAAGCCTGGGTACCTTTGGTATCTTCTGTTATATCTTAACGTGTAATACATGCTACAATATATTTAATGACAATAATCATGCTATTTAAGAGACAGAAGTTTATCCATACACTTTATAATGCCTAGCTAACGCTGGTAGTGTGGGTATTAAAACTCATTAAAAATAAATGCTTTCCAACTTCTACTAATTGCTTGCACGTAAAGTGTATATACTAAGTCAAGGCTACACCTGGGTACCTTTAGTATCTTGTGTTATATCTTAACGTGTAACACATGCTACAATATTATTAAATGCTTTCCAACTTCTACTAATTGCCTGCATGTAAAGTGTGTATTCTAATTCCAGTAAAAGCCTGGGTACCTTTAGTATCTTCTGTTATATCTTAACGTGTAATACATGCTACAATATAATTAATGACATGCTATTTAAGAGACAGAAGTTTATCCATACACTTTATAATGCCTAGCTAACGCTGGTAGTGTGGGTATTAAAACTCAATAAAAATAAATGCTTTCCAACTTCTACTAATTGCTTGCACGTAAAGTGTATATACTAATTCGAGGCTACACCTGGGTACCTTTAGTATCTTCTGTTATATCTTAACGTGTAATACATGTTACAATATAATTAAATGCTTTCCAACTTCTACTAATTGCCTGCATGTAAAGTGTGTATTCAAATCCAGTCTAAGGCTGGGTACCTTTAGTATCTTCTGTTATATCTTAACGTGTAATCCATGCTACAATATAATTAATGACAATAATCATGCTATTTAAGAGACAGAAGTTTATCCATACACTTTATAATGCCTAGCTAACGCTGGTAGTGTGGGTATTAAAATTCAATAAAAATAAATGCTCTCCAACTTCTACTAATTGCCTGCACGTAAAGTGTATTTTCTAATTCCAGTCTAAGCCTAGGTACTGTTAGTACCTTCTGTTATATCTTAACGTATAATACATGCTACAATATAATTAAATGTTTTCCAACTTTTCTACTAATTGCCTGCACGTAAAGTGTGTACTCTAATTGCAGTCTAATCCTGGGTACCTTTAGTATCTTCAGTTATATCTTAACGTGTAATACATGCTACAATATAATTAATGACAATAATCATGCTATTTAAGAGACAGAAGTTTATCCATACACTTTATAATGCCTAGCTAACGTTGGTAGTGTGGGTATTAAAACTCAATAAAAATAAATGCTTTCCAACTTCTACTAATTGCCTGCACGTATAGTGTATATTCTAATTCCTGTCTAAGCCTCGGTACCGTTAGTATCTTCTGTTATATCTTAACGTATAATACATGGTACAATATAATTAAATGTTTTCCAACTTTTCTACTAATTCCCTGCACGTAAAGTGTGTATTCTAATTCCAGTCTAAGCCTGGGTACCTTTAGTATCTTCTGTTATATCTTAACGTGTAATACATGCTACAATATAATTAATGACAATAATCATGCTATTTAAGAGACAGAAGTTTATCCATACACTTTATAATGCCTAGCTAACGCTGGTGGTGTGGGTATTAAAACTCAATAAAAATAAATGCTTTCCAACTTCTACTAATTGCTTGCACGTAAAGTGTATATACTAATTCGAGGCTACACCTGGGTACCTTTAGTATCTTCTGTTATATCTTAACGTGTAATACATGTTACAATATAATTAAATGCTTTCCAACTTCTACTAATTGCCTGCATGTAAAGTGTGTATTCTAATTCCAGTCTAAGGCTGGGTACCTTTAGTATCTTCTGTTATATCTTAACGTGTAATCCATGCTACAATATAATTAATGACAATAATCATGCTATTTAAGAGACAGAAGTTTATCCATACACTTTATAATGCCTAGCTAACGCTGGTAGTGTGGGTATTAAAATTCAATAAAAATAAATGCTCTCCAACTTCTACTAATTGCCTGCACGTAAAGTGTATTTTCTAATTCCAGTCTAAGCCTAGGTACCGTTAGTACCTTCTGTTATATCTTAACGTATAATACATGCTACAATATAATTAAATGTTTTCCAACTTTTCTACTAATTGCCTGCACGTAAAGTGTGTACTCTAATTGCAGTCTAATCCTGGGTACCTTTAGTATCTTCAGTTATATCTTAACGTTTAATACATGCTACACTATAATTAATGACAATAGTCATGCTATTTAAGAGACAGAAGTTTATCCATACACTTTATAATGCCTAGCTAACGTTGGTAGTGTGGGTATTAAAACTCAATAAAAATAAATGCTTTCCAGCCTCTACTAATTGCCTGCACGTAAAGTGTATATTCTAATTCCAGTCTTAGCCTGGGTACCGTTAGTATCTTCTGTTATATCTTAACGTATAATACATGGTACAATATAATTAAATGTTTTCCAACTTTTCTACTAATTGCTTGCACGTAAAGTGTGTATTCTAATTCCAGTCTAAGCCTGGGTACCTTTAGTATCTTCTGTTATATCTTAACGTGTAATACATGCTACAATATAATTAATGACAATAATCATGCTATTTAAGAGACAGAAGTTTATCCATGCACTTTATAATGCCTAGCTAACGCTGGTAGTGTGGGTATTAAAACTCAATAAAAATAAATGCTTTCCAACTTCTACTAATTGCTTGCACGTAAAGTGTATATACTAAGTTGAGGCTACACCTGGGTACCTTTAGTATCTTCTGTTATATCTTAACGTGTAATACATGCTACAATATAATTAAATGCTTTCCAACTTCTACTAATTGCCTGCATGTAAAGTGTGTATTCTAAATCCAGTCTAAGCCTGGGTACCTTTAGTATCTTCTGTTATATCTTAACGTGTAATACATGCTACAATATAATTAATGACAATAATCATGCTATTTAAGAGACAGAAGTTTATCCATGCACTTTATAATGCCTAGCTAACGCTGGTAGTGTGGGTATTAAAATTCAATAAAAATAAATGCTCTCCAACTTCTACTAATTGCCTGCACGTAAAGTGTATTTTCTAATTCCAGTCTAAGCCTAGGTACCGTTAGTACCTTCTGTTATATCTTAACGTATAATACATGCTACAATATAATTAAATGTTTTCCAACTTTTCTACTAATTGCCTGCACGTAAAGTGTGTACTCTAATTGCAGTCTAATCCTGGGTACCTTTAGTATCTTCAGTTATATCTTAACGTTTAATACATGCTACACTATAATTAATGACAATAGTCATGCTATTTAAGAGACAGAAGTTTATCCATACACTTTATAATGCCTAGCTAACGTTGGTAGTGTGGGTATTAAAACTCAATAAAAATAAATGCTTTCCAGCCTCTACTAATTGCCTGCACGTAAAGTGTATATTCTAATTCCAGTCTTAGCCTGGGTACCGTTAGTATCTTCTGTTATATCTTAACGTATAATACATGGTACAATATAATTAAATGTTTTCCAACTTTTCTACTAATTGCTTGCACGTAAAGTGTGTATTCTAATTCCAGTCTAAGCCTGGGTACCTTTAGTATCTTCTGTTATATCTTAACGTGTAATACATGCTACAATATAATTAATGACAATAATCATGCTATTTAAGAGACAGAAGTTTATCCATGCACTTTATAATGCCTAGCTAACGCTGGTAGTGTGGGTATTAAAACTCAATAAAAATAAATGCTTTCCAACTTCTACTAATTGCTTGCACGTAAAGTGTATATACTAAGTTGAGGCTACACCTGGGTACCTTTAGTATCTTCTGTTATATCTTAACGTGTAATACATGCTACAATATAATTAAATGCTTTCCAACTTCTACTAATTGCCTGCATGTAAAGTGTGTATTCTAAATCCAGTCTAATCCTGGGTACCTTTAGTATCTTCTGTTATATCTTAACGTGTAATACATGCTACAACATAATTAATGACGTGCTATTTAAGAGACAGAAATTTATCCATACACTTTATGATGCCGAGCTAACGCTGGTAATGTGGGTATTAAAATTCAATAAAAATAAATGCTCTCCAACTTCTGCTAATTGCCTGCACGTAAAGTATATTTTCTAATTCCAGTCTAAGCCTAGGTACCGTTAGTACCTTCTGTTATATCTTAACGTATAATACATGCTACAATATAATTAAATGTTTTCCAACTTTTCTACTAATTGCCTGCACGTAAAGTGTGTACTCTAATTGCAGTCTTATCCTGGGTACCTTTAGTATCTTCAGTTATATCTTAACGTGTAATACATGCTACAATATAATTAATGACAATAATCATGCTATTTAAGAGACAGAAGTTTATCCATACACTTTATAATGCCTAGCTAACGTTGGTAGTGTGGGTATTAAAACTCAATAGAAATAAATGCTTTCCAACTTCTACTAATTGCCTGCACGTAAAGTGTATATTCTAATTCCAGTCTAAGCCTGGGTACCGTTAGTATCTTCTCTTATATCTTAACGTATAATACATGTTACAATATAATTAAATGTTTTCCAACTTTTCTACTAATTGCCTGCACGTAAAGTGTGTACTCTAATTGCAGTCTAATCCTGGGTACCTTTAGTACCTTCAGTTATATCTTAACGTGTAATACATGCTACAATATAATTAATGACAATAATCATGCTATTTCAGAGACAGAAGTTTATCCATACACTTTATAATGCCTAGCTAACGCTGGTAGTGTGGGTATTAAAACTCAATAAAAGTAAATGCTTTCCAACTTCTACTAATTGCCTGCACGTAAAGTGTATATTCTAATTCCAGTCTAAGCCTAGGTACCGTTAGTACCTTCTGTTATATCTTAACGTATAATACATGCTACAATATAATTAAATGTTTTCCAACTTTTCTACTAATTGCCTGCACGTAAAGTGTGTATTCTAATTCCAGTCTAAGCCTGGGTACCTTTGGTATCTTCTGTTATATCTTAACGTGTAATACATGCTACAATATAATTAATGACAATAATCATGCTATTTAAGAGACAGAAGTTTATCCATACACTTTATAATGCCTAGCTAACGCTGGTAGTGTGGGTATTAAAACTCAATAAAAATAAATGTTTTCCAACTTCTACTAATTGCTTGCACGTAAAGTGTGTATTCTAATTCCAGTCTAAGCCTGGGTAGTTTAGTATTTTCTGTTATATCTTAAAATATATTACATGCTACAATATAATTAAAGACAATAATCATGCTATTTAAGAGACAGATGTTTATCCATACACTTTATGATGCCTAGCTAATGCTGGTAGTGTGGGTATTAAAACTCAATAAAAATAAATGCTTTCTAACTTCTACTAATTGCCTGCACGTAAAGTGTATATACTAAGTCGAGGCTACACCTGGGTACCTTTAGTATCTTCTGTTATATCTTAACGTGTAATCCATGCTACAATATAATTAATGACATGCTATTTAAGAGACAGAAGTTTATCCATACACTTTATGATGCCTACCTAACGCTGGTAGTGTGGGTATTAAAATTCAATAAAAATAAATGCTCTCCAACTTCTACTAATTGCCTGCACGTAAGGTGTATTTTCTAATTCCAGTCTAAGCCTAGGTACCGTTAGTACCTTCTGTTATATCTTAACGTATAATACATGCTACAATATAATTAAATGTTTTCCAACTTTTCTACTAATTGCCTGCACGTAAAGTGTGTACTCTAATTGCAGTCTAATCCTGGGTACCTTTAGTATCTTCAGTTATATCTTAACGTGTAATACATGCTACAATATAATTAATGATAATAATCATGCTATTTAAGAGACAGAAGTTTATCCATACACATTATGATGCCTAGCTAACGCTGGTAGTGTGGGTATTAAAACTCAATAAAAATAAATGCTTTGCAACTTCTACTAATTGCCTGCACGTAAAGTGTATATTCTAATTCCAGTCTAAGCCTGGGTTCCTTTAGTATCTTCTGTTATATCTTAACGTGTAATACATGCTACAATATAATTAATGACATGCTATTTAAGAGACAGAAGTTTATCCATAAACTTTATGATGCCTAGCTAACACTGGTAGTGTGGGTATTAAAACTCAATAAAAATAAATGCTTTCCGACTTCTACTAATTGCCTGCACGTAAAGTGTATATTCTAATTCCAGTCTAAGCCTAGGTACCGTTAGTACCTTCTGTTATATCTTAACGTATAATACATGCTACAATATAATTAAATGCTTTCCAACTTTTCTACTAATTGCCTGCACGTAAAGTGTGTACTCTAATTGCAGTCTAATCCTGGGTACCTTTAGTATCTTCTGTTATATCTTAACGTGTAATACATGCTACAACATAATTAATGACGTGCTATTTAAGAGACAGAAATTTATCCATACACTTTATGATGCCGAGCTAACGCTGGTAATGTGGGTATTAAAATTCAATAAAAATAAATGCTCTCCAACTTCTGCTAATTGCCTGCACGTAAAGTATATTTTCTAATTCCAGTCTAAGCCTAGGTACCGTTAGTACCTTCTGTTATATCTTAACGTATAATACATGCTACAATATAATTAAATGTTTTCCAACTTTTCTACTAATTGCCTGCACGTAAAGTGTGTACTCTAATTGCAGTCTTATCCTGGGTACCTTTAGTATCTTCAGTTATATCTTAACGTGTAATACATGCTACAATATAATTAATGACAATAATCATGCTATTTAAGAGACAGAAGTTTATCCATACACTTTATAATGCCTAGCTAACGTTGGTAGTGTGGGTATTAAAACTCAATAGAAATAAATGCTTTCCAACTTCTACTAATTGCCTGCACGTAAAGTGTATATTCTAATTCCAGTCTAAGCCTGGGTACCGTTAGTATCTTCTCTTATATCTTAACGTATAATACATGTTACAATATAATTAAATGTTTTCCAACTTTTCTACTAATTGCCTGCACGTAAAGTGTGTACTCTAATTGCAGTCTAATCCTGGGTACCTTTAGTACCTTCAGTTATATCTTAACGTGTAATACATGCTACAATATAATTAATGACAATAATCATGCTATTTCAGAGACAGAAGTTTATCCATACACTTTATAATGCCTAGCTAACGCTGGTAGTGTGGGTATTAAAACTCAATAAAAGTAAATGCTTTCCAACTTCTACTAATTGCCTGCACGTAAAGTGTATATTCTAATTCCAGTCTAAGCCTAGGTACCGTTAGTACCTTCTGTTATATCTTAACGTATAATACATGCTACAATATAATTAAATGTTTTCCAACTTTTCTACTAATTGCCTGCACGTAAAGTGTGTATTCTAATTCCAGTCTAAGCCTGGGTACCTTTGGTATCTTCTGTTATATCTTAACGTGTAATACATGCTACAATATATTTAATGACAATAATCATGCTATTTAAGAGACAGAAGTTTATCCATACACTTTATAATGCCTAGCTAACGCTGGTAGTGTGGGTATTAAAACTCATTAAAAATAAATGCTTTCCAACTTCTACTAATTGCTTGCACGTAAAGTGTATATACTAAGTCAAGGCTACACCTGGGTACCTTTAGTATCTTGTGTTATATCTTAACGTGTAACACATGCTACAATATTATTAAATGCTTTCCAACTTCTACTAATTGCCTGCATGTAAAGTGTGTATTCTAATTCCAGTAAAAGCCTGGGTACCTTTAGTATCTTCTGTTATATCTTAACGTGTAATACATGCTACAATATAATTAATGACATGCTATTTAAGAGACAGAAGTTTATCCATACACTTTATAATGCCTAGCTAACGCTGGTAGTGTGGGTATTAAAACTCAATAAAAATAAATGCTTTCCAACTTCTACTAATTGCTTGCACGTAAAGTGTATATACTAATTCGAGGCTACACCTGGGTACCTTTAGTATCTTCTGTTATATCTTAACGTGTAATACATGTTACAATATAATTAAATGCTTTCCAACTTCTACTAATTGCCTGCATGTAAAGTGTGTATTCAAATCCAGTCTAAGGCTGGGTACCTTTAGTATCTTCTGTTATATCTTAACGTGTAATCCATGCTACAATATAATTAATGACAATAATCATGCTATTTAAGAGACAGAAGTTTATCCATACACTTTATAATGCCTAGCTAACGCTGGTAGTGTGGGTATTAAAATTCAATAAAAATAAATGCTCTCCAACTTCTACTAATTGCCTGCACGTAAAGTGTATTTTCTAATTCCAGTCTAAGCCTAGGTACTGTTAGTACCTTCTGTTATATCTTAACGTATAATACATGCTACAATATAATTAAATGTTTTCCAACTTTTCTACTAATTGCCTGCACGTAAAGTGTGTACTCTAATTGCAGTCTAATCCTGGGTACCTTTAGTATCTTCAGTTATATCTTAACGTGTAATACATGCTACAATATAATTAATGACAATAATCATGCTATTTAAGAGACAGAAGTTTATCCATACACTTTATAATGCCTAGCTAACGTTGGTAGTGTGGGTATTAAAACTCAATAAAAATAAATGCTTTCCAACTTCTACTAATTGCCTGCACGTATAGTGTATATTCTAATTCCTGTCTAAGCCTCGGTACCGTTAGTATCTTCTGTTATATCTTAACGTATAATACATGGTACAATATAATTAAATGTTTTCCAACTTTTCTACTAATTCCCTGCACGTAAAGTGTGTATTCTAATTCCAGTCTAAGCCTGGGTACCTTTAGTATCTTCTGTTATATCTTAACGTGTAATACATGCTACAATATAATTAATGACAATAATCATGCTATTTAAGAGACAGAAGTTTATCCATACACTTTATAATGCCTAGCTAACGCTGGTGGTGTGGGTATTAAAACTCAATAAAAATAAATGCTTTCCAACTTCTACTAATTGCTTGCACGTAAAGTGTATATACTAATTCGAGGCTACACCTGGGTACCTTTAGTATCTTCTGTTATATCTTAACGTGTAATACATGTTACAATATAATTAAATGCTTTCCAACTTCTACTAATTGCCTGCATGTAAAGTGTGTATTCTAATTCCAGTCTAAGGCTGGGTACCTTTAGTATCTTCTGTTATATCTTAACGTGTAATCCATGCTACAATATAATTAATGACAATAATCATGCTATTTAAGAGACAGAAGTTTATCCATACACTTTATAATGCCTAGCTAACGCTGGTAGTGTGGGTATTAAAATTCAATAAAAATAAATGCTCTCCAACTTCTACTAATTGCCTGCACGTAAAGTGTATTTTCTAATTCCAGTCTAAGCCTAGGTACCGTTAGTACCTTCTGTTATATCTTAACGTATAATACATGCTACAATATAATTAAATGTTTTCCAACTTTTCTACTAATTGCCTGCACGTAAAGTGTGTACTCTAATTGCAGTCTAATCCTGGGTACCTTTAGTATCTTCAGTTATATCTTAACGTTTAATACATGCTACACTATAATTAATGACAATAGTCATGCTATTTAAGAGACAGAAGTTTATCCATACACTTTATAATGCCTAGCTAACGTTGGTAGTGTGGGTATTAAAACTCAATAAAAATAAATGCTTTCCAGCCTCTACTAATTGCCTGCACGTAAAGTGTATATTCTAATTCCAGTCTTAGCCTGGGTACCGTTAGTATCTTCTGTTATATCTTAACGTATAATACATGGTACAATATAATTAAATGTTTTCCAACTTTTCTACTAATTGCTTGCACGTAAAGTGTGTATTCTAATTCCAGTCTAAGCCTGGGTACCTTTAGTATCTTCTGTTATATCTTAACGTGTAATACATGCTACAATATAATTAATGACAATAATCATGCTATTTAAGAGACAGAAGTTTATCCATGCACTTTATAATGCCTAGCTAACGCTGGTAGTGTGGGTATTAAAACTCAATAAAAATAAATGCTTTCCAACTTCTACTAATTGCTTGCACGTAAAGTGTATATACTAAGTTGAGGCTACACCTGGGTACCTTTAGTATCTTCTGTTATATCTTAACGTGTAATACATGCTACAATATAATTAAATGCTTTCCAACTTCTACTAATTGCCTGCATGTAAAGTGTGTATTCTAAATCCAGTCTAAGCCTGGGTACCTTTAGTATCTTCTGTTATATCTTAAGGTGTAATCTATGCTACAATATAATTAATGACAATAATCATGCTATTTAAGAGACAGAAGTTTATCCATACACTTTATGATGCCTACCTAACGCTGGTAGTGTGGGTATTAAAACTCAATAAAAATAAATGCTTTCCAACTTCTACTAATTGCTTGCACGTAAAGTGTATATACTAAGTGGAGGCTACACCTGGGTACCTTTAGTATCTTCTGTTATATCTTAACGTGTAATCCATGCTACTATATAATTAATGACATGCTATTTAAGAGACAGAAGTTTATCCATACACTTTATGTTGCCGAGCTAACGCTGGTAGTGTGGGTATTAAAAAACAATAAAAATAAATGCTCTCCAACTTCTACTAATTGCCTGCACGTAAAGTGTATTTTCTAATTCGAGTCTCAGCCTAGGTACCGTTAGTACCTTGTGTTATATCTTAACGTATAATACATGCTACAATATAATTAAATGTTTTCCAACTTTTCTACTAATTGCCTGCACGTAAAGTGTGTACTCTAATTGCAGTCTAATCCTGGGTACCTTTAGTATCTTCAGTTATATCTTAACGTGTAATACATGCTACAATATAATTAATGACAATAATCATGCTATTTAAAAGACAGAAGTTTATCCATACACTTTATAATGCCTAGCTAACGCTGGTAGTGGGGGTATTAAAACTGAATAAAAATAAATGCTTTCCAACTTCTACTAATTGCTTGCACGTAAAGTGTATATACTAAGTCGAGGCTACACCTGGGTACCTTTAGTATCTTCTGTTATATCTTAACGTGTAATACATACTACAATATAATTAAATGCTTTCCAACTTCTACTAATTGCCTGCATGTAAAGTGTGTATTCTAATTCCAGTCTAAGCCTGGGTACCTTTAGTATCTTCTGTTATATCTTAACGTCTAATCCATGCTACAATATAATTAATGACATGCTATTTAAGAGACAGAAGTTTATCCATACACTTTATAATGCCTAGCTAACGCTGGTAGTGTGGGTATTAAAACTCAATAAAAATAAGTGCTTTCCGACTTCTACTAATTGCTTGCACGTAAAGTGTATATACTAAGTCGAGGCTACACCTGGGTACCTTTAGTATCTTCTGTTATATCTTAACGTGTAATCCATGCTACAATATAATTAATGACATGCTATTTAAGGGACAGAAGTTTATCCATACACTTTATAATGCCTACCTAACGCTGGTAGTGTGGGTATTTAAACTGAATAAAAATAAATACTTTCCGACTTCTACTAATTGCTTGCACGTAAAGTGTATATACTAAGTCGAGGCTACACCTGGGTACCTTTAGTATCTTCTGTTATATCTTAACGTGTAATCCATGCTACAATATAATTAATGACATGCTATTTAAGAGACAGAAGTTTATCCATAAACTTTATGATGCCTAGCTAACACTGGTAGTGTGGGTATTAAAACTCAATAAAAATAAATGCTTTCCGACTTCTACTAATTGCCTGCACGTAAAGTGTATATTCTAATTCCAGTCTAAGCCTGGGTGCCTTTAGTATCTTCTGTTATACCTTAACGTGTAATACATGCTACAATATAATTAATGACATGCTATTTAAGAGACAGAAGTTTATCCATAAACTTTATGATGCCTAGCTAACACTGGTAGTGTGGGTATTAAAACTCAATAAAAATAAATGCTTTCCGACTTCTACTAATTGCCTGCACGTAAAGTGTATATTCTAATTCCAGTCTAAGCCTAGGTACCGTTAGTACCTTCTGTTATATCTTAACGTATAATACATCCTACAATATAATTAAATGCTTTCCAACTTTTCTACTAATTGCCTGCACGTAAAGTGTGTACTCTAATTGCAGTCTAATCCTGGGTACCTTTAGTATCTTCTGTTATATCTTAACGTGTAATACATGCTACAACATAATTAATGACGTGCTATTTAAGAGACAGAAATTTATCCATACACTTTATGATGCCGAGCTAACGCTGGTAATGTGGGTATTAAAATTCAATAAAAAAAAAATGCTCTCCAACTTCTGCTAATTGCCTGCACGTAAAGTATATTTTCTAATTCCAGTCTAAGCCTAGGTACCGTTAGTACCTTCTGTTATATCTTAACGTATAATACATGCTACAATATAATTAAATGTTTTCCAACTTTTCTACTAATTGCCTGCACGTAAAGTGTGTACTCTAATTGCAGTCTTATCCTGGGTACCTTTAGTATCTTCAGTTATATCTTAACGTGTAATACATGCTACAATATAATTAATGACAATAATCATGCTATTTAAGAGACAGAAGTTTATCCATACACTTTATAATGCCTAGCTAACGTTGGTAGTGTGGGTATTAAAACTCAATAGAAATAAATGCTTTCCAACTTCTACTAATTGCCTGCACGTAAAGTGTATATTCTAATTCCAGTCTAAGCCTGGGTACCGTTAGTATCTTCTGTTATATCTTAACGTATAATACATGTTACAATATAATTAAATGTTTTCCAACTTTTCTACTAATTGCCTGCACGTAAAGTGTGTACTCTAATTGCAGTCTAATCCTGGATACCTTTAGTACCTTCAGTTATATCTTAACGTGTAATACATGCTACAATATAATTAATGACAATAATCATGCTATTTCAGAGACAGAAGTTTATCCATACACTTTATAATGCCTAGCTAACGCTGGTAGTGTGGGTATTAAAACTCAATAAAAGTAAATGCTTTCCAACTTCTACTAATTGCCTGCACGTAAAGTGTATATTCTAATTCCAGTCTAAGCCTAGGTACCGTTAGTACCTTCTGTTATATCTTAACGTATAATACATGCTACAATATAATTAAATGTTTTCCAACTTTTCTACTAATTGCCTGCACGTAAAGTGTGTATTCTAATTCCAGTCTAAGCCTGGGTACCTTTGGTACCTTCTGTTATATCTTAACGTGTAATACATGCTACAATATAATTAATGACAATAATCATGCTATTTAAGAGACAGAAGTTTATCCATACACTTTATAATGCCTAGCTAACGTTGGTAGTGTGGGTATTAAAACTCAATAGAAATAAATGCTTTCCAACTTCTACTAATTGCCTGCACGTAAAGTGTATATTCTAATTCCAGTCTAAGCCTGGGTACCGTTAGTATCTTCTGTTATATCTTAACGTATAATACATGTTACAATATAATTAAATGTTTTCCAACTTTTCTACTAATTGCCTGCACGTAAAGTGTGTACTCTAATTGCAGTCTAATCCTGGGTACCTTTAGTACCTTCAGTTATATCTTAACGTGTAATACATGCTACAATATAATTAATGACAATAATCATGCTATTTCAGAGACAGAAGTTTATCCATACACTTTATAATGCCTAGCTAACGCTGGTAGTGTGGGTATTAAAACTCAATAAAAGTAAATGCTTTCCAACTTCTACTAATTGCCTGCACGTAAAGTGTATATTCTAATTCCAGTCTAAGCCTAGGTACCGTTAGTACCTTCTGTTATATCTTAACGTATAATACATGCTACAATATAATTAAATGTTTTCCAACTTTTCTACTAATTGCCTACACGTAAAGTGTGTATTCTAATTCCAGTCTAAGCCTGGGTACCTTTGGTATCTTCTGTTATATCTTAACGTGTAATACATGCTACAATATAATTAATGACAATAATCATGCTATTTAAGAGACAGAAGTTTATCCATACACTTTATAATGCCTAGCTAACGCTGGTAGTGTGGGTATTAAAACTCATTAAAAATAAATGCTTTCCAACTTCTACTAATTGCTTGCACGTAAAGTGTATATACTAAGTCAAGGCTACACCTGGGTACCTTTAGTATCTTGTGTTATATCTTAACGTGTAACACATGCTACAATATTATTAAATGCTTTCCAACTTCTACTAATTGCCTGCATGTAAAGTGTGTATTCTAATTCCAGCAAAAGCCTGGGTACCTTTAGTATCTTCTGTTATATCTTAACGTGTAATACATGCTACAATATAATTAATGACATGCTATTTAAGAGACAGAAGTTTATCCATACACTTTATAATGCCTAGCTAACGCTGGTAGTATGGGTATTAAAACTCAATAAAAATAAATGCTTTCCAACTTCTACTAATTGCTTGCACGTAAAGTGTATATACTAATTCGATGCTACACCTGGGTACCTTTAGTATCTTCTGTTATATCTTAACGTGTAATACATGTTACAATATAATTAAATGCTTTCCAACTTCTACTAATTGCCTGCATGTAAAGTGTGTATTCAAATCCAGTCTAAGGCTGGGTACCTTTAGTATCTTCTGTTATATCTTAACGTGTAATCCATGCTACAATATAATTAATGACAATAATCATGCTATATAAGAGACAGAAGTTTATCCATACACTTTATAATGCCTAGCTAACGCTGGTAGTGTGGGTATTAAAATTCAATAAAAATAAATGCTCTCCAACTTCTACTAATTGCCTGCACGTAAAGTGTATTTTCTAATTCCAGTCTAAGCCTAGGTACCGTTAGTACCTTCTGTTATATCTTAACGTATAATACATGCTACAATATAATTAAATGTTTTCCAACTTTTCTACTAATTGCCTGCACGTAAAGTGTGTACTCTAATTGCAGTCTAATCCTGGGTACCTTTAGTATCTTCAGTTATATCTTAACGTTTAATACATGCTACACTATAATTAATGACAATAGTCATGCTATTTAAGAGACAGAAGTTTATCCATACACTTTATAATGCCTAGCTAACGTTGGTAGTGTGGGTATTAAAACTCAATAAAAATAAATGCTTTCCAGCCTCTACTAATTGCCTGCACGTAAAGTGTATATTCTAATTCCAGTCTAAGCCTGGGTACCGTTAGTATCTTCTGTTATATCTTAACGTATAATACATGGTACAATATAATTAAATGTTTTCCAACTTTTCTACTAATTGCCTGCACGTAAAGTGTGTATTCTAATTCCAGTAAAGGCCTGGGTACCTTTAGTATCTTCTGTTATATCTTAACGTGTAATACATGCTACAATATAATTAATGACAATAATCATGCTATTTAAGAGACAGAAGTTTATCCATGCACTTTATAATGCCTAGCTAACGCTGGTAGTGTGGGTATTAAAACTCAATAAAAATAAATGCTTTCCAACTTCTACTAATTGCTTGCACGTAAAGTGTATATACTAAGTCGAGGCTACACCTGGGTATCTTTAGTATCTTCTGTTATATCTTAACGTGTAATACATGCTACAATATAATTAAATGCTTTCCAACTTCTACTAATTGCCTGCATGTAAGGTGTGTATTCTAATTCCAGTATAAGCCTGGGTACCTTTAGTATCTTCTGTTATATCTTAACGTGTAATCCATGCTACAATATAATTAATGACAATAATCATGCTACTTAAGAGACAGAAGTTTATCCATACACTTTATAATGCCTAGCTAACGCTGGTAGTGTGGGTATTAAAATTCAATAAAAATAAATGCTCTCCAACTTCTACTAATTGCCTGCACGTAAAGTGTATTTTCTAATTCCAGTCTAAGCCTAGGTACCGTTATTACCTTCTGTTATATCTTAACGTATAATACATTCTACAATATAATTAAATGTTTTCCAACTTTTCTACTAATTGCCTGTACGTAAAGTGTGTACTCTAATTGCAGTCTAATCCTGGGTACCTTTAGTACCTTCAGTTATATCTTAACGTGTAATACATGCTACAATATAATTAATGACAATAATCATGCTATTTAAGAGACAGAAGTTTATCCATACACTTTATAATGCCTAGCTAACGTTGGTAGTGTGGGTATTAAAACTCAATAAAAATAAATGCTTTCCAACTTCTACTAATTGCCTGCACGTATAGTGTATATTCTAATTCCTGTCTAAGCCTGGGTACCGTTAGTATCTTCTGTTATATCTTAACGTATAATACATGGTACAATATAATTAAATGTTTTCCAACTTTTCTACTAATTCCCTGCACGTAAGTGTGTATTCTAATTCCAGTCTAAGCCTGGGTACCTTTAGTATCTTCTGTTATATCTTAACGTGTAATACATGCTACAATATAATTAATGACAATAATCCTGCTATTTAAGAGACAGAAGTTTATCCATACACTTTATAATGCCTAGCTAACGCTGGTAGTGTGGGTATTAAAACTCAATAAAAATAAATGCTTTCCAACTTCTACTAATTGCTTGCACGTAAAGTGTATATACTAATTCGAGGCTACACCTGGGTACCTTTAGTATCTTCTGTTATATCTTAACGTGTAATACATGTTACAATATAATTAAATGCTTTCCAACTTCTACTAATTGCCTGCATGTAGAGTGTGTATTCTAATTCCAGTCTAAGGCTGGGTACCTTTAGTATCTTCTGTTATATCTTAACGTGTAATCCATGCTACAATATAATTAATGACAATAATCATGCTATTTAAGAGACAGAAGTTTATCCATACACTTTATAATGCCTAGCTAACGCTGGTAGTGTGGGTATTAAAATTCAATAAAAATAAATGCTCTCCAACTTCTACTAATTGCCTGCACGTAAAGTGTATTTTCTAATTCCAGTCTAAGCCTAGGTACCGTTAGTACCTTCTGTTATATCTTAACGTATAATACATGCTACAATATAATTAAATGTTTTCCAACTTTTCTACTAATTGCCTGCACGTAAAGTGTGTACTCTAATTGCAGTCTAATCCTGCGTACCTTTAGTATCTTCAGTTATATCTTAACCTTTAATACATGCTACACTATAATTAATGACAATAGTCATGCTATTTAAGAGACAGAAGTTTATCCATACACTTTATAATGCCTAGCTAACGTTGGTAGTGTGGGTATTAAAACTCAATAAAAATAAATGCTTTCCAGCCTCTACTAATTGCCTGCACGTAAAGTGTATATTCTAATTCCAGTCTTAGCCTGGGTACCGTTAGTATCTTCTGTTATATCTTAACGTATAATACATGGTACAATATAATTAAATGTTTTCCAACTTTTCTACTAATTGCCTGCACGTAAAGTGTGTATTCTAATTCCAGTCTAAGCCTGGGTACCTTTAGTATCTTCTGTTATATCTTAACGTGTAATACATGCTACAATATAATTAATGACAATAATCATGCTATTTAAGAGACAGAAGTTTATCCATGCACTTTATAATGCCTAGCTAACGCTGGTAGTGTGGGTATTAAAACTCAATAAAAATAAATGCTTTCCAACTTCTACTAATTGCTTGCACGTAAAGTGTATATACTAAGTTGAGGCTACACCTGGGTACCTTTAGTATCTTCTGTTATATCTTAACGTGTAATACATGCTACAATATAATTAAATGTTTTCCAACTTTTCTACTAATTGCCTGCACGTAAAGTGTGTACTCTAATTCCAGTCTAAGCCTGGGTACCTTTGGTACCTTCTGTTATATCTTAACGTGTAATACATGCTACAATATAATTAATGACAATAATCATGCTATTTAAGAGACAGAAATTTATCCATACACTTTATAATGCCTAGCTAACGCTGGTAGTGTGGGTATTAAAACTCAATAGAAATAAATGCTTTCCAACTTCTACTAATTGCCTGCACGTAAAGTGTATATTCTAATTCCAGTCTAAGCCTGGGTACCGTTAGTATCTTCTGTTATATCTTAACGTATAATACATGTTACAATATAATTAAATGTTTTCCAACTTTTCTACTAATTGCCTGCACGTAAAGTGTGTACTCTAATTGCAGTCTAATCCTGGGTACCTTTAGTACCTTCAGTTATATCTTAACGTGTAATACATGCTACAATATAATTAATGACAATAATCATGCTATTTCAGAGACAGAAGTTTATCCATACATTTTATAATGCCTAGCTAACGCTGGTAGTGTGGGTATTAAAACTCAATAAAAGTAGATGCTTTCCAACTTCTACTAATTGCCTGCACGTAAAGTGTATATTCTAATTCCAGTCTAAGCCTAGGTACCGTTAGTACCTTCTGTTATATCTTAACGTATAATACATGCTACAATATAATTAAATGTTTTCCAACTTTTCTACTAATTGCCTGCACGTAAAGTGTGTATTCTAATTCCAGTCTAAGCCTGGGTACCTTTGGTATCTTCTGTTATATCTTAACGTGTAATACATGCTACAATATAATTAATGACAATAATCATGCTATTTAAGAGACAGAAGTTTATCCATACACTTTATAATGCCTAGCTAACGCTGGTAGTGTGGGTATTAAAACTCATTAAAAATAAATGCTTTCCAACTTCTACTAATTGCTTGCACGTAAAGTGTATATACTAAGTCAAGGCTACACCTGGGTACCTTTAGTATCTTGTGTTATATCTTAACGTGTAACACATGCTACAATATTATTAAATGCTTTCCAACTTCTACTAATTGCCTGCATGTAAAGTGTGTATTCTAATTCCAGTAAAAGCCTGGGTACCTTTAGTATCTTCTGTTATATCTTAACGTGTAATACATGCTACAATATAATTAATGACATGCTATTTAAGAGACAGAAGTTTATCCATACACTTTATAATGCCTAGCTAACGCTGGTAGTGTGGGTATTAAAACTCAATAAAAATAAATCCTTTCCAACTTCTACTAATTGCTTGCACGTAAAGTGTATATACTAATTCGATGCTACACCTGGGTACCTTTAGTATCTTCTGTTATATCTTAACGTGTAATACATGTTACAATATAATTAAATGCTTTCCAACTTCTACTAATTGCCTGCATGTAAAGTGTGTATTCAAATCCAGTCTAAGGCTGGGTACCTTTAGTATCTTCTGTTATATCTTAACGTGTAATCCATGCTACAATATAATTAATGACAATAATCATGCTATATAAGAGACAGAAGTTTATCCATACACTTTATAATGCCTAGCTAACGCTGGTAGTGTGGGTATTAAAACTCAATAAAAATAAATGCTCTCCAACTTCTACTAATTGCCTGCACGTAAAGTGTATTTTCTAATTCCAGTCTAAGCCTAGGTACCGTTAGTACCTTCTGTTATATCTTAACGTATAATACATGCTACAATATAATTAAATGTTTTCCAACTTTTCTACTAATTGCCTGCACGTAAAGTGTGTACTCTAATTGCAGTCTAATCCTGGGTACCTTTAGTATCTTCAGTTATATCTTAACGTTTAATACATGCTACACTATAATTAATGACAATAGTCATGCTATTTAAGAGACAGAAGTTTATCCATACACTTTATAATGCCTAGCTAACGTTGGTAGTGTGGGTATTAAAACTCAATAAAAATAAATGCTTTCCAGCCTCTACTAATTGCCTGCACGTAAAGTGTATATTCTAATTCCAGTCTAAGCCTGGGTACCGTTAGTATCTTCTGTTATATCTTAACGTATAATACATGGTACAATATAATTAAATGTTTTCCAACTTTTCTACTAATTGCCTGCACGTAAAGTGTGTATTCTAATTCCAGTAAAGGCCTGGGTACCTTTAGTATCTTCTGTAATATCTTAACGTGTAATACATGCTACAATATAATTAATGACAATAATCATGCTATTTAAGAGACAGAAGTTTATCCATGCACTTTATAATGCCTAGCTAACGCTGGTAGTGTGGGTATTAAAACTCAATAAAAATAAATGCTTTCCAACTTCTACTAATTGCTTGCACGTAAAGTGTATATACTAAGTCGAGGCTACACCTGGGTATCTTTAGTATCTTCTGTTATATCTTAACGTGTAATACATGCTACAATATAATTAAATGCTTTCCAACTTCTACTAATTGCCTGCATGTAAGGTGTGTATTCTAATTCCAGTATAAGCCTGGGTACCTTTAGTATCTTCTGTTATATCTTAACGTGTAATCCATGCTACAATATAATTAATGACAATAATCATGCTACTTAAGAGACAGAAGTTTATCCATACACTTTATAATGCCTAGCTAACGCTGGTAGTGTGGGTATTAAAATTCAATAAAAATAAATGCTCTCCAACTTCTACTAATTGCCTGCACGTAAAGTGTATTTTCTAATTCCAGTCTAAGCCTAGGTACCGTTATTACCTTCTGTTATATCTTAACGTATAATACATTCTACAATATAATTAAATGTTTTCCAACTTTTCTACTAATTGCCTGTACGTAAAGTGTGTACTCTAATTGCAGTCTAATCCTGGGTACCTTTAGTACCTTCAGTTATATCTTAACGTGTAATACATGCTACAATATAATTAATGACAATAATCATCCTATTTAAGAGACAGAAGTTTATCCATACACTTTATAATGCCTAGCTAACGTTGGTAGTGTGGGTATTAAAACTCAATAAAAATAAATGCTTTCCAACTTCTACTAATTGCCTGCACGTATAGTGTATATTCTAATTCCTGTCTAAGCCTGGGTACCGTTAGTATCTTCTGTTATATCTTAACGTATAATACATGGTACAATATAATTAAATGTTTTCCAACTTTTCTACTAATTCCCTGCACGTAAGTGTGTATTCTAATTCCAGTCTAAGCCTGGGTACCTTTAGTATCTTCTGTTATATCTTAACGTGTAATACATGCTACAATATAATTAATGACAATAATCCTGCTATTTAAGAGACAGAAGTTTATCCATACACTTTATAATGCCTAGCTAACGCTGGTAGTGTGGGTATTAAAACTCAATAAAAATAAATCCTTTCCAACTTCTACTAATTGCTTGCACGTAAAGTGTATATACTAATTCGAGGCTACACCTGGGTACCTTTAGTATCTTCTGTTGTATCTTAACGTGTAATACATGTTACAATATAATTAAATGCTTTCCAACTTCTACTAATTGCCTGCATGTAGAGTGTGTATTCTAATTCCAGTCTAAGGCTGGGTACCTTTAGTATCTTCTGTTATATCTTAACGTGTAATCCATGCTACAATATAATTAATGACAATAATCATGCTATTTAAGAGACAGAAGTTTATCCATACACTTTATAATGCCTAGCTAACGCTGGTAGTGTGGGTATTAAAACTCAATAAAAATAAATGCTTTCCAGCCTCTACTAATTGCCTGCACGTAAAGTGTATATTCTAATTCCAGTCTTAGCCTGGGTACCGTTAGTATCTTCTGTTATATCTTAACGTATAATACATGGTACAATATAATTAAATGTTTTCCAACTTTTCTACTAATTGCCTGCACGTAAAGTGTGTATTCTAATTCCAGTCTAAGCCTGGGTACCTTTAGTATCTTCTGTTATATCTTAACGTGTAATACATGCTACAATATAATTAATGACAATAATCATGCTATTTAAGAGACAGAAGTTTATCCATGCACTTTATAATGCCTAGCTAACGCTGGTAGTGTGGGTATTAAAACTCAATAAAAATAAATGCTTTCCAACTTCTACTAATTGCTTGCACGTAAAGTGTATATACTAAGTTGAGGCTACACCTGGGTACCTTTAGTATCTTCTGTTATATCTTAACGTGTAATACATGCTACAATATAATTAAATGTTTTCCAACTTTTCTACTAATTGCCTGCACGTAAAGTGTGTACTCTAATTGCAGTCTTATCCTGGGTACCTTTAGTATCTTCAGTTATATCTTAACGTGTAATACATGCTACAATATAATTAATGACAATAATCATGCTATTTAAGAGACAGAAGTTTATCCATACACTTTATAATGCCTAGCTAACGTTGGTAGTGTGGGTATTAAAACTCAATAGAAATAAATGCTTTCCAACTTCTACTAATTGCCTGCACGTAAAGTGTATATTCTAATTCCAGTCTAAGCCTGGGTACCGTTAGTATCTTCTGTTATATTATAACGTATAATACATGTTACAATATAATTAAATGTTTTCCAACTTTTCTACTAATTGCCTGCACGTAAAGTGTGTATTCTAATTCCAGTCTAAGCCTGGGTACCTTTGGTACCTTCTGTTATATCTTAACGTGTAATACATGCTACAATATAATTAATGACAATAATCATGCTATTTAAGAGACAGAGGTTTATCCATACACTTTATAATGCCTAGCTAACGTTGGTAGTGTGGGTATTAAAACTCAATAGAAATAAATGCTTTCCAACTTCTACTAATTGCCTGCACGTAAAGTGTATATTCTAATTCCAGTCTAAGCCTGGGTACCGTTAGTATCTTCTGTTATATCTTAACGTATAATACATGTTACAATATAATTAAATGTTTTCCAACTTTTCTACTATTTGCCTGCACGTAAAGTGTGTACTCTAATTGCAGTCTAATCCTGGGTACCTTTAGTACCTTCAGTTATATCTTAACGTGTAATACATGCTACAATATAATTAATGACAATAATCATGCTATTTCAGAGACAGAAGTTTATCCATACACTTTATAATGCCTAGCTAACGCTGGTAGTGTGGGTATTAAAACTCAATAAAAGTAGATGCTTTCCAACTTCTACTAATTGCCTGCACGTAAAGTGTATATTCTAATTCCAGTCTAAGCCTAGGTACCGTTAGTACCTTCTGTTATATCTTAACGTATAATACATGCTACAATATAATTAAATGTTTTCCAACTTTTCTACTAATTGCCTGCACGTAAAGTGTGTATTCTAATTCCAGTCTAAGCCTGGGTACCTTTGGTATCTTCTGTTATATCTTAACGTGTAATACATGCTACAATATAATTAATGACAATAATCATGCTATTTAAGAGACAGAAGTTTATCCATACACTTTATAATGCCTAGCTAACGCTGGTAGTGTGGGTATTAAAACTCATTAAAAATAAATGCTTTCCAACTTCTACTAATTGCTTGCACGTAAAGTGTATATACTAAGTCAAGGCTACACCTGGGTACCTTTAGTATCTTGTGTTATATCTTAACGTGTAACACATGCTACAATATTATTAAATGCTTTCCAACTTCTACTAATTGCCTGCATGTAAAGTGTGTATTCTAATTCCAGTAAAAGCCTGGGTACCTTTAGTATCTTCTGTTATATCTTAACGTGTAATACATGCTACAATATAATTAATGACATGCTATTTAAGAGACAGAAGTTTATCCATACACTTTATAATGCCTAGCTAACGCTGGTAGTGTGGGTATTAAAACTCAATAAAAATAAATGCTTTCCAACTTCTACTAATTGCTTGCACGTAAAGTGTATATACTAATTCGATGCTACACCTGGGTACCTTTAGTATCTTCTGTTATATCTTAACGTGTAATACATGTTACAATATAACTAAATGCTTTCCAACTTCTACTAATTGCCTGCATGTAAAGTGTGTATTCAAATCCAGTCTAAGGCTGGGTACCTTTAGTATCTTCTGTTATATCTTAACGTGTAATCCATGCTACAATATAATTAATGACAATAATCATGCTATTTAAGAGACAGAAGTTTATCCTTACACTTTATAATGCCTAGCTAACGCTGGTAGTGTGGGTATTAAAACTCAATAAAAATAAATGCTTTCCAACTTCTACTAATTGCTTGCACGTAAAGTGTATATACTAATTCGAGGCTACACCTGGGTACCTTTAGTATCTTCTGTTATATCTTAACGTGTAATACATGTTACAATATAATTAAATGCTTTCCAACTTCTACTAATTGCCTGCATGTAGAGTGTGTATTCTAATTCCAGTCTAAGGCTGGGTACCTTTAGTATCTTCTGTTATATCTTAACGTGTAATCCATGCTACAATATAATTAATGACAATAATCATGCTATTTAAGAGACAGAAGTTTATCCATACACTTTATAATGCCTAGCTAACGCTGGTAGTGTGGGTATTAAAATTCAATAAAAATAAATGCTCTCCAACTTCTACTAATTGCCTGCACGTAAAGTGTATTTTCTAATTCCAGTCTAAGCCTAGGTACCGTTAGTACCTTCTGTTATATCTTAACGTATAATACATGCTACAATATAATTAAATGTTTTCCAACTTTTCTACTAATTGCCTGCACGTAAAGTGTGTACTCTAATTGCAGTCTAATCCTGCGTACCTTTAGTATCTTCAGTTATATCTTAACCTTTAATACATGCTACACTATAATTAATGACAATAGTCATGCTATTTAAGAGACAGAAGTTTATCCATACACTTTATAATGCCTAGCTAACGTTGGTAGTGTGGGTATTAAAACTCAATAAAAATAAATGCTTTCCAGCCTCTACTAATTGCCTGCACGTAAAGTGTATATTCTAATTCCAGTCTTAGCCTGGGTACCGTTAGTATCTTCTGTTATATCTTAACGTATAATACATGGTACAATATAATTAAATGTTTTCCAACTTTTCTACTAATTGCCTGCACGTAAAGTGTGTATTCTAATTCCAGTCTAAGCCTGGGTACCTTTAGTATCTTCTGTTATATCTTAACGTGTAATACATGCTACAATATAATTAATGACAATAATCATGCTATTTAAGAGACAGAAGTTTATCCATGCACTTTATAATGCCTAGCTAACGCAGGTAGTGTGGGTATTAAAACTCAATAAAAATAAATGCTTTCCAACTTCTACTAATTGCTTGCACGTAAAGTGTATATACTAAGTTGAGGCTACACCTGGGTACCTTTAGTATCTTCTGTTATATCTTAACGTGTAATACATGCTACAATATAATTAAATGTTTTCCAACTTTTCTACTAATTGCCTGCACGTAAAGTGTGTACTCTAATTGCAGTCTTATCCTGGGTACCTTTTGTATCTTCAGTTATATCTTAACGTGTAATACATGCTACAATATAATTAATGACAATAATCATGCTATTTAAGAGACAGAAGTTTATCCATACACTTTATAATGCCTAGCTAACGTTGGTAGTGTGGGTATTAAAACTCAATAGAAATAAATGCTTTCCAACTTCTACTAATTGCCTGCACGTAAAGTGTATATTCTAATTCCAGTCTAAGCCTGGGTACCGTTAGTATCTTCTGTTATATTATAACGTATAATACATGTTACAATATAATTAAATGTTTTCCAACTTTTCTACTAATTGCCTGCACGTAAAGTGTGTATTCTAATTCCAGTCTAAGCCTGGGTACCTTTGGTACCTTCTGTTATATCTTAACGTGTAATACATGCTACAATATAATTAATGACAATAATCATGCTATTTAAGAGACAGAAATTTATCCATACACTTTATAATGCCTAGCTAACGCTGGTAGTGTGGGTATTAAAACTCAATAGAAATAAATGCTTTCCAACTTCTACTAATTGCCTGCACGTAAAGTGTATATTCTAATTCCAGTCTAAGCCTGGGTACCGTTAGTATCTTCTGTTATATCTTAACGTATAATACATGTTACAATATAATTAAATGTTTTCCAACTTTTCTACTAATTGCCTGCACGTAAAGTGTGTACTCTAATTGCAGTCTAATCCTGGGTACCTTTAGTACCTTCAGTTATATCTTAACGTGTAATACATGCTACAATATAATTAATGACAATAATCATGCTATTTCAGAGACAGAAGTTTATCCATACATTTTATAATGCCTAGCTAACGCTGGTAGTGTGGGTATTAAAACTCAATAAAAGTAGATGCTTTCCAACTTCTACTAATTGCCTGCACGTAAAGTGTATATTCTAATTCCAGTCTAAGCCTAGGTACCGTTAGTACCTTCTGTTATATCTTAACGTATAATACATGCTACAATATAATTAAATGTTTTCCAACTTTTCTACTAATTGCCTGCACGTAAAGTGTGTATTCTAATTCCAGTCTAAGCCTGGGTACCTTTGGTATCTTCTGTTATATCTTAACGTGTAATACATGCTACAATATAATTAATGACAATAATCATGCTATTTAAGAGACAGAAGTTTATCCATACACTTTATAATGCCTAGCTAACGCTGGTAGTGTGGGTATTAAAACTCATTAAAAATAAATGCTTTCCAACTTCTACTAATTGCTTGCACGTAAAGTGTATATACTAAGTCAAGGCTACACCTGGGTACCTTTAGTATCTTGTGTTATATCTTAACGTGTAACACATGCTACAATATTATTAAATGCTTTCCAACTTCTACTAATTGCCTGCATGTAAAGTGTGTATTCTAATTCCAGTAAAAGCCTGGGTACCTTTAGTATCTTCTGTTATATCTTAACGTGTAATACATGCTACAATATAATTAATGACATGCTATTTAAGAGACAGAAGTTTATCCATACACTTTATAATGCCTAGCTAACGCTGGTAGTGTGGGTATTAAAACTCAATAAAAATAAATCCTTTCCAACTTCTACTAATTGCTTGCACGTAAAGTGTATATACTAATTCGATGCTACACCTGGGTACCTTTAGTATCTTCTGTTATATCTTAACGTGTAATACATGTTACAATATAATTAAATGCTTTCCAACTTCTACTAATTGCCTGCATGTAAAGTGTGTATTCAAATCCAGTCTAAGGCTGGGTACCTTTAGTATCTTCTGTTATATCTTAACGTGTAATCCATGCTACAATATAATTAATGACAATAATCATGCTATATAAGAGACAGAAGTTTATCCATACACTTTATAATGCCTAGCTAACGCTGGTAGTGTGGGTATTAAAATTCAATAAAAATAAATGCTCTCCAACTTCTACTAATTGCCTGCACGTAAAGTGTATTTTCTAATTCCAGTCTAAGCCTAGGTACCGTTAGTACCTTCTGTTATATCTTAACGTATAATACATGCTACAATATAATTAAATGTTTTCCAACTTTTCTACTAATTGCCTGCACGTAAAGTGTGTACTCTAATTGCAGTCTAATCCTGGGTACCTTTAGTATCTTCAGTTATATCTTAACGTTTAATACATGCTACACTATAATTAATGACAATAGTCATGCTATTTAAGAGACAGAAGTTTATCCATACACTTTATAATGCCTAGCTAACGTTGGTAGTGTGGGTATTAAAACTCAATAAAAATAAATGCTTTCCAGCCTCTACTAATTGCCTGCACGTAAAGTGTATATTCTAATTCCAGTCTAAGCCTGGGTACCGTTAGTATCTTCTGTTATATCTTAACGTATAATACATGGTACAATATAATTAAATGTTTTCCAACTTTTCTACTAATTGCCTGCACGTAAAGTGTGTATTCTAATTCCAGTAAAGGCCTGGGTACCTTTAGTATCTTCTGTAATATCTTAACGTGTAATACATGCTACAATATAATTAATGACAATAATCATGCTATTTAAGAGACAGAAGTTTATCCATGCACTTTATAATGCCTAGCTAACGCTGGTAGTGTGGGTATTAAAACTCAATAAAAATAAATGCTTTCCAACTTCTACTAATTGCTTGCACGTAAAGTGTATATACTAAGTCGAGGCTACACCTGGGTATCTTTAGTATCTTCTGTTATATCTTAACGTGTAATACATGCTACAATATAATTAAATGCTTTCCAACTTCTACTAATTGCCTGCATGTAAGGTGTGTATTCTAATTCCAGTCTAAGCCTGGGTACCTTTAGTATCTTCTGTTATATCTTAACGTGTAATCCATGCTACAATATAATTAATGACAATAATCATGCTACTTAAGAGACAGAAGTTTATCCATACACTTTATAATGCCTAGCTAACGCTGGTAGTGTGGGTATTAAAATTCAATAAAAATAAATGCTCTCCAACTTCTACTAATTGCCTGCACGTAAAGTGTATTTTCTAATTCCAGTCTAAGCCTAGGTACCGTTATTACCTTCTGTTATATCTTAACGTATAATACATTCTACAATATAATTAAATGTTTTCCAACTTTTCTACTAATTGCCTGTACGTAAAGTGTGTACTCTAATTGCAGTCTAATCCTGGGTACCTTTAGTACCTTCAGTTATATCTTAACGTGTAATACATGCTACAATATAATTAATGACAATAATCATGCTATTTAAGAGACAGAAGTTTATCCATACACTTTATAATGCCTAGCTAACGTTGGTAGTGTGGGTATTAAAACTCAATAAAAATAAATGCTTTCCAACTTCTACTAATTGCCTGCACGTATAGTGTATATTCTAATTCCTGTCTAAGCCTGGGTACCGTTAGTATCTTCTGTTATATCTTAACGTATAATACATGGTACAATATAATTAAATGTTTTCCAACTTTTCTACTAATTCCCTGCACGTAAAGTGTGTATCCTAATTCCAGTCTAAGCCTGGGTACCTTTAGTATCTTCTGTTATATCTTAACGTGTAATACATGCTACAATATAATTAATGACAATAATCATGCTATTTAAGAGACAGAAGTTTATCCATACACTTTATAATGCCTAGCTAACGCTGGTAGTGTGGGTATTAAAACTCAATAAAAATAAATGCTTTCCAACTTCTACTAATTGCTTGCACGTAAAGTGTATATACTAATTCGAGGCTACACCTGGGTACCTTTAGTATCTTCTGTTATATCTTAACGTGTAATACATGTTACAATATAATTAAATGCTTTCCAACTTCTACTAATTGCCTGCATGTAAAGTGTGTATTCTAATTCCAGTCTAAAGCTGGGTACCTTTAGTATCTTCTGTTATATCTTAACGTGTAATCCATGCTACAATATAATTAATGACAATAATCATGCTATTTAAGAGACAGAAGTTTATCCATACACTTTATAATGCCTAGCTAACGCTGGTAGTGTTGGTATTAAAATTCAATAAAAATAAATGCTCTCCAACTTCTACTAATTGCCTGCACGTAAAGTGTATTTTTTAATTCCAGTCTAAGCCTAGGTACCGTTAGTACCTTCTGTTATATCTTAACGTATAATACATGCTACAATATAATTAAATGTTTTCCAACTTTTCTACTAATTGCCTGCACGTAAAGTGTGTACTCTAATTGCAGTCTAATCCTGGGTACCTTTAGTATCTTCAGTTATATCTTAACGTTTAATACATGCTACACTATAATTAATGACAATAGTCATGCTATTTAAGAGACAGAAGTTTATCCATACACTTTATAATGCCTAGCTAACGTTGGTAGTGTGGGTATTAAAACTCAATAAAAATAAATGCTTTCCAACTTCTACTAATTGCCTGCACGTAAAGTGTATATTCTAATTCCAGTCTTAGCCTGGGTACCGTTAGTATCTTCTGTTATATCTTAACGTATAATACATGGTACAATATAATTAAATGTTTTCCAACTTTTGTACTAATTGCCTGCACGTAAAGTGTGTATTCTAATTCCAGTCTAAGCCTGGGTACCTTTAGTATCTTCTGTTATATCCTAACGTGTAATACATGCTACAATATAATTAATGACAATAATCATGCTATTTAAGAGACAGAAGTTTATCCATGCACTTTATAATGCCTAGCTAACGCTGGTAGTGTGGGTATTAAAACTCAATAAAAATAAATGCTTTCCAACTTCTACTAATTGCTTGCACGTAAAGTGTATATACTAATTCGAGGCTACACCTGGGTACCTTTAGTATCTTCTGTTATATCTTAACGTGTAATACATGCTACAATATAATTAAATGCTTTCCAACTTCTACTAATTGCCTGCATGTAAAGTGTGTATTCTAATTCCAGTCTAAGCCTGGGTACCTTTAGTATCTTCTGTTATATCTTAAGGTGTAATCTATGCTACAATATAATTAATGACAATAATCATGCTATTTAAGAGACAGAAGTTTATCCATACACTTTATAATGCCTACCTAACGCTGGTAGTGTGGGTATTAAGACTCAATAAAAATAAATGCCTTCCAACTTCTTTTAATTGCTTGCACGTAAAGTGTATATACTAAGTCGAGGCTACACCTGGGTACCTTTAGTATCTTCTGTTATATCTTAACGTGTAATCCATGCTATAATATAATTAATGACATGCTATTTAAGAGACAGAAGTTTATCCATACACTTTATGTTGCCGAGCTAACGCTGGTAGTGTGGGTATTAAAAAACAATAAAAATAAATGCTCTCCAACTTCTACTAATTGCCTGCACGTAAAGTGTATTTTCTAATTCCAGTCTCAGCCTAGGTACCGTTAGTACCTTCTGTTATATCTTAACGTATAATACATGCTACAATATAATTAAATGTTTTCCAACTTTTCTACTAATTGCCTGCACGTAAAGTGTGTACTCTAATTGCAGTCTAATCCTGGGTACCTTTAGTATCTTCAGTTATATCTTAACGTGTAATACATGCTACAATATAATTAATGACAATAATCATGCTATTTAAGAGACAGAAGTTTATCCATACACTTTATAATGCCTAGCTAACGCTGGTAGTGTGGGTATTAAAACTCAATAAAAATAAATGCTTTCCAACTTCTACTAATTGCTTGCACGTAAAGTGTATATACTAATTCGAGGCTACACCTGGGTACCTTTAGTATCTTCTGTTAAATCTTAACGTGTAATACATGCTACAATATAATTAAATGCTTTCCAACTTCTACTAATTGCCTGCATGTAAAGTGTGTATTCTAATTCCAGTCTAAGCCTGGGTACCTTTAGTATCTTCTGTTATATCTTAAGGTGTAATCTATGCTACAATATAATTAATGACAATAATCATGCTATTTAAGAGACAGAAGTTTATCCATACACTTTATAATGCCTACCTAACGCTGGTAGTGTGGGTATTAAGACTCAATAAAAATAAATGCCTTCCAACTTCTTTTAATTGCTTGCACGTAAAGTGTATATACTAAGTCGAGGCTACACCTGGGTACCTTTAGTATCTTCTGTTATATCTTAACGTGTAATCCATGCTATAATATAATTAATGACATGCTATTTAAGAGACAGAAGTTTATCCATACACTTTATGTTGCCGAGCTAACGCTGGTAGTGTGGGTATTAAAAAACAATAAAAATAAATGCTCTCCAACTTCTACTAATTGCCTGCACGTAAAGTGTATTTTCTAATTCCAGTCTCAGCCTAGGTACCGTTAGTACCTTCTGTTATATCTTAACGTATAATACATGCTACAATATAATTAAATGTTTTCCAACTTTTCTACTAATTGCCTGCACGTAAAGTGTGTACTCTAATTGCAGTCTAATCCTGGGTACCTTTAGTATCTTCAGTTATATCTTAACGTGTAATACATGCTACAATATAATTAATGACAATAATCATGCTATTTCAGAGACAGAAGTTTATCCATACACTTTATAATGCCTAGCTAACGCTGGTAGTGTGGGTATTAAAACTCAATAAAAGTAGATGCTTTCCAACTTCTACTAATTGCCTGCACGTAAAGTGTATATTCTAATTCCAGTCTAAGCCTAGGTACCGTTAGTACCTTCTGTTATATCTTAACGTATAATACATGCTACAATATAATTAAATGTTTTCCAACTTTTCTACTAATTGCCTGCACGTAAAGTGTGTATTCTAATTCCAGTCTAAGCCTGGGTACCTCTGGTATCTTCTGTTATATCTTAACGTGTAATACATGCTACAATATAATTAATGACAATAATCATGCTATTTAAGAGACAGAAGTTTATCCATACACTTTATAATGCCTAGCTAACGCTGGTAGTGTGGGTATTAAAACTCATTAAAAATAAATGCTTTCCAACTTCTACTAATTGCTTGCACGTAAAGTGTATATACTAAGTCAAGGCTACACCTGGGTACCTTTAGTATCTTGTGTTATATCTTAACGTGTAACACATGCTACAATATTATTAAATGCTTTCCAACTTCTACTAATTGCCTGCATGTAAAGTGTGTATTCTAATTCCAGTAAAAGCCTGGGTACCTTTAGTATCTTCTGTTATATCTTAACGTGTAATACATGCTACAATATAATTAATGACATGCTATTTAAGAGACAGAAGTTTATCCATACACTTTATAATGCCTAGCTAACGCTGGTAGTGTGGGTATTAAAACTCAATAAAAATAAATGCTTTCCAACTTCTACTAATTGCTTGCACGTAAAGTGTATATACTAATTCGATGCTACACCTGGGTACCTTTAGTATCTTCTGTTATATCTTAACGTGTAATACATGTTACAATATAACTAAATGCTTTCCAACTTCTACTAATTGCCTGCATGTAAAGTGTGTATTCAAATCCAGTCTAAGGCTGGGTACCTTTAGTATCTTCTGTTATATCTTAACGTGTAATCCATGCTACAATATAATTAATGACAATAATCATGCTATTTAAGAGACAGAAGTTTATCCATACACTTTATAATGCCTAGCTAACGCTGGTAGTGTGGGTATTAAAATTCAATAAAAATAAATGCTCTCCAACTTCTACTAATTGCCTGCACGTAAAGTGTATTTTCTAATTCCAGTCTAAGCCTAGGTACCGTTAGTACCTTCTGTTATATCTTAACGTATAATACATGCTACAATATAATTAAATGTTTTCCAACTTTTCTACTAATTGCCTGCACGTAAAGTGTGTACTCTAATTGCAGTCTAATCCTGGGTACCTTTAGTATCTTCAGTTATATCTTAACGTTTAATACATGCTACACTATAATTAATGACAATAGTCATGCTATTTAAGAGACAGAAGTTTATCCATACACTTTATAATGCCTAGCTAACGTTGGTAGTGTGGGTATTAAAACTCAATAAAAATAAATGCTTTCCAGCCTCTACTAATTGCCTGCACGTAAAGTGTATATTCTAATTCCAGTCTAAGCCTGGGTACCGTTAGTATCTTCTGTTATATCTTAACGTATAATACATGGTACAATATAATTAAATGTTTTCCAACTTTTCTACTAATTGCCTGCACGTAAAGTGTGTATTCTAATTCCAGTAAAGGCCTGGGTACCTTTAGTATCTTCTGTTATATCTTAACGTGTAATACATGCTACAATATAATTAATGATAATAATCATGCTATTTAAGAGACAGAAGTTTATCCATGCACTTTATAATGCCTAGCTAACGCTGGTAGTGTGGGTATTAAAACTCAATAAAAATAAATGCTTTCCAACTTCTACTAATTGCTTGCACGTAAAGTGTATATACTAAGTCGAGGCTACACCTGGGTATCTTTAGTATCTTCTGTTATATCTTAACGTGTAATACATGCTACAATATAATTAAATGCTTTCCAACTTCTACTAATTGCCTGCATGTAAGGTGTGTATTCTAATTCCAGTCTAAGCCTGGGTACCTTTAGTATCTTCTGTTATATCTTAACGTGTAATCCATGCTACAATATAATTAATGACAATAATCATGCTACTTAAGAGACAGAAGTTTATCCATACACTTTATAATGCCTAGCTAACGCTGGTAGTGTGGGTATTAAAATTCAATAAAAATAAATGCTCTCCAACTTCTACTAATTGCCTGCACGTAAAGTGTATTTTCTAATTCCAGTCTAAGCCTAGGTACCGTTATTACCTTCTGTTATATCTTAACGTATAATACATTCTACAATATAATTAAATGTTTTCCAACTTTTCTACTAATTGCCTGTACGTAAAGTGTGTACTCTAATTGCAGTCTAATCCTGGGTACCTTTAGTACCTTCAGTTATATCTTAACGTGTAATACATGCTACAATATAATTAATGACAATAATCATGCTATTTAAGAGACAGAAGTTTATCCATACACTTTATAATGCCTAGCTAACGTTGGTAGTGTGGGTATTAAAACTCAATAAAAATAAATGCTTTCCAACTTCTACTAATTGCCTGCACGTATAGTGTATATTCTAATTCCTGTCTAAGCCTGGGTACCGTTAGTATCTTCTGTTATATCTTAACGTATAATACATGGTACAATATAATTAAATGTTTTCCAACTTTTCTACTAATTCCCTGCACGTAAAGTGTGTATTCTAATTCCAGTCTAAGCCTGGGTACCTTTAGTATCTTCTGTTATATCTTAACGTGTAATACATGCTACAATATAATTAATGACAATAATCATGCTATTTAAGAGACAGAAGTTTATCCATACACTTTATAATGCCTAGCTAACGCTGGTAGTGTGGGTATTAAAACTCAATAAAAATAAATGCTTTCCAACTTCTACTAATTGCTTGCACGTAAAGTGTATATACTAATTCGAGGCTACACCTGGGTACCTTTAGTATCTTCTGTTATATCTTAACGTGTAATACATGTTACAATATAATTAAATGCTTTCCAACTTCTACTAATTGCCTGCATGTAAAGTGTGTATTCTAATTCCAGTCTAAGGCTGGGTACCTTTAGTATCTTCTGTTATATCTTAACGTGTAATCCATGCTACAATATAATTAATGACAATAATCATGCTATTTAAGAGACAGAAGTTTATCCATACACTTTATAATGCCTAGCTAACGCTGGTAGTGTGGGTATTAAAATTCAATAAAAATAAATGCTCTCCAACTTCTACTAATTGCCTGCACGTAAAGTGTATTTTTTAATTCCAGTCTAAGCCTAGGTACCGTTAGTACGTTCTGTTATATCTTAACGTATAATACATGCTACAATATAATTAAATGTTTTCCAACTTTTCTACTAATTGCCTGCACGTAAAGTGTGTACTCTAATTGCAGTCTAATCCTGGGTACCTTTAGTATCTTCAGTTATATCTTAACGTTTAATACATGCTACACTATAATTAATGACAATAGTCATGCTATTTAAGAGACAGAAGTTTATCCATACACTTTATAATGCCTAGCTAACGTTGGTAGTGTGGGTATTAAAACTCAATAAAAATAAATGCTTTCCAGCCTCTACTAATTGCCTGCACGTAAAGTGTATATTCTAATTCCAGTCTTAGCCTGGGTACCGTTAGTATCTTCTGTTATATCTTAACGTATAATACATGGTACAATATAATTAAATGTTTTCCAACTTTTCTACTAATTGCCTGCACGTAAAGTGTGTATTCTAATTCCAGTCTAAGCCTGGGTACCTTTAGTATCTTCTGTTATATCCTAACGTGTAATACATGCTACAATATAATTAATGACAATAATCATGCTATTTAAGAGACAGAAGTTTATCCATGCACTTTATAATGCCTAGCTAACGCTGGTAGTGTGGGTATTAAAACTCAATAAAAATAAATGCTTTCCAACTTCTACTAATTGCTTGCACGTAAAGTGTATATACTAATTCGAGGCTACACCTGGGTACCTTTAGTATCTTCTGTTATATCTTAACGTGTAATACATGCTACAATATAATTAAATGCTTTCCAACTTCTACTAATTGCCTGCATGTAAAGTGTGTATTCTAATTCCAGTCTAAGCCTGGGTACCTTTAGTATCTTCTGTTATATCTTAAGGTGTAATCTATGCTACAATATAATTAATGACAATAATCATGCTATTTAAGAGACAGAAGTTTATCCATACACTTTATAATGCCTACCTAACGCTGGTAGTGTGGGTATTAAGACTCAATAAAAATAAATGCCTTCCAACTTCTTTTAATTGCTTGCACGTAAAGTGTATATACTAAGTCGAGGCTACACCTGGGTACCTTTAGTATCTTCTGTTATATCTTAACGTGTAATCCATGCTATAATATAATTAATGACATGCTATTTAAGAGACAGAAGTTTATCCATACACTTTATGTTGCCGAGCTAACGCTGGTAGTGTGGGTATTAAAAAACAATAAAAATAAATGCTCTCCAACTTCTACTAATTGCCTGCACGTAAAGTGTATTTTCTAATTCCAGTCTCAGCCTAGGTACCGTTAGTACCTTCTGTTATATCTTAACGTATAATACATGCTACAATATAATTAAATGTTTTCCAACTTTTCTACTAATTGCCTGCACGTAAAGTGTGTACTCTAATTGCAGTCTAATCCTGGGTACCTTTAGTATCTTCAGTTATATCTTAACGTGTAATACATGCTACAATATAATTAATGACAATAATCATGCTATTTAAGAGACAGAAGTTTATCCATACACTTTATAATGCCTAGCTAACGCTGGTAGTGGGGGTATTAAAACTCAATAAAAATAAATGCTTTCCAACTTCTACTAATTGCTTGCACGTAAAGTGTATATACTAAGTCGAGGCTACACCTGGGTACCTTTAGTATCTTCTGTTATATCTTAACGTGTAATACATGCTACAATATAATTAAATGCTTTCCAACTTCTACTAATTGCCTGCATGTAAAGTGTGTATTCTAATTCCAGTCTAAGCCTGGGTACCTTTAGTATCTTCTGTTATATCTTAACGTGTAATCCATGCTACAATATAATTAATGACATGCTATTTAAGAGACAGAAGTTTATCCATACACTTTATAATGCCTAGCTAACGCTGGTAGTGTGGGTATTAAAACTCAATAAAAATAAGTGCTTTCCGACTTCTACTAATTGCTTGCACGTAAAGTGTATATACTAAGTCGAGGCTACACCTGGGTACCTTTAGTATCTTCTGTTATATCTTAACGTGTAATCCATGCTACAATATAATTAATGACATGCTATTTAAGGGACAGAAGTTTATCCATACACTTTATAATGCCTACCTAACGCTGGTAGTGTGGGTATTTAAACTGAATAAAAATAAATTCTTTCCGACTTCTACTAATTGCTTGCACGTAAAGTGTATATACTAAGTCGAGGCTACACCTGGGTACCTTTAGTATCTTCTATTATATCTTAACGTGTAATCCATGCTACAATATAATTAATGACATGCTATTTAAGAGACAGAAGTTTATCCATAAACTTTATGATGCCTAGCTAACACTGGTAGTGTGGGTATTAAAACTCAATAAAAATAAATGCTTTCCGACTTCTACTAATTGCCTGCACGTAAAGTGTATATTCAATTCCAGTCTAAGCCTAGGTACCGTTAGTACCTTCTGTTATATCTTAACGTATAATACATGCTACAATATAATTAAATGCTTTCCAACTTTTCTACTAATTGCCTGCACGTAAAGTGTGTACTCTAATTGCAGTCTAATCCTGGGTACCTTTAGTATCTTCTGTTATATCTTAACGTGTAATACATGCTACAACATAATTAATGACGTGCTATTTAAGAGACAGAAATTTATCCATACACTTTATGATGCCGAGCTAACGCTGGTAATGTGGGTATTAAAATTCAATAAAAATAAAAGCTCTCCAACTTCTGCTAATTGCCTGCACGTAAAGTATATTTTCTAATTCCAGTCTAAGCCTAGGTAACGTTAGTACCTTCTGTTATATCTTAACGTATAATACATGCTACAATATAATTAAATGTTTTCCAACTTTTCTACTAATTGCCTGCACGTAAAGTGTGTACTCTAATTGCAGTCTTATCCTGGGTACCTTTAGTATCTTCAGTTATATCTTAACGTGTAATACATGCTACAATATAATTAATGACAATAATCATGCTATTTAAGAGACAGAAGTTTATCCATACACTTTATAATGCCTAGCTAACGCTGGTAGTGTGGGTATTAAAACTCAATAAAAATAAATGCTTTCCAACTTCTACTAATTGCTTGCACGTAAAGTGTATATACTAATTCGAGGCTACACCTGGGTACCTTTAGTATCTTCTGTTATATCTTAACGTGTAATACATGTTACAATATAATTAAATGCTTTCCAACTTCTACTAATTGCCTGCATGTAAAGTGTGTATTCTAATTCCAGTCTAAGGCTGGGTACCTTTAGTATCTTCTGTTATATCTTAACGTGTAATCCATGCTACAATATAATTAATGACAATAATCATGCTATTTAAGAGACAGAAGTTTATCCATACACTTTATAATGCCTAGCTAACGCTGGTAGTGTGGGTATTAAAATTCAATAAAAATAAATGCTCTCCAACTTCTACTAATTGCCTGCACGTAAAGTGTATTTTTTAATTCCAGTCTAAGCCTAGGTACCGTTAGTACCTTCTGTTATATCTTAACGTATAATACATGCTACAATATAATTAAATGTTTTCCAACTTTTCTACTAATTGCCTGCACGTAAAGTGTGTACTCTAATTGCAGTCTAATCCTGGGTACCTTTAGTATCTTCAGTTATATCTTAACGTTTAATACATGCTACACTATAATTAATGACAATAGTCATGCTATTTAAGAGACAGAAGTTTATCCATACACTTTATAATGCCTAGCTAACGTTGGTAGTGTGGGTATTAAAACTCAATAAAAATAAATGCTTTCCAGCCTCTACTAATTGCCTGCACGTAAAGTGTATATTCTAATTCCAGTCTTAGCCTGGGTACCGTTAGTATCTTCTGTTATATCTTAACGTATAATACATGGTACAATATAATTAAATGTTTTCCAACTTTTCTACTAATTGCCTGCACGTAAAGTGTGTATTCTAATTCCAGTCTAAGCCTGGGTACCTTTAGTATCTTCTGTTATATCCTAACGTGTAATACATGCTACAATATAATTAATGACAATAATCATGCTATTTAAGAGACAGAAGTTTATCCATGCACTTTATAATGCCTAGCTAACGCTGGTAGTGTGGGTATTAAAACTCAATAAAAATAAATGCTTTCCAACTTCTACTAATTGCTTGCACGTAAAGTGTATATACTAATTCGAGGCTACACCTGGGTACCTTTAGTATCTTCTGTTATATCTTAACGTGTAATACATGCTACAATATAATTAAATGCTTTCCAACTTCTACTAATTGCCTGCATGTAAAGTGTGTATTCTAATTCCAGTCTAAGCCTGGGTACCTTTAGTATCTTCTGTTATATCTTAAGGTGTAATCTATGCTACAATATAATTAATGACAATAATCATGCTATTTAAGAGACAGAAGTTTATCCATACACTTTATAATGCCTACCTAACGCTGGTAGTGTGGGTATTAAGACTCAATAAAAATAAATGCCTTCCAACTTCTTTTAATTGCTTGCACGTAAAGTGTATATACTAAGTCGAGGCTACACCTGGGTACCTTTAGTATCTTCTGTTATATCTTAACGTGTAATCCATGCTATAATATAATTAATGACATGCTATTTAAGAGACAGAAGTTTATCCATACACTTTATGTTGCCGAGCTAACGCTGGTAGTGTGGGTATTAAAAAACAATAAAAATAAATGCTCTCCAACTTCTACTAATTGCCTGCACGTAAAGTGTATTTTCTAATTCCAGTCTCAGCCTAGGTACCGTTAGTACCTTCTGTTATATCTTAACGTATAATACATGCTACAATATAATTAAATGTTTTCCAACTTTTCTACTAATTGCCTGCACGTAAAGTGTGTACTCTAATTGCAGTCTAATCCTGGGTACCTTTAGTATCTTCAGTTATATCTTAACGTGTAATACATGCTACAATATAATTAATGACAATAATCATGCTATTTAAGAGACAGAAGTTTATCCATACACTTTATAATGCCTAGCTAACGCTGGTAGTGGGGGTATTAAAACTCAATAAAAATAAATGCTTTCCAACTTCTACTAATTGCTTGCACGTAAAGTGTATATACTAAGTCGAGGCTACACCTGGGTACCTTTAGTATCTTCTGTTATATCTTAACGTGTAATACATGCTACAATATAATTAAATGCTTTCCAACTTCTACTAATTGCCTGCATGTAAAGTGTGTATTCTAATTCCAGTCTAAGCCTGGGTACCTTTAGTATCTTCTGTTATATCTTAACGTGTAATCCATGCTACAATATAATTAATGACATGCTATTTAAGAGACAGAAGTTTATCCATACACTTTATAATGCCTAGCTAACGCTGGTAGTGTGGGTATTAAAACTCAATAAAAATAAGTGCTTTCCGACTTCTACTAATTGCTTGCACGTAAAGTGTATATACTAAGTCGAGGCTACACCTGGGTACCTTTAGTATCTTCTGTTATATCTTAACGTGTAATCCATGCTACAATATAATTAATGACATGCTATTTAAGGGACAGAAGTTTATCCATACACTTTATAATGCCTACCTAACGCTGGTAGTGTGGGTATTTAAACTGAATAAAAATAAATTCTTTCCGACTTCTACTAATTGCTTGCACGTAAAGTGTATATACTAAGTCGAGGCTACACCTGGGTACCTTTAGTATCTTCTATTATATCTTAACGTGTAATCCATGCTACAATATAATTAATGACATGCTATTTAAGAGACAGAAGTTTATCCATAAACTTTATGATGCCTAGCTAACACTGGTAGTGTGGGTATTAAAACTCAATAAAAATAAATGCTTTCCGACTTCTACTAATTGCCTGCACGTAAAGTGTATATTCAATTCCAGTCTAAGCCTAGGTACCGTTAGTACCTTCTGTTATATCTTAACGTATAATACATGCTACAATATAATTAAATGCTTTCCAACTTTTCTACTAATTGCCTGCACGTAAAGTGTGTACTCTAATTGCAGTCTAATCCTGGGTACCTTTAGTATCTTCTGTTATATCTTAACGTGTAATACATGCTACAACATAATTAATGACGTGCTATTTAAGAGACAGAAATTTATCCATACACTTTATGATGCCGAGCTAACGCTGGTAATGTGGGTATTAAAATTCAATAAAAATAAAAGCTCTCCAACTTCTGCTAATTGCCTGCACGTAAAGTATATTTTCTAATTCCAGTCTAAGCCTAGGTAACGTTAGTACCTTCTGTTATATCTTAACGTATAATACATGCTACAATATAATTAAATGTTTTCCAACTTTTCTACTAATTGCCTGCACGTAAAGTGTGTACTCTAATTGCAGTCTTATCCTGGGTACCTTTAGTATCTTCAGTTATATCTTAACGTGTAATACATGCTACAATATAATTAATGACAATAATCATGCTATTTAAGAGACAGAAGTTTATCCATACACTTTATAATGCCTAGCTAACGTTGGTAGTGTGGGTATTAAAACTCAATAGAAATAAATGCTTTCCAACTTCTACTAATTGCCTGCACGTAAAGTGTATATTCTAATTCCAGTCTAAGCCTGGGTACCGTTAGTATCTTCTGTTATATCTTAACGTATAATACATGTAAGAATATAATTAAATGTTTTCCAACTTTTCTACTAATTGCCTGCACGTAAAGCGTGTACTCTAATTGCAGTCTAATCCTGGGTACCTTTAGTACCTTCAGTTATATCTTAACGTGTAATACATGCTACAATATAATTAATGACAATAATCATGCTATTTCAGAGACAGAAGTTTATCCATACACTTTATAATGCCTAGCTAACGCTGGTAGTGTGGGTATTAAAACTCAATAAAAGTAAATGCTTTCCAACTTCTACTAATTGCCTGCATGTAAAGTGTATATTCTAATTCCAGTCTAAGCCTAGGTACCGTTAGTACCTTCTGTTATATCTTAACGTATAATACATGCTACAATATAATTAAATGTTTTCCAACTTTTCTACTAATTGCCTGCACGTAAAGTGTGTATTCTAATTCCAGTCTAAGCCTGGGTACCTTTGGTATCTTCTGTTATATCTTAACGTGTAATACATGCTACAATATAATTAATGACAATAATCATGCTATTTAAGAGACAGAAGTTTATCCATACACTTTATAATGCCTAGCTAACGTTGGTAGTGTGGGTATTAAAACTCAATAGAAATAAATGCTTTCCAACTTCTACTAATTGCCTGCACGTAAAGTGTATATTCTAATTCCAGTCTAAGCCTGGGTACCGTTAGTATCTTCTGTTATATCTTAACGTATAATACATGTTACAATATAATTAAATGTTTTCCAACTTTTCTACTAATTGCCTGCACGTAAAGTGTGTACTCTAATTGCAGTCTAATCCTGGGTACCTTTAGTACCTTCAGTTATATCTTAACGTGTAATACATGCTACAATATAATTAATGACAATAATCATGCTATTTAAGAGACAGAAGTTTATCCATACACTTTATAATGCCTAGCTAACGCTGGAAGTGTGGGTATTAAAAAACAATAAAAATAAATGCTCTCCAACTTCTACTAATTGCCTGCAGGTAAAGTGTATTTTCTAATTCCAGTCTCAGCCTAGGTACCGTTAGTACCTTCTGTTATATCTTAACGTATAATACATGCTACAATATAATTAAATGTTTTCCAACTTTTCTACTAATTGCCTGCACGTAAAGTGTGTACTCTAATTGCAGTCTAATCCTGGGTACCTTTAGTATCTTCAGTTATATCTTAACGTATAATACATGCTACAATATAATTAATGACAATAATCATGCTATTTAAGAGACAGAAGTTTATCCATACACTTTATAATGCCTAGCTAACGCTGGTAGTGGGGGTATTAAAACTCAATAAAAATAAATTCTTTCCAACTTCTACATATTGCTTGCACGTAAAGTGTATATACTAAGTCGAGGCTACACCTGGGTACCTTTAGTATCTTCTGTTATATCTTAACGTGTAATACATGCTACAATATAATTAAATGCTTTCCAACTTCTACTAATTGCCTGCATGTAAAGTGTGTATTCTAATTCCAGTCTAAGCCTGGGTACCTTTAGTATCTTCTGTTATATCTTAACGTGTAATCCATGCTACAATATAATTAATGACATGCTATTTAAGAGACAGAAGTTTATCCATACACTTTATAATGCCTAGCTAACGCTGGTAGTGTGGGTATTAAAACTCAATAAAAATAAGTGCTTTCCGACTTCTACTAATTGCTTGCACGTAAAGTGTATATACTAAGTCGAGGCTACACCTGGGTACCTTTAGTATCTTCTGTTATATCTTAACGTGTAATCCATGCTACAATATAATTAATGACATGCTATTTAAAGGACAGAAGTTTATCCATACACTTTATAATGCCTACCTAACGCTGGTAGTGTGGGTACTTAAACTGAATAAAAATAAATACTTTCCGACTTCTACTAATTGCTTGCACGTAAAGTGTATATACTAAGTCGAGGCTACACCTGGGTACCTTTAGTATCTTCTGTTATATCTTAACGTGTAATCCATGCTACAATATAATTAATGACATGCTATTTAAGAGACAGAAGTTTATCCATAAACTTTATGATGCCTAGCTAACACTGGTAGTGTGGGTATTAAAACTCAATAAAAATAAATGCTTTCCGACTTCTACTAATTGCGTGCACGTAAAGTGTATATTCTAATTCCAGTCTAAGCCTAGGTACCGTTAGTACCTTCTGTTATATCTTAACGTATAATACATGCTACAATATAATTAAATGCTTTCCAACTTTTCTACTAATTGCCTGCACGTAAAGTGTGTACTCTAATTGCAGTCTAATCCTGGGTACCTTTAGTATCTTCTGTTATATCTTAACGTGTAATACATGCTACAACATAATTAATGACGTGCTATTTAAGAGACAGAAATTTATCCATACACTTTATGATGCCGAGCTAACGCTGGTAATGTGGGTATTAAAATTCAATAAAAATAAAAGCTCTTCAACTTCTGCTAATTGCCTGCACGTAAAGTTTATTTTCTAATTCCAGTCTAAGCCTAGGTACCGTTAGTACCTTCTGTTATATCTTAACGTATAATACATGCTACAATATAATTAAATGTTTTCCAACTTTTCTACTAATTGCCTGCACGTAAAGTGTGTACTCTAATTGCAGTCTTATCCTGGGTACCTTTAGTATCTGCAGTTATATCTTAACGTAAAATACATGCTACAATATAATTAATGACAATAATCATGCTATTTAAGAGACAGAAGTTTATCCATACACTTTATAATGCCTAGCTAACGTTGGTAGTGTGGGTATTAAAACTCAATAGAAATAAATGCTTTCCAACTTCTACTAATTGCCTGCACGTAAAGTGTATATTCTAATTCCAGTCTAAGCCTGGGTACCGTTAGTATCTTCTGTTATATCTTAACGTATAATACATGTTAGAATATAATTAAATGTTTTCCAACTTTTCTACTAATTGCCTGCACGTAAAGTGTGTACTCTAATTGCAGTCTAATCCTGGGTACCTTTAGTACCTTCAGTTATATCTTAACGTGTAATACATGCTACAATATAATTAATGACAATAATCATGCTATTTCAGAGACAGAAATTTATCCATACACTTTATAATGCCTAGCTAACGCTGGTAGTGTGGGTATTAAAACTCAATAAAAGTAAATGCTTTCCAACTTCTACTAATTGCCTGCACGTAAAGTGTATATTCTAATTCCAGTCTAAGCCTAGGTACCGTTAGTACCTTCTGTTATATCTTAACGTATAATACATGCTACAATATAATTAAATGTTTTCCAACTTTTCTACTAATTGCCTGCACGTAAAGTGTGTATTCTAATTCCAGTCTAAGCCTGGGTACCTTTGGTATCTTCTGTTATATCTTAACGTGTAATACATGCTACAATATAATTAATGACAATAATCATGCTATTTAAGAGACAGAAGTTTATCCATACACTTTATAATGCCTAGCTAACGTTGGTAGTGTGGGTATTAAAACTCAATAGAAATAAATGCTTTCCAACTTCTACTAATTGCCTGCACGTAAAGTGTATATTCTAATTCCAGTCTAAGCCTGGGTACCGTTAGTATCTTCTGTTATATCTTAACGTATAATACATGTTACAATATAATTAAATGTTTTCCAACTTTTCTACTAATTGCCTGCACGTAAAGTGTGTACTCTAATTGCAGTCTAATCCTGGGTACCTTTAGTACCTTCAGTTATATCTTAACGTGTAATACATGCTACAATATAATTAATGACAATAATCATGCTATTTAAGAGACAGAAGTTTATCCATACACTTTATAATGCCTAGCTAACGCTGGTAGTGTGGGTATTAAAAAACAATAAAAATAAATGCTCTCCAACTTCTACTAATTGCCTGCACGTAAAGTGTATTTTCTAATTCCAGTCTCAGCCTAGGTACCGTTAGTACCTTCTGTTATATCTTAACGTATAATACATGCTACAATATAATTAAATGTTTTCCAACTTTTCTACTAATTGCCTGCACGTAAAGTGTGTACTCTAATTGCAGTCTAATCCTGGGTACCTTTAGTATCTTCAGTTATATCTTAACGTATAATACATGCTACAATATAATTAATGACAATAATCATGCTATTTAAGAGACAGAAGTTTATCCATACACTTTATAATGCCTAGCTAACGCTGGTAGTGGGGGTATTAAAACTCAATAAAAATAAATTCTTTCCAACTTCTACTAATTGCTTGCACGTAAAGTGTATATACTAAGTCGAGGCTACACCTGGGTACCTTTAGTATCTTCTGTTATATCTTAACGTGTAATACATGCTACAATATAATTAAATGCTTTCCAACTTCTACTAATTGCCTGCATGTAAAGTGTGTATTCTAATTCCAGTCTAAGCCTGGGTACCTTTAGTATCTTCTGTTATATCTTAACGTGTAATCCATGCTACAATATAATTAATGACAATAATCATGCTATTTAAGAGACAGAAGTTTATCCATACACTTTATAATGCCTAGCTAACGCTGGTAGTGTGGGTATTAAAACTCAATAAAAATAAGTGCTTTCCGATTTCTACTAATTGCTTGCACGTAAAGTGTATATACTAAGTCGAGGCTACACCTGGGTACCTTTAGTATCTTCTGTTATATCTTAACGTGTAATCCATGCTACAATATAATTAATGACATGCTATTTAAGGGACAGAAGTTTATCCATACACTTTATAATGCCTACCTAACGCTGGTAGTGTGGGTACTTAAACTGAATAAAAATAAATACTTTCCGACTTCTACTAATTGCTTGCACGTAAAGTGTATATACTAAGTCGAGGCTACACCTGGGTACCTTTAGTATCTTCTGTTATATCTTAACGTGTAATCCATGCTACAATATAATTAATGACATGCTATTTAAGAGACAGAAGTTTATCCATAAACTTTATGATGCCTAGCTAACACTGGTAGTGTGGGTATTAAAACTCAATAAAAATAAATGCTTTCCGACTTCTACTAATTGCCTGCACGTAAAGTGTATATTCTAATTCCAGTCTAAGCCTAGGTACCGTTAGTACCTTCTGCTATATCTTAACGTATAATACATGCTACAATATAATTAAATGCTTTCCAACTTTTCTACTAATTGCCTGCACGTAAAGTGTGTACTCTAATTGCAGTCTAATCCTGGGTACCTTTAGTATCTTCTGTTATATCTTAACGTGTAATACATGCTACATCATAATTAATGACGTGCTATTTAAGAGACAGAAATTTATCCATACACTTTATCATGCCGAGCTAACGCTGGTAATGTGGGTATTAAAATTCAATAAAAATAAAAGCTCTCCAACTTCTGCTAATTGCCTGCACGTAAAGTATATTTTCTAATTCCAGTCTAAGCCTAGGTACCGTTAGTACCTTCTGTTATATCTTAACGTATAATACATGCTACAATATAATTAAATGTTTTCCAACTTTTCTACTAATTGCCTGCACGTAAAGTGTGTACTCTAATTGCAGTCTTATCCTGGGTACCTTTAGTATCTTCAGTTATATCTTAACGTGTAATACATGCTACAATATAATTAATGACAGTAATCATGCTATTTAAGAGACAGAAGTTTATCCATACACTTTATAATGCCTAGCTAACGTTGGTAGTGTGGGTATTAAAACTCAATAGAAATAAATGCTTTCCAACTTCTACTAATTGCCTGCACGTAAAGTGTATATTCTAATTCCAGTCTAAGCCTGGGTACCGTTAGTATCTTCTGTTATATCTTAACGTATAATACATGTTAGAATATAATTAAATGTTTTCCAACTTTTCTACTAATTGCCTGCACGTAAAGTGTGTACTCTAATTGCAGTCTAATCCTGGGTACCTTTAGTACCTTCAGTTATATCTTAACGTGTAATACATGCTACAATATAATTAATGACAATAATCATGCTATTTCAGAGACAGAAGTTTATCCATACACTTTATAATGCCTAGCTAACGCTGGTAGTGTGGGTATTAAAACTCAATAAAAGTAAATGCTTTCCAACTTCTACTAATTGCCTGCACGTAAAGTGTATATTCTAATTCCAGTCTAAGCCTAGGTACCGTTAGTACCTTCTGTTATATCTTAACGTATAATACATGCTACAATATAATTAAATGTTTTCCAACTTTTCTACTAATTGCCTGCACGTAAAGTGTGTATTCTAATTCCAGTCTAAGCCTGGGTACCTTTGGTATCTTCTGTTATATCTTAACGTGTAATACATGCTACAATATAATTAATGACAATAATCATGCTATTTAAGAGACAGAAGTTTATCCATACACTTTATAATGCCTAGCTAACGTTGGTAGTGTGGGTATTAAAACTCAATAGAAATAAATGCTTTCCAACTTCTACTAATTGCCTGCACGTAAAGTGTATATTCTAATTCCAGTCTAAGCCTGGGTACCGTTAGTATCTTCTGTTATATCTTAACGTATAATACATGTTACAATATAATTAAATGTTTTCCAACTTTTCTACTAATTGCCTGCACGTAAAGTGTGTACTCTAATTGCAGTCTAATCCTGGGTACCTTTAGTACCTTCAGTTATATCTTAACGTGTAATACATGCTACAATATAATTAATGACAATAATCATGCTATTTAAGAGACAGAAGTTTATCCATACACTTTATAATGCCTAGCTAACGCTGGTAGTGTGGGTATTAAAAAACAATAAAAATAAATGCTCTCCAACTTCTACTAATTGCCTGCACGTAAAGTGTATTTTCTAATTCCAGTCTCAGCCTAGGTACCGTTAGTACCTTCTGTTATATCTTAACGTATAATACATGCTACAATATAATTAAATGTTTTCCAACTTTTCTACTAATTGCCTGCACGTAAAGTGTGTACTCTAATTGCAGTCTAATCCTGGGTACCTTTAGTATCTTCAGTTATATCTTAACGTATAATACATGCTACAATATAATTAATGACAATAATCATGCTATTTAAGAGACAGAAGTTTATCCATACACTTTATAATGCCTAGCTAACGCTGGTAGTGGGGGTATTAAAACTCAATAAAAATAAATTCTTTCCAACTTCTACTAATTGCTTGCACGTAAAGTGTATATACTAAGTCGAGGCTACACCTGGGTACCTTTAGTATCTTCTGTTATATCTTAACGTGTAATACATGCTACAATATAATTAAATGCTTTCCAACTTCTACTAATTGCCTGCATGTAAAGTGTGTATTCTAATTCCAGTCTAAGCCTGGGTACCTTTAGTATCTTCTGTTATATCTTAACGTGTAATCCATGCTACAATATAATTAATGACATGCTATTTATGAGACAGAAGTTTATCCATACACTTTATAATGCCTACCTAACGCTGGTAGTGTGGGTATTAAAACTCAATAAAAATAAGTGCTTTCCGACTTCTACTAATTGCTTGCACGTAAAGTGTATATACTAAGTCGAGGCTACACCTGGGTACCTTTAGTATCTTCTGTTATATCTTAACGTGTAATCCATGCTACAATATAATTAATGACATGCTATTTAAGGGACAGAAGTTTATCCATACACTTTATAATGCCTACCTAACGCTGGTAGTGTGGGTACTTAAACTGAATAAAAATAAATACTTTCCGACTTCTACTAATTGCTTGCACGTAAAGTGTATATACTAAGTCGAGGCTACACCTGGGTACCTTTAGTATCTTCTGTTATATCTTAACGTGTAATCCATGCTACAATATAATTAATGACATGCTATTTAAGAGACAGAAGTTTATCCATAAACTTTATGATGCCTAGCTAACACTGGTAGTGTGGGTATTAAAACTCAATAAAAATAAATGCTTTCCGACTTCTACTAATTGCCTGCACGTAAAGTGTATATTCTAATTCCAGTCTAAGCCTAGGTACCGTTAGTACCTTCTGTTATATCTTAACGTATAATACATGCTACAATATAATTAAATGCTTTCCAACTTTTCTACTAATTGCCTGCACGTAAAGTGTGTACTCTAATTGCAGTCTAATCCTGGGTACCTTTAGTATCTTCTGTTATATCTTAACGTGTAATACATGCTACAACATAATTAATGACGTGCTATTTAAGAGACAGAAATTTATCCATACACTTTATGATGCCGAGCTAACGCTGGTAATGTGGGTATTAAAATTCAATAAAAATAAAAGCTCTCCAACTTCTGCTAATTGCCTGCACGTAAAGTATATTTTCTAATTCCAGTCTAAGCCTAGGTACCGTTAGTACCTTCTGTTATATCTTAACGTATAATACATGCTACAATATAATTAAATGTTTTCCAACTTTTCTACTAATTGCCTGCACGTAAAGTGTGTACTCTAATTGCAGTCTAATCCTGGGTACCTTTAGTATCTTCAGTTATATCTTAACGTATAATACATGCTACAATATAATTAATGACAATAATCATGCTATTTAAGAGACAGAAGTTTATCCATACACTTTATAATGCCTAGCTAACGCTGGTAGTGGGGGTATTAAAACTCAATAAAAATAAATTCTTTCCAACTTCTACTAATTGCTTGCACGTAAAGTGTATATACTAAGTCGAGGCTACACCTGGGTACCTTTAGTATCTTCTGTTATATCTTAACGTGTAATACATGCTACAATATAATTAAATGCTTTCCAACTTCTACTAATTGCCTGCATGTAAAGTGTGTATTCTAATTCCAGTCTAAGCCTGGGTACCTTTAGTATCTTCTGTTATATCTTAACGTGTAATCTATGCTACAATATAATTAATGACAATAATCATGCTATTTAAGAGACAGAAGTTTATCCATACACTTTATAATGCCTAGCTAACGCTGGTAGTGTGGGTATTAAAACTCAATAAAAATAAGTGCTTTCCGACTTCTACTAATTGCTTGCACGTAAAGTGTATATACTAAGTCGAGGCTACACCTGGGTACCTTTAGTATCTTCTGTTATATCTTAACGTGTAATCCATGCTACAATATAATTAATGACATGCTATTTAAGGGACAGAAGTTTATCCATACACTTTATAATGCCTACCTAACGCTGGTAGTGTGGGTACTTAAACTGAATAAAAATAAATACTTTCCGACTTCTACTAATTGCTTGCACGTAAAGTGTATATACTAAGTCGAGGCTACACCTGGGTACCTTTAGTATCTTCTGTTATATCTTAACGTGTAATCCATGCTACAATATAATTAATGACATGCTATTTAAGAGACAGAAGTTTATCCATAAACTTTATGATGCCTAGCTAACACTGGTAGTGTGGGTATTAAAACTCAATAAAAATAAATGCTTTCCGACTTCTACTAATTGCCTGCACGTAAAGTGTATATTCTAATTCCAGTCTAAGCCTAGGTACCGTTAGTACCTTCTGTTATATCTTAACGTATAATACATGCTACAATATAATTAAATGCTTTCCAACTTTTCTACTAATTGCCTGCACGTAAAGTGTGTACTCTAATTGCAGTCTAATCCTGGGTACCTTTAGTATCTTCTGTTATATCTTAACGTGTAATACATGCTACAACATAATTAATGACGTGCTATTTAAGAGACAGAAATTTATCCATACACTTTATGATGCCGAGCTAACGCTGGTAATGTGGGTATTAAAATTCAATAAAAATAAAAGCTCTCCAACTTCTGCTAATTGCCTGCACGTAAAGTATATTTTCTAATTCCAGTCTAAGCCTAGGTACCGTTAGTACCTTCTGTTATATCTTAACGTATAATACATGCTACAATATAATTAAATGTTTTCCAACTTTTCTACTAATTGCCTGCACGTAAAGTGTGTACTCTAATTGCAGTCTTATCCTGGGTACCTTTAGTATCTTCAGTTATATCTTAACGTGTAATACATGCTACAATATAATTAATGACAATAATCATGCTATTTAAGAGACAGAAGTTTATCCATACACTTTATAATGCCTAGCTAACGTTGGTAGTGTGGGTATTAAAACTCAATAGAAATAAATGCTTTCCAACTTCTACTAATTGCCTGCACGTAAAGTGTATATTCTAATTCCAGTCTAAGCCTGGGTACCGGTAGTATCTTCTGTTATATCTTAACGTATAATACATGTTAGAATATAATTAAATGTTTTCCAACTTTTCTACTAATTGCCTGCACGTAAAGTGTGTACTCTAATTGCAGTCTAATCCTGGGTACCTTTAGTACCTTCAGTTATATCTTAACGTGTAATACATGCTACAATATAATTAATGACAATAATCATGCTATTTCAGAGACAGAAGTTTATCCATACACTTTATAATGCCTAGCTAACGCTGGTAGTGTGGGTATTAAAACTCAATAAAAGTAAATGCTTTCCAACTTCTACTAATTGCCTGCACGTAAAGTGTATATTCTAATTCCAGTCTAAGCCTAGGTACCGTTAGTACCTTCTGTTATATCTTAACGTATAATACATGCTACAATATAATTAAATGTTTTCCAACTTTTCTACTAATTGCCTGCACGTAAAGTGTGTATTCTAATTCCAGTCTAAGCCTGGGTACCTTTGGTATCTTCTGTTATATCTTAACGTGTAATACATGCTACAATATAATTAATGACAATAATCATGCTATTTAAGAGACAGAAGTTTATCCATACACTTTATAATGCCTAGCTAACGTTGGTAGTGTGGGTATTAAAACTCAATAGAAATAAATGCTTTCCAACTTCTACTAATTGCCTGCACGTAAAGTGTATATTCTAATTCCAGTCTAAGCCTGGGTACCGTTAGTATCTTCTGTTATATCTTAACGTATAATACATGTTACAATATAATTAAATTTTTTCCAACTTTTCTACTAATTGCCTGCACGTAAAGTGTGTACTCTAATTGCAGTCTAATTCTGGGTACCTTTAGTACCTTCAGTTATATCTTAACGTGTAATACATGCTACAATATAATTAATGACAATAATCATGCTATTTAAGAGACAGAAGTTTATCCATACACTTTATAATGCCTAGCTAACGCTGGTAGTGTGGGTATTAAAAAACAATAAAAATAAATGCTCTCCAACTTCTACTAATTGCCTGCACGTAAAGTGTATTTTCTAATTCCAGTCTCAGCCTAGGTACCGTTAGTACCTTCTGTTATATCTTAACGTATAATACATGCTACAATATAATTAAATGTTTTCCAACTTTTCTACTAATTGCCTGCACGTAAAGTGTGTACTCTAATTGCAGTCTAATCCTGGGTACCTTTAGTATCTTCAGTTATATCTTAACGTATAATACATGCTACAATATAATTAATGACAATAATCATGCTATTTAAGAGACAGAAGTTTATCCATACACTTTATAATGCCTAGCTAACGCTGGTAGTGGGGGTATTAAAACTCAATAAAAATAAATTCTTTCCAACTTCTACTAATTGCTTGCACGTAAATTGTATATACTAAGTCGAGGCTACACCTGGGTACCTTTAGTATCTTCTGTTATATCTTAACGTGTAATACATGCTACAATATAATTAAATGCTTTCCAACTTCTACTAATTGCCTGCATGTAAAGTGTGTATTCTAATTCCAGTCTAAGCCTGGGTACCTTTAGTATCTTCTGTTATATCTTAACGTGTAATCCATGCTACAATATAATTAATGACATGCTATTTAAGAGACAGAAGTTTATCCATACACTTTATAATGCCTAGCTAACGCTGGTAGTGTGGGTATTAAAACTCAATAAAAATAAGTGCTTTCCGACTTCTACTAATTGCTTGCACGTAAAGTGTATATACTAAGTCGAGGCTACACCTGGGTACCTTTAGTATCTTCTGTTATATCTTAACGTGTAATCCATGCTACAATATAATTAATGACATGCTATTTAAGGGACAGAAGTTTATCCATACACTTTATAATGCCTACCTAACGCTGGTAGTGTGGGTACTTAAACTGAATAAAAATAAATACTTTCCGACTTCTACTAATTGCTTGCACGTAAAGTGTATATACTAAGTCGAGGCTACACCTGGGTACTTTTAGTATCTTCTGTTATATCTTAACGTGTAATCCATGCTACAATATAATTAATGACATGCTATTTAAGAGACAGAAGTTTATCCATAAACTTTATGATGCCTAGCTAACACTGGTAGTGTGGGTATTAAAACTCAATAAAAATAAATGCTTTCCGACTTCTACTAATTGCCTGCACGTAAAGTGTATATTCTAATTCCAGTCTAAGCCTAGGTACCGTTAGTACCTTCTGTTATATCTTAACGTATAATACATGCTACAATATAATTAAATGCTTTCCAACTTTTCTACTAATTGCCTGCACGTAAAGTGTGTACTCTAATTGCAGTCTAATCCTGGGTACCTTTAGTATCTTCTGTTATATCTTAACGTGTAATACATGCTACAACATAATTAATGACGTGCTATTTAAGAGACAGAAATTTATCCATACACTTTATGATGCCGAGCTAACGCTGGTAATGTGGGTATTAAAATTCAATAAAAATAAAAGCTCTCCAACTTCTGCTAATTGCCTGCACGTAAAGTATATTTTCTAATTCCAGTCTAAGCCTAGGTACCGTTAGTACCTTCTGTTATATCTTAACGTATAATACATGCTACAATATAATTAAATGTTTTCCAACTTTTCTACTAATTGCCTGCACGTAAAGTGTGTACTCTAATTGCAGTCTTATCCTGGGTACCTTTAGTATCTTCAGTTATATCTTAACGTGTAATACATGCTACAATATAATTAATGACAATAATCATGCTATTTCAGAAACAGAAGTTTATCCATACACTTTATAATGCCTAGCTAACGTTGGTAGTGTGGGTATTAAAACTCAATAGAAATAAATGCTTTCCAACTTCTACTAATTGCCTGCACGTAAAGTGTATATTCTAATTCCAGTCTAAGCCTGGGTACCGTTAGTATCTTCTGTTATATCTTAACGTATAATACATGTTACAATATAATTAAATGTTTTCCAACTTTTCTACTAATTGCCTGCACGTAAAGTGTGTACTCTAATTGCAGTCTAATCCTGGGTACCTTTAGTACCTTCAGTTATATCTTAACGTGTAATACATGCTACAATATAATTAATGACAATAATCATGCTATTTCAGAAACAGAAGTTTATCCAGACACTTTATAATGCCTAGCTAACGCTGGTAGTGTGGGTATTAAAACTCAATAAAAGTAAATGCTTTCCAACTTCTACTAATTGCCTGCACGAAAGGGTATATTCTAATTCCAGTCTAAGCCTAGGTACCGTTAGTACCTTCTGTTATATCTTAACGTATAATACATGCTACAATATAATTAAATGTTTTCCAACTTTTCTACTAATTGCCTGCACGTAAAGTGTGTATTCTAATTCCAGTCTAAGCCTGGGTACCTTTGGTATCTTCTGTTATATCTTAACGTGTAATACATGCTACAATATAATTAATGACAATAATCATGCTATTTAAGAGACAGAAGTTTATCCATACACTTTATAATGCCTAGCTAACGCTGGTAGTGTGGGTATTAAAACTCAATAAAAGTAAATGCTTTCCAACTTCTACTAATTGCCTGCACGTAAAGTGTATATTCTAATTCCAGTCTAAGCCTAGGTACCGTTAGTACCTTCTGTTATATCTTAACGTATAATACATGCTACTATATAATTAAATGTTTTCCAACTTTTCTACTAATTGCCTGCACGTAAAGTGTGTATTCTAATTCCAGTCTAAGCCTGGGTACCTTTGGTATCTTCTGTTATATCTTAACGTGTAATACATGCTACAATATAATTAATGACAATAATCATGCTATTTAAGAGACAGAAGTTTATCCATACACTTTATAATGCCTAGCTAACGCTGGTAGTGTGGGTATTAAAACTCATTAAAAATAAATGCTTTCCAACTTCTACTAATTGCTTGCACGTAAAGTGTATATACTAAGTCAAGGCTACACCTGGGTACCTTTAGTATCTTGTGTTATATCTTAACGTGTAACACATGCTACAATATTATTAAATGCTTTCCAACTTCTACTAATTGCCTGCACGTAAAGTGTGTACTCTAATTGCAGTCTAATCCTGGGTACCTTTAGTATCTTCAGTTATATCTTAACGTTTAATACATGCTACACTATAATTAATGACAATAGTCATGCTATTTAAGAGACAGAAGTTTATCCATACACTTTATAATGCCTAGCTAACGTTGGTAGTGTGGGTATTAAAACTCAATAAAAATAAATGCTTTCCAGCCTCTACTAATTGCCTGCACGTAAAGTGTATATTCTAATTCCAGTCTTAGCCTGGGTACCGTTAGTATCTTCTGTTATATCTTAACGTATAATACATGGTACAATATAATTAAATGTTTTCCAACTTTTCTACTAATTGCCTGCACGTAAAGTGTGTATTCTAATTCCAGTCTAAGCCTGGGTACCTTTAGTATCTTCTGTTATATCTTAACGTGTAATACATGCTACAATATAATTAATGACAATAATCATGCTATTTAGGAGACAGAAGTTTATCCATGCACTTTATAATGCCTAGCTAACGCTGGTAGTGTGGGTATTAAAACTCAATAGAAATAAATGCCTTCCAACTTCTACTAATTGCTTGCACGTAAAGTGTATATACTAAGTTGAGGCTACACCTGGGTACCTTTAGTATCTTCTGTTATATCTTAACGTGTAATACATGCTACAATATAATTAAATGCTTTCCAACTTCTACTAATTGCCTGCATGTAAAGTGTGTATTCTAATTCCAGTCTAAGCCTGGGTACCTTTAGTATCTTCTGTTATATCTTAAGGTGTAATCTATGCTACAATATAATAAATGACAATAATCATGCTATTTAAGAGACAGAAGTTTATCCATACACTTTATGATGCCTACCTAACGCTGGTAGTGTGGGTATTAAAACTCAATAAAAATAAATGCTTTCCAACTTCTACTAATTGCTTGCACGTAAAGTGTATATACTAAGTCGAGGCTACACCTGGGTACCTTTAGTATCTTCTGTTATATCTTAACGTGTAATCCATGCTACAATATAATTAGTGACATGCTATTTAAGAGACAGAAGTTTATCCATACACTTTATGTTGCCGAGCTAACGCTGGTAGTGTGGGTACTAAAAAACAATAAAAATAAATGCTCTCCAACTTCTACTAATTGCCTGCACGTAAAGTGTATTTTCTAATTCCAGTCTCAGCCTAGGTACCGTTAGTACCTTCTGTTATATCTTAACGTATAATACATGCTACAATATAATTAAATGCTTTCCAACTTCTACTAGTTGCCTGCATGTAAAATGTGTATTCTAATTCCAGTCTAAGCCTGGGTACCTTTAGTATCTTCTGTTATATCTTAACGTGTAATCCATGCTACAATATAATTAATGACATGCTATTTAAGAGACAGAAGTTTATCCATACACTTTATAATGCCTAGCTAACGCTGGTAGTGTGGGTATTAAAACTCAATAAAAATAAGTGCTTTCCGACTTCTACTAATTGCTTGCACGTAAAGTGTATATACTAAGTCGAGGCTACACCTGGGTACCTTTAGTATCTTCTGTTATATCTTAACGTGTAATCCATGCTACAATATAATTAATGACATGCTATTTAAGGGACAGAAGTTTATCCATACACTTTATAATGCCTACCTAACGCTACAATATAATCTATGCTACAATATAATAAATGACAATAATCATGCTATTTAAGAGACAGAAGTTTATCCATACACTTTATGATGCCTACCTAACGCTGGTAGTGTGGGTATTAAAACTCAATAAAAATAAATGCTTTCCAACTTCTACTAATTGCTTGCACGTAAAGTGTATATACTAAGTCGAGGCTACACCTGGGTACCTTTAGTATCTTCTGTTATATCTTAACGTGTAATCCATGCTACAATATAATTAATGACATGCTATTTAAGAGACAGAAGTTTATCCATACACTTTATGTTGCCGAGCTAACGCTGGTAGTGTGGGTACTAAAAAACAATAAAAATAAATGCTCTCCAACTTCTACTAATTGCCTGCACGTAAAGTGTATTTTCTAATTCCAGTCTCAGCCTAGATACCGTTAGTACCTTCTGTTATATCTTAACGTATAATACATGCTACAATATAATTAAATGTTTTCCAACTTTTCTACTAATTGCCTGCACGTAAAGTGTGTACTCTAATTGCAGTCTAATCTTGGGTACCTTTAGTATCTTCAGTTATATCTTAACGTGTAATACATGCTACAATATAATTAATGACAATAATCATGCTATTTAAGAGACAGAAGTTTATCCATACACTTTATAATGCCTAGCTAACGCTGGTAGTGGGGGTATTAAAACTCAATAAAAATAAATGCTTTCCAACTTCTACTAATTGCTTGCACGTAAAGTGTATATACTAAGTCGAGGCTACACCTGGGTACCATTAGTATCTTCTGTTATATCTTAACGTGTAATACATGCTACAATATAATTAAATGCTTTCCAACTTCTACTAATTGCCTGCATGTAAAGTGTGTATTCTAATTCCAGTCTAAGCCTGGGTACCTTTAGTATCTTCTGTTATATCTTAACGTGTAATCCATGCTACAATATAATTAATGACATGCTATTTAAGAGACAGAAGTTTATCCATACACTTTATAATGCCTAGCTAACGCTGGTAGTGGGGGTATTAAAACTCAATAAAAATAAGTGCTTTCCGACTTCTACTAATTGCTTGCACGTAAAGTGTATATACTAAGTCGAGGCTACACCTGGGTACCTTTAGTATCTTCTGTTATATCTTAACGTGTAATCCATGCTACAATATAATTAATGACATGCTATTTAAGGGACAGAAGTTTATCCATACACTTTATAATGCCTACCTAACGCTGGTAGTTTGGGTATTTAAACTGAATAAAAATAAATACTTTCCGACTTCTACTAATTGCTTGCACGTAAAGTGTATATACTAAGTCGAGGCTACACCTGGGTACCTTTAGTATCTTCTGTTATATCTTAACGTGTAATCCATGCTACAATATAATTAATGACATGCTATTTAAGAGACAGAAGTTTATCCATAAACTTTATGCTGCCTAGCTAACACTGGTAGTGTGGGTATTAAAACTCAATAAAAATAAATGCTTTCCGACTTCTACTAATTGCCTGCACGTAAAGTGTATATTCTAATTCCAGTCTAAGCCTGGGTGCCTTTAGTATCTTCTGTTATATCTTAACGTGTAATACATGCTACAATATAATTAATGACATGCTATTTAAGAGACAGAAGTTTATCCATAAACTTTATGATGCCTAGCTAACACTGGTAGTGTGGGTATTAAAACTCAATAAAAATAAATGCTTTCCGACTTCTACTAATTGCCTGCACGTAAAGTGTATATTCTAATTCCAGTCTAAGCCTAGGTACCGTTAGTACCTTCTGTTATATGTTAACGTATAATACATGCTACAATATAATTAAATGCTTTCCAACTTTTCTACTAATTGCCTGCACGTAAAGTGTGTACTCTAATTGCAGTCTAATCCTGTGTACCTTTAGTATCTTCTGTTATATCTTAACGTGTAATACATGCTACAACATAATTAATGACGTGCTATTTAAGAGACAGAAATTTATCCATACACTTTATGATGCCGAGCTAACGCTGGTAATGTGGGTATTAAAATTCAATAAAAATAAATGCTCTCCAACTTCTGCTAATTGCCTGCACGTAAAGTATATTTTCTAATTCCAGTCTAAGCCTAGGTACCGTTAGTACCTTCTGTTATATCTTAACGTATAATACATGCTACAATATAATTAAATGTTTTCCAACTTTTCTACTAATTGCCTGCACGTAAAGTGTGTACTCTAATTGCAGTCTTATCCTGGGTACCTTTAGTATCTTCAGTTACATCTTAACGTGTAATACATGCTACAATATAATTAATGACAATAATCATGCTATTTAAGAGACAGAAGTTTATCCATACACTTTATAATGCCTAGCTAACGTTGGTAGTGTGGGTATTAAAACTCAATAGAAATAAATGCTTTCCAACTTCTACTAATTGCCTGCACGTAAAGTGTATATTCTAATTCCAGTCTAAGCCTGGGTACCGTTAGTATCTTCTGTTATATCTTAACGTATAATACATGTTACAATATAATTAAATGTTTTCCAACTTTTCTACTAATTGCCTGCACGTAAAGTGTGTACTCTAATTGCAGTCTAATCCTGGGTACCTTTAGTACCTTCAGTTATATCTTAACGTGTAATACATGCTACAATATAATTAATGAGAATAATCATGCTATTTCAGAGACAGAAGTTTATCCATACACTTTATAATGCCTAGCTAACGCTGGTAGTGTGGGTATTAAAACTCAATAAAAGTAAATGCTTTCCAACTTCTACTAATTGCCTGCACGTAAAGTGTATATTCTAATTCCAGTCTAATCCTAGGTACCGTTAGTACCTCCTGTTATATCTTAACGTATAATACATGCTACAATATAATAAAATGTTTTCCAACTTTTCTACTAAGTGCCTGCACGTAAAGTGTGTATTCTAATTCCAGTCTAAGCCTGCGTACCTTTGGTACCTTCTGTTATATCTTAACGTGTAATACATGCTACAATATAATTAATGACAATAATCATGCTATTTAAGAGACAGAAGTTTATCCATACACTTTATAATGCCTAGCTAACGTTGGTAGTGTGGGTATTAAAACTCAATAGAAATAAATGCTTTCCAACTTCTACTAATTGCCTGCACGTAAAGTGTATATTCCAATTCCAGTCTAAGCCTGGGTACCGTTAGTATCTTCTGTTATATCTTAACGTATAATACATGTTACAATATAATTAAATGTTTTCCAACTTTTATACTAATTGCCTGCACGTAAAGTGTGTACTCTAATTGCAGTCTAATCCTGGGTACCTTTAGTACCTTCAGTTATATCTTAACGTGTAATACATGCTACAATATAATTAATGACAATAATCATGCTATTTCAGAGACAGAAGTTTATCCATAAACTTTATAATGCCTAGCTAACGCTGGTAGTGTGGGTATTAAAACTCAATAAAAGTAAATGCTTTCCAACTTCTACTAATTGCCTGCACGTAAAGTGTATATTCTAATTCCAGTCTAAGCCTAGGTACCGTTAGTACCTTCTGTTATATCTTAACGTATAATACATGCTACAATATAATTAAATGTTTTCCAACTTTTCTACTAATTGCCTGCACGTAAAGTGTGTATTCTAATTCCAGTCTAAGCCTGGGTACCTTTGGTATCTTCTGTTATATCTTAACGTGTAATACATGCTACAATATAATTAATGACAATAATCATGCTATTTAAGAGACAGAAGTTTATCCATACACTTTATAATGCCTAGCTAACGCTGGTAGTGTGGGTATTAAAACTCATTAAAAATAAATGCTTTCCAACTTCTACTAATTGCTTGCACGTAAAGTGTATATACTAAGTCAAGGCTACACCTGGGTACCTTTAGTATCTTGTGTTATATCTTAACGTGTAACACATGCTACAATATTATTAAATGCTTTCCAACTTCTACTAATTGCCTGCATGTAAAGTGTGTATTCTAATTCCAGTAAAAGCCTGGGTACCTTTAGTATCTTCTGTTATATCTTAACGTGTAATACATGCTACACTATAATTAATTTCATGCTATTTAAGAGACAGAAGTTTATCCATACACTTTATAATGCCTAGCTAACGCTGGTAGTGTGGGTATTAAAACTCAATAAAAATAAATGCTTTCCAACTTCTACTAATTGCTTGCACGTAAAGTGTATATACTAATTCGAGGCTACACCTGGGTACCTTTAGTATCTTCTGTTATATCTTAACGTGTAATACATGTTATAATATAATTAAATGCTTTCCAACTTCTACTAATTGCCTGCATGTAAAGTGTGTATTGTAATTCCAGTCTAAGGCTGGGTACCTTTAGTATCTTCTGTTATATCTTAACGTGTAATCCATGCTACAATATAATTAATGACAATAATCATGCTATTTAAGAGACAGAAGTTTATCCATACACTTTATAATGCCTAGCTAACGCTGGTAGTGTGGGTATTAAAATTCAATAAAAATAAATGCTCTCCAACTTCTACTAATTGCCTGCACGTAAAGTGTATTTTCTAATTCCAGTCTAAGCCTAGGTACCGTTAGTACCTTCTGTTATATCTTAACGTATAATACATGCTACAATATAATTAAATGTTTTCCAACTTTTCTACTAATTGCCTGCACGTAAAGTGTGTACTCTAATTGCAGTCTAATCCTGGGTACCTTTAGTATCTTCAGTTATATCTTAACGTTTAATACATGCTACACTATAATTAATGACAATAGTCATGCTTTTTAAGAGACAGAAGTTTATCCATACACTTTATAATGCCTAGCTAACGTTGGTAGTGTGGGTATTAAAACTCAATAAAAATAAATGCTTTCCAGCCTCTACTAATTGCCTGCACGTAAAGTGTATATTCTAATTCCAGTCTTAGCCTGGGTACCGTTAGTATCTTCTGTTATATCTTAACGTATAATACATGGAACAATATAATTAAATGTTTTCCAACTTTTCTACTAATTGCCTGCACGTAAAGTGTGTATTCTAATTCCAGTCTAAGCCTGGGTACCTTTAGTATCTTCTGTTATATCTTAACGTGTAATACATGCTACAATATAATTAATGACAATAATCATGCTATTTAAGAGACAGAAGTTTATCCATGCACTTTATAATGCCTAGCTAACGCTGGTAGTGTGGGTATTAAAACTCAATAAAAATAAATGCTTTCCAACTTCTACTAATTGCTTGCACGTAAAGTGTATATACTAAGTTGAGGCTACACCTGGGTACCTTTAGTATCTTCTGTTATATCTTAACGTATAATACATGCTACAATATAATTAAATGCTTTCCAACTTCTACTAATTGCTTGCATGTAAAGTGTGTATTCTAATTCCAGTCTAAGCCTGGGTACCTTTAGTATCTTCTGTTATATCTTAAGGTGTAATCTATGCTACAATATAATTAATGACAATAATCATGCTATTTAAGAGACAGAAGTTTATCCATACACTTTATGATGCCTAGCTAACGCTGGTAGTGTGGGTATTAAAACTCAATAAAAAAAATGCTTTCCAACTTCTACTAATTGCTTGCACGTAAAGTGTATATACTAAGTCGAGGCTACACCTGGGTACCTTTAGTATCTTCTGTTATATCTTAACGTGTAATCCATGCTACAATATAATTAATGACATGCTATTTAAGAGACAGAAGTTTATCCATACACTTTATGTTGCCGAGCTAACGCTGGTAGTGTGGGTATTAAAAAACAATAAAAATAAATGCTCTCCAACTTCTACTAATTGCCTGCACGTAAAGTGTATTTTCTAATTCCAGTCTCAGCCTAGGTACCGTTAGTACCTTCTGTTATATCTTAACGTATAATACATGCTACAATATAATTAAATGTTTTCCAACTTTTCTACTAATTGCCTGCACGTAAAGTGTGTACTCTAATTGCAGTCTAATCCTGGGTACCTTTAGTATCTTCAGTTATATCTTAACGTGTAATACATGCTACAATATAATTAATGACAATAATCATGCTATTTAAGAGACAGAAGTTTATCCATACACTTTATAATGCCTAGCTAACGCTGGTAGTGGGGGTATTAAAACTCAATAAAAATAAATGCTTTCCAACTTCTACTAATTGCTTGCACGTAAAGTGTATATACTAAGTCGAGGCTACACCTGGGTACCTTTAGTATCTTCTGTTATATCTTAACGTGTAATACATGCTACAATATAATTAAATGCTTTCCAACTTCTACTAATTGCCTGCATGTAAAGTGTTATTCTAATTCCAGTCTAAGCCTGGGTACCTTTAGTATCTTCTGTTATATCTTAACGTGTAATCCATGCTACAATATAATTAATGACATGCTATTTAAGAGACAGAAGTTTATCCATACACTTTATAATGCCTAGCTAACGCTGGTAGTGTGGGTATTAAAACTCAATAAAAATAAGTGCTTTCCGACTTCTACTAATTGCTTGCACGTAAAGTGTATATACTAAGTCGAGGCTACACCTGGGTACCTTTAGTATCTTCTGTTATATCTTAACGTGTAATCCATGCTACAATATAATTAATGACATGCTATTTAAGGGACAGAAGTTTATCCATACACTTTATAATGCCTACCTAACGCTGGTAGTGTGGGTATTTAAACTGAATAAAAATAAATACTTTCCGACTTCTACTAATTGCTTGCACGTAAAGTGTATATACTAAGTAGAGGCTACACCTGGGTACCTTTAGTATCTTCTGTTATATCTTAACGTGTAATCCATGCTACAATATAATTAATGACATGCTATTTAAGAGACAGAAGTTTATCCATAAACTTTATGATGCCTAGCTAACACTGGTAGTGTGGGTATTAAAACTCAATAAAAATAAATGCTTTCCGACTTCTACTAATTGCCTGCACGTAAAGTGTATATTCTAATTCCAGTCTAAGCCTAGGTACCGTTAGTACCTTCTGTTATATCTTAACGTATAATACATGCTACAATATAATTAAATGTTTTCCAACTTTTCTACTAATTGCCTGCACGTAAAGTGTGTACTCTAATTGCAGTCTTATCCTGGGTACCTTTAGTATCTTCAGTTATATCTTAACGTGTAATACATGCTACAATATAATTAATGACAATAATCATGCTATTTAAGAGACAGAAGTTTATCCATACACTTTATAGTGCCTAGCTAACGTTGGTAGTGTGGGTATTAAAACTCAATAGAAATAAATGCTTTCCAACTTCTACTAATTGCCTGCACGTAAAGTGTATATTCTAATTCCAGTCTAAGCCTGGGTGCCGTTAGTATCTTCTGTTATATCTTAACGTATAATACATGTTACAATATAATTAAATGTTTTCCAACTTTTCTACTAATTGCCTGCACGTAAAGTGTGTACTCTAATTGCAGTCTAATCCTGGGTACCTTTAGTACCTTCAGTTATATCTTAACGTGTAATACATGCTACAATATAATTAATGACAATAATCATGCTATTTAAGAGACAGAAGTTTATCCATACACTTTATAATGCCTAGCTAACGCTGGTAGTGTGGGTATTAAAACTCAATAAAAGTAAATGCTTTCCAACTTCTACTAATTGCCTGCACGTAAAGTGTATATTCTAATTCCAGTCTAAGCCTAGGTACCGTTAGTACCTTCTGTTATATCTTAACGTATAATACATGCTACAATTTAATTAAATGTTTTCCAACTTTTCTACTAATTGCCTGCACGTAAAGTGTGTATTCTAATTCCAGTCTAAGCCTGGGTACCTTTGGTATCTTCTGTTATATCTTAACGTGTAATACATGCTACAATATAATTAATGACAATAATCATGCTATTTAAGAGACAGAAGTTTATCCATACACTTTATAATACCTAGCTAACGTTGGTAGTGTGGGTATTAAAACTCAATAGAAATAAATGCTTTCCAACTTCTACTAATTGCCTGCACGTAAAGTGTATATTCTAATTCCAGTCTAAGCCTGGGTACCGTTAGTATCTTCTGTTATATCTTAACGTATAATACATGTTACAATATAATTAAATGTTTTCCAACTTTTCTACTAATTGCCTGCACGTAAAGTGTGTACTCTAATTGCAGTCTAATCCTGGGTACCTTTAGTACCTTCAGTTATATCTTAACGTGTAATACATGCTACAATATAATTAATGACAATAATCATGCTATTTAAGAGACAGAAGTTTATCCATACACTTTATAATGCCTAGCTAACGCTGGTAGTGTGGGTATTAAAACTCAATAAAAGTAAATGCTTTCCAACTTCTACTAATTGCCTGCACGTAAAGTGTATATTCTAATTCCAGTCTAAGCCTAGGTACCGTTAGTACCTTCTGTTATATCTTAACGTATAATACATGCTACAATTTAATTAAATGTTTTCCAACTTTTCTACTAATTGCCTGCACGTAAAGTGTGTATTCTAATTCCAGTCTAAGCCTGGGTACCTTTGGTATCTTCTGTTATATCTTAACGTGTAATACATGCTACAATATAATTAATGACAATAATCATGCTATTTAAGAGACAGAAGTTTATCCATACACTTTATAATGCCTAGCTAACGTTGGTAGTGTGGGTATTAAAACTCATTAAAAATAAATGCTTTCCAACTTCTACTAATTGCCTGCACGTAAAGTGTATATTCTAATTCCAGTCTAAGCCTGGGTACCGTTAGTATCTTCTGTTATATCTTAACGTATAATACATGTTACAATATAATTAGATGTTTTCCAACTTTTCTACTAATTGCCTGCACGTAAAGTGTGTACTCTAATTGCAGTCTAATCCTGGGTACCTTTAGTATCTTCAGTTATATCTTAACGTGTAATACATGCTACAATATAATTAATGACAATAATCATGCTATTTAAGAGACAGAAGTTTATCCATACACTTTATAATGCCTAGCTAACGCTGGTAGTGGGGGTATTAAAACTCAATAAAAATAAATGCTTTCCAACTTCTACTAATTGCTTGCAGGTAAAGTGTATATACTAAGTCGAGGCTACACCTGGGTACCTTTAGTATCTTCTGTTATATCTTAACGTGTAATACATGCTACAATATAATTAAATGCTTTCCAACTTCTACTAATTGCCTGCATGTAAAGTGTGTATTCTAATTCCAGTCTAAGCCTGGGTACCTTTAGTATCTTCTGTTATATCTTAACGTGTAAACCATGCTACAATATAATTAATGACATGCTATTTAAGAGACAGAAGTTTATCCATACACTTTATAATGCCTAGCTAACGCTGGTAGTGTCGGTATTAAAACTCAATAAAAATAAGTGCTTTCCGACTTCTACTAATTGCTTGCACGTAAAGTGTATATACTAAGTCGAGGCTACACCTGGGTACCTTTAGTATCTTCTGTTATATCTTAACCTGTAATCCATGCTACAATATAATTAATGACGTGCTATTTAAGGGACAGAAGTTTATCCATACACTTTATAATGCCTACCTAACGCTGGTAGTGTGGGTATTTAAACTGAATAAAAATAAATACTTTCCGACTTCTACTAATTGCTTACACGTAAAGTGTATATACTAAGTCGAGGCTACACCTGGGTACCTTTAGTATCTTCTGTTATATCTTAACGTGTAATCCATGCTACAATATAATTAATGACATGCTATTTAAGAGACAGAAGTTTATCCATAAACTTTATGATGCCTAGCTAACACTGGTAGTGTGGGTATTAAAACTCAATAAAAATAAATGCTTTCCGACTTCTACTAATTGCCTGCACGTAAAGTGTATATTCTAATTCCAGTCTAAGCCTAGGTACCGTTAGTACCTTCTGTTATATCTTAACGTATAATACATGCTACAATATAATTAAATGCTTTCCAACTTTTCTACTAATTGCCTGCACGTAAAGTGTGTACTCTAATTGCAGTCTAATCCTGGGTACCTTTAGTATCTTCTGTTATATCTTAACGTGTAATACATGCTACAACATAATTAATGACGTGCTATTTAAGAGACAGAAATTTATCCATACACTTTATGATGCCGAGCTAACGCTGGTAATGTGGGTATTAAAATTCAATAAAAATAAAAGCTCTCCAACTTCTGCTAATTGCCTGCACGTAAAGTATATTTTCTAATTCCAGTCTAAGCCTAGGTACCGTTAGTACCTTCTGTTATATCTTAACGTATAATACATGCTACAATATAATTAAATGTTTTCCAACTTTTCTACTAATTGCCTGCACGTAAAGTGTGTACTCTAATTGCAGTCTTATCCTGAGTACCTTTAGTATCTTCAGTATATCTTAACGTGTAATACATGCTACAATATAATTAATGACAATAATCATGCTATTTAAGAGACAGAAGTTTATCCATACACTTTATAATGCCTAGCTAACGTTGGTAGTGTGGGTATTAAAACTCAATAGAAATAAATGCTTTCCAACTTCTACTAATTGCCTGCACGTAAAGTGTATATTCTAATTCCAGTCTAAGCCTGGGTACCGTTAGTATCTTCTGTTATATCTTAACGTATAATACATGTTACAATATAATTAAATGTTTTCCAACTTTTCTACTAATTGCCTGCACGTAAAGTGTGTACTCTAATTGCAGTCTAATCCTGGGTACCTTTAGTACTTTCAGTTATATCTTAACGTGTAATACATGCTACAATATAATTAATGACAATAATCATGCTATTTCAGAGACAGAAGTTTATCCATACACTTTATAATGCCTAGCTAACGCTGGTAGTGTGGGTATTAAAACTCAATAAAAGTAAATCCTTTCCAACTTCTACTAATTGCCTGCACGTAAAGTGTATATTCTAATTCCAGTCTAAGCCTAGGTACCGTTAGTACCTTCTGTTATATCTTAACGTATAATACATGCTACAATATAATTAAATGTTTTCCAACTTTTCTACTAATTGCCTGCACGTAAAGCGTGTATTCTAATTCCAGTCTAAGCCTGGGTACCTTTGGTATCTTCTGTTATATCTTAACGTGTAATACATGCTACAATATAATTAATGACAATAATCATGCTATTTAAGAGACAGAAGTTTATCCATACACTTTATAATGCCTAGCTAACGCTGGTAGTGTGGGTATTAAAACTCAATAAAAGTAAATGCTTTCCAACTTCTACTAATTGCCTGCACGTAAAGTGTATATTCTAATTCCAGTCTAAGCCTAGGTACCGTTAGTACCTTCTGTTATATCTTAACGTATAATACATGCTACAATATAATTAAATGTTTTCCAACTTTTCTACTAATTGCCTGCACGTAAAGTGTGTATTCTAATTCCAGTCTAAGCCTGGGTACCTTTGGTATCTTCTGTTATATCTTAACGTGTAATACATGCTACAATATAATTAATGACAATAATCATGCTATTTAAGAGACAGAAGTTTATCCATACACTTTATAATGCCTAGCTAACGCTGGTAGTGTGGGTATTAAAACTCATTAAAAATAAATGCTTTCCAACTTCTACTAATTGCTTGCACGTAAAGTGTATATACTAAGTCAAGGCTACACCTGGGTACCTTTAGTATCTTGTGTTATATCTTAACGTGTAACACATGCTACAATATTATTAAATGCTTTCCAACTTCTACTAATTGCCTGCACGTAAAGTGTGTACTCTAATTGCAGTCTAATCCTGGGTACCTTTAGTATCTTCAGTTATAACTTAACGTTTAATACATGCTACACTATAATTAATGACAATAGTCATGCTATTTAAGAGACAGAAGTTTATCCATACACTTTATAATGCCTAGCTAACGTTGGTAGTGTGGGTATTAAAACTCAATAAAAATAAATGCTTTCCAACTTCTACTAATTGCTTGCACGTAAAGTGTATATAATAAGTCGAGGCTACACCTGGGTACCTTTAGTATCTTCTGTTATATCTTAACGTGTAATACATGCTATAATATAATTAAATGCTTTCCAACTTCTACTAATTGCCTGCATGTAAAGTGTGTATTCTAATTCCAGTCTAAGCCTGGGTACCTTTAGTATCTTCTGTTATATCTTAACGTGTAATCCATGCTACAATATAATTAATGACATGCTATTTAAGAGACAGAAGTTTATCCATACACTTTATAATGCCTAGCTAACGCTGGTAGTGTGGGTATTAAAACTCAATAAAAATAAGTGCTTTCCGACTTCTACTAATTGCTTGCACGTAAAGTGTATATACTAAGTCGAGGCTACACCTGGGTACCTTTAGTATCTTCTGTTATATCTTAACGTGTAATCCATGCTACAATATAATTAATGACATGCTATTTAAGGGACAGAAGTTTATCCATACACTTTATAATGCCTACCTAACGCTGGTAGTGTGGGTATTTAAACTGAATAAAAGTAAATACTTTCCGACTTCTACTAATTGCTTGCACGTAAAGTGTATATACTAAGTCGAGGCTACACCTGGGTACCTTTAGTATCTTCTGTTATATCTTAACGTGTAATCCATGCTACAATATAATTAATGACATGCTATTTAAGAGACAGAAGTTTATCCATAAACTTTATGATGCCTAGCTAACACTGGTAGTGTGGGTATTAAAACTCAATAAAAATAAATGCTTTCCGACTTCTACTAATTGCCTGCACGTAAAGTGTATATTCTAATTCCAGTCTAAGCCTAGGTACCGTTAGTACCTTCTGTTATATCTTAACGTATAATACATGCTACAATATAATTAAATGCTTTCCGACTTTTCTACTAATTGCCTGCACGTAAAGTGTGTACTCTAATTGCAGTCTAATCCTGGGTACCTTTAGTATCTTCTGTTATATCTTAACGTGTAATACATGCTACAACATAATTAATGACGTGCTATTTAAGAGACAGAAATTTATCCATACACTTTATGATGCCGAGCTAACGCTGGTAATGTGGGTATTAAAATTCAATAAAAATAAAAGCTCTCCAACTTCTGCTAATTGCCTGCACGTAAAGTATATTTTCTAATTCCAGTCTAAGCCTAGGTACCGTTAGTACCTTCTGTTATATCTTAACGTATAATACATTCTACAATATAATTAAATGTTTTCCAACTTTTCTACTAATTGCCTGCACGTAAAGTGTGTACTCTAATTGCAGTCTTATCCTGGGTACCTTTAGTATCTTCAGTTATATCTTAACGTGTAATACATGCTACAATATAATTAATGACAATAATCATGCTATTTAAGAGACAGAAGTTTATCCATACACTTTATAATGCCTAGCTAACGCTGGTAGTGTGGGTATTAAAAAACAATAAAATTAAATGCTCTCCAACTTCTACTAATTGCCTGCACGTAAAGTGTATTTTCTAATTCCAGTCTCAGCCTAGGTACCGTTAGTACCTTCTGTTATATCTTAACGTATAATACATGCTACAATATAATTAAATGTTTTCCAACTTTTCTACTAATTGCCTGCACGTAAAGTGTGTACTCTAATTGCAGTCTAATCCTGGGTACCTTTAGTATCTTCAGTTATATCTTAACGTGTAATACATGCTACAATATAATTAATGACAATAATCATGCTATTTAAGAGACAGAAGTTTATCCATACACTTTATAATGCCTAGCTAACGCTGGTAGTGGGGGTATTAAAACTCAATAAAAATAAATGCTTTCCAACTTCTACTAATTGCTTGCAGGTAAAGTGTATATACTAAGTCGAGGCTACACCTGGGTACCTTTAGTATCTTCTGTTATATCTTAACGTGTAATACATGCTACAATATAATTAAATGCTTTCCAACTTCTACTAATTGCCTGCATGTAAAGTGTGTATTCTAATTCCAGTCTAAGCCTGGGTACCTTTAGTATCTTCTGTTATATCTTAACGTGTAAACCATGCTACAATATAATTAATGACATGCTATTTAAGAGACAGAAGTTTATCCATACACTTTATAATGCCTAGCTAACGCTGGTAGTGTGGGTATTAAAACTCAATAAAAATAAGTGCTTTCCGACTTCTACTAATTGCTTGCACGTAAAGTGTATATACTAAGTCGAGGCTACACCTGGGTACCTTTAGTATCTTCTGTTATATCTTAACGTGTAATCCATGCTACAATATAATTAATGACGTGCTATTTAAGGGACAGAAGTTTATCCATACACTTTATAATGCCTACCTAATGCTGGTAGTGTGGGTATTTAAACTGAATAAAAATAAATACTTTCCGACTTCTACTAATTGCTTGCACGTAAAGTGTATATACTAAGTCGAGGCTACACCTGGGTACCTTTAGTATCTTCTGTTATATCTTAACGTGTAATCCATGCTACAATATAATTAATGACATGCTATTTAAGAGACAGAAGTTTATCCATAAACTTTATGATGCCTAGCTAACACTGGTAGTGTGGGTATTAAAACTCAATAAAAATAAATGCTTTCCGACTTCTACTAATTGCCTGCACGTAAAGTGTATATTCTAATTCCAGTCTAAGCCTAGGTACCGTTAGTACCTTCTGTTATATCTTAACGTATAATACATGCTACAATATAATTAAATGCTTTCCAACTTTTCTACTAATTGCCTGCACGTAAAGTGTGTACTCTAATTGCAGTCTAATCCTGGGTACCTTTAGTATCTTCTGTTATATCTTAACGTGTAATACATGCTACAACATAATTAATGACGTGCTATTTAAGAGACAGAAATTTATCCATACACTTTATGATGCCGAGCTAACGCTGGTAATGTGGGTATTAAAATTCAAAAAAATAAAAGCTCTCCAACTTCTGCTAATTGCCTGCACGTAAAGTATATTTTCTAATTCCAGTCTAAGCCTAGGTACCGTTAGTACCTTCTGTTATATCTTAACGTATAATACATGCTACAATATAATTAAATGTTTTCCAACTTTTCTACTAATTGCCTGCACGTAAAGTGTGTACTCTAATTGCAGTCTTATCCTGAGTACCTTTAGTATCTTCAGTTATATCTTAACGTGTAATACATGCTACAATATAATTAATGACAATAATCATGCTATTTAAGAGACAGAAGTTTATCCATACACTTTATAATGCCTAGCTAACGTTGGTAGTGTGGGTATTAAAACTCAATAGAAATAAATGCTTTCCAACTTCTACTAATTGCCTGCACGTAAAGTGTATATTCTAATTCCAGTCTAAGCCTGGGTACCGTTAGTATCTTCTGTTATATCTTAACGTATAATACATGTTACAATATAATTAAATGTTTTCCAACTTTTCTACTAATTGCCTGCACGTAAAGTGTGTACTCTAATTGCAGTCTAATCCTGGGTACCTTTAGTACCTTCAGTTATATCTTAACGTGTAATACATGCTACAATATAATTAATGACAATAATCGTGCTATTTCAGAGACAGAAGTTTATCCATACACTTTATAATGCCTAGCTAACGCTGGTAGTGTGGGTATTAAAACTCAATAAAAGTAAATCCTTTCCAACTTCTACTAATTGCCTGCACGTAAAGTGTATATTCTAATTCCAGTCTAAGCCTAGGTACCGTTAGTACCTTCTGTTATATCTTAACGTATAATACATGCTACAATATAATTAAATGTTTTCCAACTTTTCTACTAATTGCCTGCACGTAAAGTGTGTATTCTAATTCCAGTCTAAGCCTGGGTACCTTTGGTATCTTCTGTTATATCTTAACGTGTAATACATGCTACAATATAATTAATGACAATAATCATGCTATTTAAGAGACAGAAGTTTATCCATACACTTTATAATGCCTAGCTAACGCTGGTAGTGTGGGTATTAAAACTCAATAAAAGTAAATGCTTTCCAACTTCTACTAATTGCCTGCACGTAAAGTGTATATTCTAATTTCAGTCTAAGCCTAGGTACCGTTAGTACCTTCTGTTATATCTTAACGTATAATACATGCTGCAATATAATTAAATGTTTTCCAACTTTTCTACTAATTGCCTGCACGTAAAGTGTGTATTCTAATTCCAGTCTATGCCTGGGTACCTTTGGTATCTTCTGTTATATCTTAACGTGTAATACATGCTACAATATAATTAATGACAATAATCATGCTATTTAAGAGACAGAAGTTTATCCATACACTTTATAATGCCTAGCTAACGCTGGTAGTGTGGGTATTAAAACTCATTAAAAATAAATGCTTTCCAACTTCTACTAATTGCTTGCACGTAAAGTGTATATACTAAGTCAAGGCTACACCTGGGTACCTTTAGTATCTTGTGTTATATCTTAACGTGTAACACATGCTACAATATTATTAAATGCTTTGAAACTTCTACTAATTGCCTGCACGTAAAGTGTGTACTCTAATTGCAGTCTAATCCTGGGTACCTTTAGTATCTTCAGTTATAACTTAACGTTTAATACATGCTACACTATAATTAATGACAATAGTCATGCTATTTAAGAGACAGAAGTTTATCCATACACTTTATAATGCCTAGCTAACGTTGGTAGTGTGGGTATTAAAACTCAATAAAAATAAATGCTTTCCAGCCTCTACTAATTGCCTGCACGTAAAGTGTATATTCTAATTCCAGTCTTAGCCTGGGTACCGTTAGTATCTTCTGTTATATCTTAACGTATAATACATGGTACAATATAATTAAATGTTTTCCAACTTTTCTACTAATTGCCTGCACGTAAAGTGTGTATTCTAATTCCAGTCTAAGCCTGGGTACCTTTAGTATCTTCTGTTGTATCTTAACGTGTAATACATGCTACAATATAATTAATGACAATAATCATGCTATTTAAGAGACAGAAGTTTATCCATGCACTTTATAATGCCTAGCTAACGCTGGTAGTGTGGGTATTAAAACTCAATAAAAATAAATGCTTTCCAACTTCTACTAATTGCTTGCACGTAAAGTGTATATACTAAGTTGAGGCTACACCTGGGTACCTTTAGTATCTTCTGTTATATCTTAACGTGTAATACATGCTACAATATAATTAAATGCTTTCCAACTTCTACTAATTGCCTGCATGTAAAGTGTGTATTCTAATTCCAGTCTAAGCCTGGGTACCTTTAGTATCTTCTGTTATATCTTAAGGTGTAATCTATGCTACAATATAATAAATGACAATAATCATGCTATTTAAGAGACAGAAGTTTATCCATACACTTTATGATGCCTACCTAACGCTGGTAGTGTGGGTATTAAAACTCAATAAAAATAAATGCTTTCCAACTTCTACTAATTGCTTGCACGTAAAGTGTATATACTAAGTCGAGGCTACACCTGGGTACCTTTAGTATCTTCTGTTATATCTTAACGTGTAATCCATGCTACAATATAATTAATGACATGCTATTTAAGAGACAGAAGTTTATCCATACACTTTACGTTGCCTAGCTAACGCTGGTAGTGTGGGTACTAAAAAACAATAAAAATAAATGCTCTCCAACTTCTACTAATTGCCTGCACGTAAAGTGTATTTTCTAATTCCAGTCTCAGCCTAGGTACCGTTAGTACCTTCTGTTATATCTTAACGTATAATACATGCTACAATATAATTAAATGTTTTCCAACTTTTCTACTAATTGCCTGCACGTAAAGTGTGTACTCTAATTGCAGTCTAATCCTGGGTACCTTTAGTATCTTCAGTTATATCTTAACGTGTAATACATGCTACAATATAATTAATGACAATAATCATGCTATTTAAGAGACAGAAGTTTATCCATACACTTTATAATGCCTAGCTAACGCTGGTAGTGGGGGTATTAAAACTCAATAAAAATAAATGCTTTCCAACTTCTACTAATTGCTTGCACGTAAAGTGTATATAATAAGTCGAGGCTACACCTGGGTACCTTTAGTATCTTCTGTTATATCTTAACGTGTAATACATGCTATAATATAATTAAATGCTTTCCAACTTCTACTAATTGCCTGCATGTAAAGTGTGTATTCTAATTCCAGTCTAAGCCTGGGTACCTTTAGTATCTTCTGTTATATCTTAACGTGTAATCCATGCTACAATATAATTAATGACATGCTATTTAAGAGACAGAAGTTTATCCATACACTTTATAATGCCTAGCTAACGCTGGTAGTGTGGGTATTAAAACTCAATAAAAATAAGTGCTTTCCGACTTCTACTAATTGCTTGCACGTAAAGTGTATATACTAAGTCGAGGCTACACCTGGGTACCTTTAGTATCTTCTGTTATATCTTAACGTGTAATCCATGCTACAATATAATTAATGACATGCTATTTAAGAGACAGAAGTTTATCCATAAACTTTATGATGCCTAGCTAACACTGGTAGTGTGGGTATTAAAACTCAATAAAAATAAATGCTTTCCGACTTCTACTAATTGCCTGCACGTAAAGTGTATATTCTAATTCCAGTCTAAGCCTAGAACCGTTAGTACCTTCTGTTATATCTTAACGTATAATACATGCTACAATATAATTAAATGCTTTCCAACTTTTCTACTAATTGCCTGCACGTAAAGTGTGTACTCTAATTGCAGTCTAATCCTGGGTACCTTTAGTATCTTCTGTTATATCTTAACGTGTAATACATGCTACAACATAATTAATGACGTGCTATTTAAGAGACAGAAATTTATCCATACACTTTATGATGCCGAGCTAACGCTGGTAATGTGGGTATTAAAATTCAATAAAAATAAAAGCTCTCCAACTTCTGCTAATTGCCTGCACGTAAAGTATATTTTCTAATTCCAGTCTAAGCCTAGGTACCGTTAGTACCTTCTGTTATATCTTAACGTATAATACATGCTACAATATAATTAAATGTTTTCCAACTTTTCTACTAATTGCCTGCACGTAAAGTGTGTACTCTAATTGCAGTCTTATCCTGGGTACCTTTAGTATCTTCAGTTATATCTTAACGTGTAATACATGCTACAATATAATTAATGACAATAATCATGCTATTTAAGAGACAGAAGTTTATCCATACACTTTATAATGCCTAGCTAACGTTGGTAGTGTGGGTATTAAAACTCAATAGAAATAAATGCTTTCCAACTTCTACTAATTGCCTGCACGTAAAGTGTATATTCTAATTCCAGTCTAAGCCTGGGTACCGTTAGTATCTTCTGTTATATCTTAACGTATAATACATGTTACAATATAATTAAATGTTTTCCAACTTTTCTACTAATTGCCTGCACGTAAAGTGTGTACTCTAATTGCAGTCTAATCCTGGGTACCTTTAGTACCTTCAGTTATATCTTAACGTGTAATACATGCTACAATATAATTAATGACAATAATCATGCTATTTCAGAGACAGAAGTTTATCCATACACTTTATAATGCCTAGCTAACGCTGGTAGTGTGGGTATTAAAACTCAATAAAAGTAAATGCTTTCCAACTATCACTAATTGCCTGCACGTAAAGTGTATATTCTAATTCCAGTCTAAGCCTAGGTACCGTTAGTACCTTCTGTTATATCTTAACGTATAATACATGCTACAATATAATTAAATGTTTTCCAACTTTTCTACTAATTGCCTGCACGTAAAGTGTGTATTCTAATTCCAGCCTAAGCCTGGGTACCTTTGGTATCTTCTGTTATATCTTAACGTGTAATACATGCTACAATATAATTAATGACAATAATCATGCTATTTAAGAGACAGAAGTTTATCCATACACTTTATAATGCCTAGCTAACGTTGGTAGTGTGGGTACTAAAACTCAATAGAAATAAATGCTTTCCAACTTCTACTAATTGCCTGCACGTAAAGTGTATATTCTAATTCCAGTCTAAGCCTGGGTACCGTTAGTATCTTCTGTTATATCTTAACGTATAATACATGTTACAATATAATTAAATGTTTTCCAACTTTTCTACTAATTGCCTGCACGTAAAGTGTGTACTCTAATTGCAGTCTAATCCTGGGTAACTTTAGTACCTTCAGTTATATCTTAACGTGTAATACATGCTACAATATAATTAATGACAATAATCATGCTATTTCAGAGACAGAAGTTTATCCATACACTTTATAATGCCTAGCTAACGCTGGTAGTGTGGGTATTAAAACTCATTAAAAATAAATGCTTTCCAACTTCTACTAATTGCTTGCACGTAAAGTGTATATACTAAGTCAAGGCTACACCTGGGTACCTTTAGTATCTTGTGTTATATCTTAACGTGTAACACATGCTACAATATTATTAAATGCTTTCCAACTTCTACTAATTGCCTGCATGTAAAGTGTGTATTCTAATTCCAGTAAAAGCCTGGGTACCTTTAGTATCTTCTGTTATATCTTAACGTGTAATACATGCTACAATATAATTAATGACATGCTATTTAAGAGACAGAAGTTTATCCATACACTTTATAATGCCTAGCTAACGCTGGTAGTGTGGGTATTAAAACTCAATAAAAATAAATGCTTTCCAACTTCTACTAATTGCTTGCACGTAAAGTGTATATACTAATTCGATGCTACACCTGGGTACCTTTAGTATCTTCTGTTATATCTTAACGTGTAATACATGTTACAATATAATTAAATGCTTTCCAACTTCTATTAATTGCCTGCATGTAAAGTGTGTATTCAAATCCAGTCTAAGGCTGGGTACCTTTAGTATCTTCTGTTATATCTTAACGTGTAATCCATGCTACAATATAATTAATGACAATATTCATGCTATTTAAGAGACAGAAGTTTATCCATACACTTTATAATGCCTAGCTAACGCTGGTAGTGTGGGTATTAAAATTCAATAAAAATAAATGCTCTCCAACTTCTACTAATTGCCTGCACGTAAAGTGTATTTTCTAATTCCAGTCTAAGCCTAGGTACCGTTAGTACCTTCTGTTATATCTTAACGTATATTACATGCTACAATATAATTAAATGTTTTCCAACTTTTCTACTAATTGCCTGCACGTAAAGTGTGTACTCTAATTGCAGTCTAATCCTGGGTACCTTTAGTATCTTCAGTTATATCTTAACGTTTAATACATGCTACACTATAATTAATGACAATAGTCATGCTATTTAAGAGACAGAAATTTATCCATACACTTTATAATGCCTAGCTAACGTTGGTAGTGTGGGTATTAAAACTCAATAAAAATAAATGATTTCCAGCCTCTACTAATTGCCTCCACGTATAGTGTATATTCTAATTCCTGTCTAAGCCTGGGTACCGTTAGTATCTTCTGTTATATCTTAACGTATAATACATGGTACAATATAATTAAATGTTTTCCAACTTTTCTACTAATTCCCTGCACGTAAAGTGTGTATTCTAATTCCAGTCTAAGCCTGGGTACCTTTAGTATCTTCTGTTATATCTTAACGTGTAATACATGCTACAATATAATTAATGACAATAATCATGCTATTTAAGAGACAGAAGTTTATCCATACACTTTATAATGCCTAGCTAACGCTGGTAGTGTGGGTATTAAAACTCAATAAAAATAAATGCTTTCCAACTTCTACTAATTGCTTGCACGTAAAGTGTATATACTAATTCGAGGCTACACCTGGGTACCTTTAGTATCTTCTGTTATATCTTAACGTGTAATACATGTTACAATATAATTAAATGCTTTCCAACTTCTACTAATTGCCTGCATGTAAAGTGTGTATTCTAATTCCAGTTTAAGGCTGGGTACCTTTAGTATCTTCTGTTATATCTTAACGTGTAATCCATGCTACAATATAATTAATGACAATAATCATGCTATTTAAGAGACAGAAGTTTATCCATACACTTTATAATGCCTAGCTAACGCTGGTAGTGTGGGTATTAAAATTCAATAAAAATAAATGCTCTCCAACTTCTACTAATTGCCTGCACGTAAAGTGTATTTTCTAATTCCAGTCTAAGCCTAGGTACCGTTAGTACCTTCTGTTATATCTTAACGTATAATACATGCTACAATATAATTAAATGTTTTCCAACATTTCTACTAATTGCCTGCACGTAAAGTGTGTACTCTAATTGCAGTCTAATCCTGGGTACCTTTAGTATCTTCAGTTATATCTTAACGTTTAATACATGCTACACTATAATTAATGACAATAGTCATGCTATTTAAGAGACAGAAGTTTATCCATACACTTTATAATGCCTAGCTAACGTTGGTAGTGTGGGTATTAAAACTCAATAAAAATAAATGCTTTCCAGCCTCTACTAATTGCCTGCACGTAAAGTGTATATTCTAATTCCAGTCTAAGCCTGGGTACCGTTAGTATCTTCTGTTGTATCTTAACGTATAATACATGGTACAATATAATTAAATGTTTTCCAACTTTTCTACTAATTCCCTGCACGTAAAGTGTGTATTCTAATTCCAGTCTAAGCCTGGGTACCTTTAGTATCTTCTGTTATATCTTAACGTGTAATACATGCTACAATATAATTAATGACAATAATCATGCTATTTAAGAGACAGAAGTTTATCCATGCACTTTATAATGCCTAGCTAACGCTGGTAGTGTGGGTATTAAAACTCAATAAAAATAAATGCTTTCCAACTTCTACTAATTGCTTGCACGTAAAGTGTATATACTAAGTTGAGGCTACACCTGGGTACCTTTAGTATCTTCTGTTATATCTTAACGTGTAATACATGCTACAATATAATTAAATGCTTTCCAACTTCTACTAATTGCCTGCATGTAAAGTGTGTATTCTAATTCCAGTCTAAGCCTGGGTACCTTTAGTATCTTCTGTTATATCTTAAGGTGTAATCTATGCTACAATATAATTAATGACAATAATCATGCTATTTAAGAGACAGAAGTTTATCCATACACTTTATGATGCCTACCTAACGCTGGTAGTGTGGGTATTAAAACTCAATAAAAATAAATGCTTTCCAACTTCTACTAATTGCTTGCACGTAAAGTGTATATACTAAGTCGAGGCTACACCTGGGTACCTTTAGTATCTTCTGTTATATCTTAACGTTTAATCCATGCTACAATATAATTAATGACATGCTATTTAAGAGACAGAAGTTTATCCATACACTTTAAGTTGCCGAGCTAACGCTGGTAGTGTGGGTATTAAAATTCAATAAAAATAAATGCTCTCCAACTTCTACTAATTGCCTGCACGTAAAGTGTATTTTCTAATTCCAGTCTCAGCCTAGGTACCGTTAGTACCTTCTGTTATATCTTAACGTATAATACATGCTACAATATAATTAAATGTTTTCCAACTTTTCTACTAATTGCCTGCACGTAAAATGTGTACTCTAATTGCAGTCTAATCCTGGGTACCTTTAGTATTTTCTGTTATATCTTAACGTGTAATACATGCTACAATATAATTAATGACAATAATCATGCTATTTAAGAGACAGAAGTTTATCCATACACTTTATAATGCCTAGCTAACGCTGGTAGTGGGGGTATTAAAACTCAATAAAAATAAATGCTTTCCAACTTCTACTAATTGCTTGCACGTAAAGTGTATATACTAAGTCGAGGCTACACCTGGGTACCTTTAGTATCTTCTGTTATATCTTAACGTGTAATACATGCTACAATATAATTAAATGCTTTCCAACTTCTACTAATTGCCTGCATGTAAAGTGTGTATTCTAATTCCAGTCTCAGCCTAGGTACCGTTAGTACCTTCTGTTATATCTTAACGTATAATACATTCTACAATATAATTAAATGTTTTCCAACTTTTCTACTAATTGCCTGTACGTAAAGTGTGTTCTCTCATTGCAGTCTAATCCTGGGTACCTTTAGTACCTTCAGTTATATCTTAACGTGTAATACATGCTACAATATAATTAATGACAATAATCATGCTATTTAAGAGACAGAAGTTTATCCATACACTTTATAATGCCTAGCTAACGTTGGTAGTGTGGGTATTAAAACTCAATAAAAATAAATGCTTTCCAACTTCTACTAATTGCCTGCACGTATAGTGTATATTCTAATTCCTGTCTAAGCCTGGGTACCGTTAGTATCTTCTGTTATATCTTAACGTAAAAAACATGGTACAATATAATTAAATGTTTTCCAACTTTTCTACTAATTCCCTGCACGTAAAGTGTGTATTCTAATTCCAGTCTAAGCCTGGGTACCTTTAGTATCTTCTGTTATATCTTAACGTGTAATACATGCTACAATATAATTAATGACAATAATCATGCTATTTAAGAGACAGAAGTTTATCCATACACTTTATAATGCCTAGCTAACGCTGGTAGTGTGGGTATTAAAACTCAATAAAAATAAATGCTTTCCAACTTCTACTAATTGCTTGCACGTAAAGTGTATATACTAATTCCATGCTACACCTGGGTACCTTTAGTATCTTCTGTTATATCTTAACGTGTAATACATGTTACAATATAATTAAATGCTTTCCAACTTCTACTAATTGCCTGCATGTAAAGTGTGTATTCTAATTCCAGTCTAAGGCTGGGTACCTTTAGTATCTTCTGTTATATCTTAACGTGTAATCCATGCTACAATATAATTAATGACAATAATCATGCTATTTAAGAGACAGAAGTTTATCCATACACTTTATAATGCCTAGCTAACGCTGGTAGTGTGGGTATTAAAATTCAATAATAATAAATGCTCTCCAACTTCTACTAATTGCCTGCACGTAAAGTGTATTTTCTAATTCCAGTCTAAGCCTAGGTACCGTTAGTACCTTCTGTTATATCTTAACGTATAATACATGCTACAATATAATTAAATGTTTTCCAACTTTTCTACTAATTGCCTGCACGTAAAGTGTGTACTCTAATTGCAGTCTAATCCTGGGTACCTTTAGTATCTTCAGTTATATCTTAACGTTTAATACATGCTACACTATAATTAATGACAATAGTCATGCTATTTAAGAGACAGAAGTTTATCCATACACTTTATAATGCCTAGCTAACGTTGGTAGTGAGGGTATTAAAACTCAATAAAAATAAATGCTTTCCAGCCTCTACTAATTGCCTGCACGTAAAGTGTATGTTCTAATTCCAGTCTAAGCCTGGGTACCGTTAGTATCTTCTGTTATATCTTAACGTATAATACATGGTACAATATAATTAAATGTTTTCCAACTTTTCTACTAATTGCCTGCACGTAAAGTGTGTATTCTAATTCCAGAAAAGGCCTGGGTACCTTTAGTATCTTCTGTTATATCTTAACGTGTAATACATGCTACAATATAATTAATGACAATAATCATGCTATTTAAGAGACAGAAGTTTATCCATGCACTTTATAATGCCTAGCTAACGCTGGTAGTGTGGGTATTAAAACTCAATAAAAATAAATGCTTTCCAACTTCTACTAATTGCTTGCACGTAAAGTGTATATACTAAGTCGAGGCTACACCTGGGTATCTTTAGTATCTTCTGTTATATCTTAACGTGTAATACATGCTACAATATAATTAAATGCTTTCCAACTTCTACTAATTGCCTGCATGTAAAGTGTGTATTCTAATTCCAGTCTAAGCCTGGGTACCTTTAGTATCTTCTGTTATATCTTAACGTGTAATCCATGCTACAATATAATTAATGACAATAATCATGCTATTTAAGAGACAGAAGTTTATCCATACACTTTATAATGCCTAGCTAACGCTGGTAGTGTGGGTATTAAAATTCAATAAAAATAAATGCTCTCCAACTTCTACTAATTGCCTGCACGTAAAGTGTATTTTCTAATTCCAGTCTAAGCCTAGGTACCGTTATTACCTTCTGTTATATCTTAACGTATAATACATTCTACAATATAATTAAATGTTTTCCAACTTTTCTACTAATTGCCTGTACGTAAAGTGTGTACTCTAATTGCAGTCTAATCCTGGGTACCTTTAGTACCTTCAGTTATATCTTAACGTGTAATACATGCTACAATATAATTAATGACAATAATCATGCTATTTAAGAGACAGAAGTTTATCCATACACTTTATAATGCCTAGCTAACGTTGGTAGTGTGGGTATTAAAACTCAATAAAAATAAATGCTTTCCAACTTCTACTAATTGCCTGCACGTATAGTGTATATTCTAATTCCTGTCTAAGCCTGGGTACCGTTAGTATCTTCTGTTATATCTTAACGTATAATACATGGTACAATATAATTAAATGTTTTCCAACTTTTCTACTAATTCCCTGCACGTAAAGTGTGTATTCTAATTCCAGTCTAAGCCTGAATACCTTTAGTACCTTCTGTTATATCTTAATGTGTAATACATGCTACAATATAATTAATGACAATAATCATGCTATTTAAGAGACAGAAGTTTATCCATACACTTTATAATGCCTAGCTAACGCTGGTAGTGTGGGTATTAAAACTCAATAAAAATAAATGCTTTCCAACTTCTACTAATTCCTTGCACGTAAAGTGTATATACTAATTCGAGGCTACACCTGGGTACCTTTAGTATCTTCTGTTATATCTTAACGTGTAATACATGTTACAATATAATTAAATGCTTTCCAACTTCTACTAATTGCCTGCATGTAAAGTGTGTATTCTAATTCCAGTCTAAGGCTGGGTACCTTTAGTATCTTCTGTTATATCTTAACGTGTAATCCATGCTACAATATAATTAATGACAATAATCATGCTATTTAAAAGACAGAAGTTTATCCATAAACTTTATAATGCCTAGCTAACGCTGGTAGTGTGGGTATTAAAATTCAATAAAAATAAATGCTCTCCAACTTCTACTAATTGCCTGCACGTAAAGTGTATTTTCTAATTCCAGTCTAAGCCTAGGTACCGTTAGTACCTTCTGTTACATCTTAACGTATAATACACGCTACAATATAATTAAATGTTTTCCAACTTTTCTACTAATTGCCTGCACGTAAAGTGTGTACTCTAATTGCAGTCTAATCCTGGGTACCTTTAGTATCTTCAGTTATATCTTAACGTTTAATACATGCTACACTATAATTAATGACAATAGTCATGCTATTTAAGAGACAGAAGTTTATCCATACACTTTATAATGCCTAGCTAACGTTGGTAGTGTGGGTATTAAAACTCAATAAAAATAAATGCTTTCCAGCCTCTACTAATTGCCTGCACGTAAAGTGTATATTCTAATTCGAGTCTAAGCCTGGGTACCGTTAGTATCTTCTGTTATATCTTAAGGTATAATACATGCTACAATATAATTAAATGTTTTCCAACTTTTCTACTAATTGCCTGCACGTAAAGTGTGTACTCTAATTGCAGTCTAATACTGGGTACCTTTAGTATCTTCAGTTATATCTTAACGTGTAATACATGCTACAATATAATTAATGACAATAATCATGCTATTTAAGAGACAGAAGTTTATCCATACACTTTATAATGCCTAGCTAACGCTGGTAGTGTGGGTATTAAAACTCAATAAAAATAAATGCTTTCCAACTTCTACTAATTGCTTGCACGTAAAGTGTATATACTAATTCGAGGCTACACCTGGGTACCTTTAGTATCTTCTGTTATATCTTAACGTATAATACATGTTACAATATAATTAAATGCTTTCCAACTTCTACTAATTGCCTGCATGTAAAGTGTGTATTCTAATTCCAGTCTAAGGCTGGGTACCTTTAGTATCTTCTGTTATATCTTAACGTGTAATCCATGCTACAATATAATTAATGACAATAATCATGCTATTTAAGAGACAGAAGTTTATCCATACACTTTATAATGCCTAGCTAACGCTGGTAGTGTGGGTATTAAAATTCAATAAAAATAAATGCTCTCCAACTTCTACTAATTGCCTGCACGTAAAGTGTATTTTCTAATTCCAGTCTAAGCCTAGGTACCGTTAGTACCTTCTGTTATATCTTAACGTATAATACATGCTACAATATAATTAAATGTTTTCCAACTTTTCTACTAATTGCCTGCACGTAAAGTGTGTACTCTAATTGCAGTCTAATCCTGGGTACCTTTAGTATCTTCTGTTATATCTTAACGTGTAATCCATGCTACAATATAATTAATGACATGCTATTTAAGAGACAGAAGTTTATCCATACATTTTATAATGCCTAGCTAACGCTGGTAGTGTGGGTATTAAAATTCAATAAAAATAAATGCTCTCCAACTTCTACTAATTGCCTGCACGTAAAGTGTATTTTCTAATTCCAGTCTAAGCCTAGGTACCGTTAGTACCTTCTGTTATATCTTAACGTATAATACATGCTACAATATAATTAAATGTTTTCCAACTTTTCTACTAATTGCCTGCACGTAAAGTGTGTACTCTAATTGCAGTCTAATCCTGGGTACCTTTAGTATCTTCAGTTATATCTTAACGTTTAATACATGCTACACTATAATTAATGACAATAGTCATGCTATTTAAGAGACAGAAGTTTATCCATACACTTTATAATGCCTAGCTAACGTTGGTAGTGTGGGTATTAAAACTCAATAAAAATAAATGCTTTCCAGCCTCTACTAATTGCCTGCACGTAAAGTGTATATTCTAATTCCAGTCTAAGCCTGGGTACCGTTAGTATCTTCTGTTATATCTTAACGTATAATACATGGTACAATATAATTAAATGTTTTCCAACTTTTCTACTAATTGCCTGCACGTAAAGTGTGTATTCTAATTCCAGTAAAGGCCTGGGTACCTTTAGTATCTTCTGTTATATCTTAACGTGTAATACATGCTACAATATAATTAATGACAATAATCATGCTATTTAAGAGACAGAAGTTTATCCATGCACTTTATAATGCCTAGCTAACGCTGGTAGTGTGGGTATTAAAACTCAATAAAAATAAATGCTTTCCAACTTCTACTAATTGCTTGCACGTAAAGTGTATATACTAAGTCGAGGCTACACCTGGGTATCTTTAGTATCTTCTGTTATATCTTAACGTGTAATACATGCTACAATATAATTAAATGCTTTCCAACTTCTACTAATTGCCTGCACGTAAAGTGTGTACTCTAATTGCAGTCTTATCCTGGGTACCTTTAGTATCTTCAGTTATATCTTAACGTGTAATACATGCTACAATATAATTAATGACAATAATCATGCTATTTAAGAGACAGAAGTTTATCCATACACTTTATAATGCCTAGCTAACGTTGGTAGTGTGGGTATTAAAACTCAATAGAAATAAATGCTTTCCAACTTCTACTAATTGCCTGCACGTAAAGTGTATATTCTAATTCCAGTCTAAGCCTGGGTACCGTTAGTATCTTCTGTTATATCTTAACGTATAATACATGTTACAATATAATTAAATGTTTTCCAACTTTTCTACTAATTGCCTGCACGTAAAGTGTGTACTCTAATTGCAGTCTAATCCTGGGTACCTTTAGTACCTTCAGTTATATCTTAACGTGTAATACATGCTACAATATAATTAATGACAATAATCGTGCTATTTCAGAGACAGAAGTTTATCCATACACTTTATAATGCCTAGCTAACGCTGGTAGTGTGGGTATTAAAACTCAATAAAAGTAAATCCTTTCCAACTTCTACTAATTGCCTGCACGTAAAGTGTATATTCTAATTCCAGTCTAAGCCTAGGTACCGTTAGTACCTTCTGTTATATCTTAACGTATAATACATGCTACAATATAATTAAATGTTTTCCAACTTTTCTACTAATTGCCTGCACGTAAAGTGTGTATTCTAATTCCAGTCTAAGCCTGGGTACCTTTGGTATCTTCTGTTATATCTTAACGTGTAATACATGCTACAATATAATTAATGACAATAATCATGCTATTTAAGAGACAGAAGTTTATCCATACACTTTATAATGCCTAGCTAACGCTGGTAGTGTGGGTATTAAAACTCAATAAAAGTAAATGCTTTCCAACTTCTACTAATTGCCTGCACGTAAAGTGTATATTCTAATTTCAGTCTAAGCCTAGGTACCGTTAGTACCTTCTGTTATATCTTAACGTATAATACATGCTGCAATATAATTAAATGTTTTCCAACTTTTCTACTAATTGCCTGCACGTAAAGTGTGTATTCTAATTCCAGTCTATGCCTGGGTACCTTTGGTATCTTCTGTTATATCTTAACGTGTAATACATGCTACAATATAATTAATGACAATAATCATGCTATTTAAGAGACAGAAGTTTATCCATACACTTTATAATGCCTAGCTAACGCTGGTAGTGTGGGTATTAAAACTCATTAAAAATAAATGCTTTCCAACTTCTACTAATTGCTTGCACGTAAAGTGTATATACTAAGTCAAGGCTACACCTGGGTACCTTTAGTATCTTGTGTTATATCTTAACGTGTAACACATGCTACAATATTATTAAATGCTTTGAAACTTCTACTAATTGCCTGCACGTAAAGTGTGTACTCTAATTGCAGTCTAATCCTGGGTACCTTTAGTATCTTCAGTTATAACTTAACGTTTAATACATGCTACACTATAATTAATGACAATAGTCATGCTATTTAAGAGACAGAAGTTTATCCATACACTTTATAATGCCTAGCTAACGTTGGTAGTGTGGGTATTAAAACTCAATAAAAATAAATGCTTTCCAGCCTCTACTAATTGCCTGCACGTAAAGTGTATATTCTAATTCCAGTCTTAGCCTGGGTACCGTTAGTATCTTCTGTTATATCTTAACGTATAATACATGGTACAATATAATTAAATGTTTTCCAACTTTTCTACTAATTGCCTGCACGTAAAGTGTGTATTCTAATTCCAGTCTAAGCCTGGGTACCTTTAGTATCTTCTGTTATATCTTAACGTGTAATACATGCTACAATATAATTAATGACAATAATCATGCTATTTAAGAGACAGAAGTTTATCCATGCACTTTATAATGCCTAGCTAACGCTGGTAGTGTGGGTATTAAAACTCAATAAAAATAAATGCTTTCCAACTTCTACTAATTGCTTGCACGTAAAGTGTATATACTAAGTTGAGGCTACACCTGGGTACCTTTAGTATCTTCTGTTATATCTTAACGTGTAATACATGCTACAATATAATTAAATGCTTTCCAACTTCTACTAATTGCCTGCATGTAAAGTGTGTATTCTAATTCCAGTCTAAGCCTGGGTACCTTTAGTATCTTCTGTTATATCTTAAGGTGTAATCTATGCTACAATATAATAAATGACAATAATCATGCTATTTAAGAGACAGAAGTTTATCCATACACTTTATGATGCCTACCTAACGCTGGTAGTGTGGGTATTAAAACTCAATAAAAATAAATGCTTTCCAACTTCTACTAATTGCTTGCACGTAAAGTGTATATACTAAGTCGAGGCTACACCTGGGTACCTTTAGTATCTTCTGTTATATCTTGACGTGTAATCCATGCTACAATATAATTAATGACATGCTATTTAAGAGACAGAAGTTTATCCATACACTTTACGTTGCCTAGCTAACGCTGGTAGTGTGGGTACTAAAAAACAATAAAAATAAATGCTCTCCAACTTCTACTAATTGCCTGCACGTAAAGTGTATTTTCTAATTCCAGTCTCAGCCTAGGTACCGTTAGTACCTTCTGTTATATCTTAACGTATAATACATGCTACAATATAATTAAATGTTTTCCAACTTTTCTACTAATTGCCTGCACGTAAAGTGTGTACTCTAATTGCAGTCTAATCCTGGGTACCTTTAGTATCTTCAGTTATATCTTAACGTGTAATACATGCTACAATATAATTAATGACAATAATCATGCTATTTAAGAGACAGAAGTTTATCCATACACTTTATAATGCCTAGCTAACGCTGGTAGTGGGGGTATTAAAACTCAATAAAAATAAATGCTTTCCAACTTCTACTAATTGCTTGCACGTAAAGTGTATATAATAAGTCGAGGCTACACCTGGGTACCTTTAGTATCTTCTGTTATATCTTAACGTGTAATACATGCTATAATATAATTAAATGCTTTCCAACTTCTAATAATTGCCTGCATGTAAAGTGTGTATTCTAATTCCAGTCTAAGCCTGGGTACCTTTAGTATCTTCTGTTATATCTTAACGTGTAATCCATGCTACAATATAATTAATGACATGCTATTTAAGAGACAGAAGTTTATCCATACACTTTATAATGCCTAGCTAACGCTGGTAGTGTGGGTATTAAAACTCAATAAAAATAAGTGCTTTCCGACTTCTACTAATTGCTTGCACGTAAAGTGTATATACTAAGTCGAGGCTACACCTGGGTACCTTTAGTATCTTCTGTTATATCTTAACGTGTAATCCATGCTACAATATAATTAATGACATGCTATTTAAGGGACAGAAGTTTATCCATACACTTTATAATGCCTACCTAACGCTGGTAGTGTGGGTATTTAAACTGAATAAAAGTAAATACTTTCCGACTTCTACTAATTGCTTGCACGTAAAGTGTATATACTAAGTCGAGGCTACACCTGGGTACCTTTAGTATCTTCTGTTATATCTTAACGTGTAATCCATGCTACAATATAATTAATGACATGCTATTTAAGAGACAGAAGTTTATCCATAAACTTTATGATGCCTAGCTAACACTGGTAGTGTGGGTATTAAAACTCAATAAAAATAAATGCTTTCCGACTTCTACTAATTGCCTGCACGTAAAGTGTATATTCTAATTCCAGTCTAAGCCTAGAACCGTTAGTACCTTCTGTTATATCTTAACGTATAATACATGCTACAATATAATTAAATGCTTTCCAACTTTTCTACTAATTGCCTGCACGTAAAGTGTGTACTCTAATTGCAGTCTAATCCTGGGTACCTTTAGTATCTTCTGTTATATCTTAACGTGTAATACATGCTACAACATAATTAATGACGTGCTATTTAAGAGACAGAAATTTATCCATACACTTTATGATGCCGAGCTAACGCTGGTAATGTGGGTATTAAAATTCAATAAAAATAAAAGCTCTCCAACTTCTGCTAATTGCCTGCACGTAAAGTATATTTTCTAATTCCAGTCTAAGCCTAGGTACCGTTAGTACCTTCTGTTATATCTTAACGTATAATACATGCTACAATATAATTAAATGTTTTCCAACTTTTCTACTAATTGCCTGCACGTAAAGTGTGTACTCTAATTGCAGTCTTATCCTGGGTACCTTTAGTATCTTCAGTTATATCTTAACGTGTAATACATGCTACAATATAATTAATGACAATAATCATGCTATTTAAGAGACAGAAGTTTATCCATACACTTTATAATGCCTAGCTAACGTTGGTAGTGTGGGTATTAAAACTCAATAGAAATAAATGCTTTCCAACTTCTACTAATTGCCTGCACGTAAAGTGTATATTCTAATTCCAGTCTAAGCCTGGGTACCGTTAGTATCTTCTGTTATATCTTAACGTATAATACATGTTACAATATAATTAAATGTTTTCCAACTTTTCTACTAATTGCCTGCACGTAAAGTGTGTACTCTAATTGCAGTCTAATCCTGGGTACCTTTAGTACCTTCAGTTATATCTTAACGTGTAATACATGCTACAATATAATTAATGACAATAATCATGCTATTTCAGAGACAGAAGTTTATCCATACACTTTATAATGCCTAGCTAACGCTGGTAGTGTGGGTATTAAAACTCAATAAAAGTAAATGCTTTCCAACTATCACTAATTGCCTGCACGTAAAGTGTATATTCTAATTCCAGTCTAAGCCTAGGTACCGTTAGTACCTTCTGTTATATCTTAACGTATAATACATGCTACAATATAATTAAATGTTTTCCAACTTTTCTACTAATTGCCTGCACGTAAAGTGTGTATTCTAATTCCAGCCTAAGCCTGGGTACCTTTGGTATCTTCTGTTATATCTTAACGTGTAATACATGCTACAATATAATTAATGACAATAATCATGCTATTTAAGAGACAGAAGTTTATCCATACACTTTATAATGCCTAGCTAACGTTGGTAGTGTGGGTACTAAAACTCAATAGAAATAAATGCTTTCCAACTTCTACTAATTGCCTGCACGTAAAGTGTATATTCTAATTCCAGTCTAAGCCTGGGTACCGTTAGTATCTTCTGTTATATCTTAACGTATAATACATGTTACAATATAATTAAATGTTTTCCAACTTTTCTACTAATTGCCTGCACGTAAAGTGTGTACTCTAATTGCAGTCTAATCCTGGGTAACTTTAGTACCTTCAGTTATATCTTAACGTGTAATACATGCTACAATATAATTAATGACAATAATCATGCTATTTCAGAGACAGAAGTTTATCCATACACTTTATAATGCCTAGCTAACGCTGGTAGTGTGGGTATTAAAACTCATTAAAAATAAATGCTTTCCAACTTCTACTAATTGCTTGCACGTAAAGTGTATATACTAAGTCAAGGCTACACCTGGGTACCTTTAGTATCTTGTGTTATATCTTAACGTGTAACACATGCTACAATATTATTAAATGCTTTCCAACTTCTACTAATTGCCTGCATGTAAAGTGTGTATTCTAATTCCAGTAAAAGCCTGGGTACCTTTAGTATCTTCTGTTATATCTTAACGTGTAATACATGCTACAATATAATTAATGACATGCTATTTAAGAGACAGAAGTTTATCCATACACTTTATAATGCCTAGCTAACGCTGGTAGTGTGGGTATTAAAACTCAATAAAAATAAATGCTTTCCAACTTCTACTAATTGCTTGCACGTAAAGTGTATATACTAATTCGATGCTACACCTGGGTACCTTTAGTATCTTCTGTTATATCTTAACGTGTAATACATGTTACAATATAATTAAATGCTTTCCAACTTCTATTAATTGCCTGCATGTAAAGTGTGTATTCAAATCCAGTCTAAGGCTGGGTACCTTTAGTATCTTCTGTTATATCTTAACGTGTAATCCATGCTACAATATAATTAATGACAATATTCATGCTATTTAAGAGACAGAAGTTTATCCATACACTTTATAATGCCTAGCTAACGCTGGTAGTGTGGGTATTAAAATTCAATAAAAATAAATGCTCTCCAACTTCTACTAATTGCCTGCACGTAAAGTGTATTTTCTAATTCCAGTCTAAGCCTAGGTACCGTTAGTACCTTCTGTTATATCTTAACGTATATTACATGCTACAATATAATTAAATGTTTTCCAACTTTTCTACTAATTGCCTGCACGTAAAGTGTGTACTCTAATTGCAGTCTAATCCTGGGTACCTTTAGTATCTTCAGTTATATCTTAACGTTTAATACATGCTACACTATAATTAATGACAATAGTCATGCTATTTAAGAGACAGAAATTTATCCATACACTTTATAATGCCTAGCTAACGTTGGTAGTGTGGGTATTAAAACTCAATAAAAATAAATGATTTCCAGCCTCTACTAATTGCCTCCACGTATAGTGTATATTCTAATTCCTGTCTAAGCCTGGGTACCGTTAGTATCTTCTGTTATATCTTAACGTATAATACATGGTACAATATAATTAAATGTTTTCCAACTTTTCTACTAATTCCCTGCACGTAAAGTGTGTATTCTAATTCCAGTCTAAGCCTGGGTACCTTTAGTATCTTCTGTTATATCTTAACGTGTAATACATGCTACAATATAATTAATGACAATAATCATGCTATTTAAGAGACAGAAGTTTATCCATACACTTTATAATGCCTAGCTAACGCTGGTAGTGTGGGTATTAAAACTCAATAAAAATAAATGCTTTCCAACTTCTACTAATTGCTTGCACGTAAAGTGTATATACTAATTCGAGGCTACACCTGGGTACCTTTAGTATCTTCTGTTATATCTTAACGTGTAATACATGTTACAATATAATTAAATGCTTTCCAACTTCTACTAATTGCCTGCATGTAAAGTGTGTATTCTAATTCCAGTTTAAGGCTGGGTACCTTTAGTATCTTCTGTTATATCTTAACGTGTAATCCATGCTACAATATAATTAATGACAATAATCATGCTATTTAAGAGACAGAAGTTTATCCATACACTTTATAATGCCTAGCTAACGCTGGTAGTGTGGGTATTAAAATTCAATAAAAATAAATGCTCTCCAACTTCTACTAATTGCCTGCACGTAAAGTGTATTTTCTAATTCCAGTCTAAGCCTAGGTACCGTTAGTACCTTCTGTTATATCTTAACGTATAATACATGCTACAATATAATTAAATGTTTTCCAACATTTCTACTAATTGCCTGCACGTAAAGTGTGTACTCTAATTGCAGTCTAATCCTGGGTACCTTTAGTATCTTCAGTTATATCTTAACGTTTAATACATGCTACACTATAATTAATGACAATAGTCATGCTATTTAAGAGACAGAAGTTTATCCATACACTTTATAATGCCTAGCTAACGTTGGTAGTGTGGGTATTAAAACTCAATAAAAATAAATGCTTTCCAGCCTCTACTAATTGCCTGCACGTAAAGTGTATATTCTAATTCCAGTCTAAGCCTGGGTACCGTTAGTATCTTCTGTTGTATCTTAACGTATAATACATGGTACAATATAATTAAATGTTTTCCAACTTTTCTACTAATTCCCTGCACGTAAAGTGTGTATTCTAATTCCAGTCTAAGCCTGGGTACCTTTAGTATCTTCTGTTATATCTTAACGTGTAATACATGCTACAATATAATTAATGACAATAATCATGCTATTTAAGAGACAGAAGTTTATCCATGCACTTTATAATGCCTAGCTAACGCTGGTAGTGTGGGTATTAAAACTCAATAAAAATAAATGCTTTCCAACTTCTACTAATTGCTTGCACGTAAAGTGTATATACTAAGTTGAGGCTACACCTGGGTACCTTTAGTATCTTCTGTTATATCTTAACGTGTAATACATGCTACAATATAATTAAATGCTTTCCAACTTCTACTAATTGCCTGCATGTAAAGTGTGTATTCTAATTCCAGTCTAAGCCTGGGTACCTTTAGTATCTTCTGTTATATCTTAAGGTGTAATCTATGCTACAATATAATTAATGACAATAATCATGCTATTTAAGAGACAGAAGTTTATCCATACACTTTATGATGCCTACCTAACGCTGGTAGTGTGGGTATTAAAACTCAATAAAAATAAATGCTTTCCAACTTCTACTAATTGCTTGCACGTAAAGTGTATATACTAAGTCGAGGCTACACCTGGGTACCTTTAGTATCTTCTGTTATATCTTAACGTTTAATCCATGCTACAATATAATTAATGACATGCTATTTAAGAGACAGAAGTTTATCCATACACTTTAAGTTGCCGAGCTAACGCTGGTAGTGTGGGTATTAAAATTCAATAAAAATAAATGCTCTCCAACTTCTACTAATTGCCTGCACGTAAAGTGTATTTTCTAATTCCAGTCTCAGCCTAGGTACCGTTAGTACCTTCTGTTATATCTTAACGTATAATACATGCTACAATATAATTAAATGTTTTCCAACTTTTCTACTAATTGCCTGCACGTAAAGTGTGTACTCTAATTGCAGTCTAATCCTGGGTACCTTTAGTATTTTCTGTTATATCTTAACGTGTAATACATGCTACAATATAATTAATGACAATAATCATGCTATTTAAGAGACAGAAGTTTATCCATACACTTTATAATGCCTAGCTAACGCTGGTAGTGGGGGTATTAAAACTCAATAAAAATAAATGCTTTCCAACTTCTACTAATTGCTTGCACGTAAAGTGTATATACTAAGTCGAGGCTACACCTGGGTACCTTTAGTATCTTCTGTTATATCTTAACGTGTAATACATGCTACAATATAATTAAATGCTTTCCAACTTCTACTAATTGCCTGCATGTAAAGTGTGTATTCTAATTCCAGTCTCAGCCTAGGTACCGTTAGTACCTTCTGTTATATCTTAACGTATAATACATTCTACAATATAATTAAATGTTTTCCAACTTTTCTACTAATTGCCTGTACGTAAAGTGTGTTCTCTCATTGCAGTCTAATCCTGGGTACCTTTAGTACCTTCAGTTATATCTTAACGTGTAATACATGCTACAATATAATTAATGACAATAATCATGCTATTTAAGAGACAGAAGTTTATCCATACACTTTATAATGCCTAGCTAACGTTGGTAGTGTGGGTATTAAAACTCAATAAAAATAAATGCTTTCCAACTTCTACTAATTGCCTGCACGTATAGTGTATATTCTAATTCCTGTCTAAGCCTGGGTACCGTTAGTATCTTCTGTTATATCTTAACGTAAAAAACATGGTACAATATAATTAAATGTTTTCCAACTTTTCTACTAATTCCCTGCACGTAAAGTGTGTATTCTAATTCCAGTCTAAGCCTGGGTACCTTTAGTATCTTCTGTTATATCTTAACGTGTAATACATGCTACAATATAATTAATGACAATAATCATGCTATTTAAGAGACAGAAGTTTATCCATACACTTTATAATGCCTAGCTAACGCTGGTAGTGTGGGTATTAAAACTCAATAAAAATAAATGCTTTCCAACTTCTACTAATTGCTTGCACGTAAAGTGTATATACTAATTCCATGCTACACCTGGGTACCTTTAGTATCTTCTGTTATATCTTAACGTGTAATACATGTTACAATATAATTAAATGCTTTCCAACTTCTACTAATTGCCTGCATGTAAAGTGTGTATTCTAATTCCAGTCTAAGGCTGGGTACCTTTAGTATCTTCTGTTATATCTTAACGTGTAATCCATGCTACAATATAATTAATGACAATAATCATGCTATTTAAGAGACAGAAGTTTATCCATACACTTTATAATGCCTAGCTAACGCTGGTAGTGTGGGTATTAAAATTCAATAATAATAAATGCTCTCCAACTTCTACTAATTGCCTGCACGTAAAGTGTATTTTCTAATTCCAGTCTAAGCCTAGGTACCGTTAGTACCTTCTGTTATATCTTAACGTATAATACATGCTACAATATAATTAAATGTTTTCCAACTTTTCTACTAATTGCCTGCACGTAAAGTGTGTACTCTAATTGCAGTCTAATCCTGGGTACCTTTAGTATCTTCAGTTATATCTTAACGTTTAATACATGCTACACTATAATTAATGACAATAGTCATGCTATTTAAGAGACAGAAGTTTATCCATACACTTTATAATGCCTAGCTAACGTTGGTAGTGTGGGTATTAAAACTCAATAAAAATAAATGCTTTCCAGCCTCTACTAATTGCCTGCACGTAAAGTGTATGTTCTAATTCCAGTCTAAGCCTGGGTACCGTTAGTATCTTCTGTTATATCTTAACGTATAATACATGGTACAATATAATTAAATGTTTTCCTACTTTTCTACTAATTGCCTGCACGTAAAGTGTGTATTCTAATTCCAGAAAAGGCCTGGGTACCTTTAGTATCTTCTGTTATATCTTAACGTGTAATACATGCTACAATATAATTAATGACAATAATCATGCTATTTAAGAGACAGAAGTTTATCCATGCACTTTATAATGCCTAGCTAACGCTGGTAGTGTGGGTATTAAAACTCAATAAAAATAAATGCTTTCCAACTTCTACTAATTGCTTGCACGTAAAGTGTATATACTAAGTCGAGGCTACACCTGGGTATCTTTAGTATCTTCTGTTATATCTTAACGTGTAATACATGCTACAATATAATTAAATGCTTTCCAACTTCTACTAATTGCCTGCATGTAAAGTGTGTATTCTAATTCCAGTCTAAGCCTGGGTACCTTTAGTATCTTCTGTTATATCTTAACGTGTAATCCATGCTACAATATAATTAATGACAATAATCATGCTATTTAAGAGACAGAAGTTTATCCATACACTTTATAATGCCTAGCTAACGCTGGTAGTGTGGGTATTAAAATTCAATAAAAATAAATGCTCTCCAACTTCTACTAATTGCCTGCACGTAAAGTGTATTTTCTAATTCCAGTCTAAGCCTAGGTACCGTTATTACCTTCTGTTATATCTTAACGTATAATACATTCTACAATATAATTAAATGTTTTCCAACTTTTCTACTAATTGCCTGTACGTAAAGTGTGTACTCTAATTGCAGTCTAATCCTGGGTACCTTTAGTACCTTCAGTTATATCTTAACGTGTAATACATGCTACAATATAATTAATGACAATAATCATGCTATTTAAGAGACAGAAGTTTATCCATACACTTTATAATGCCTAGCTAACGTTGGTAGTGTGGGTATTAAAACTCAATAAAAATAAATGCTTTCCAACTTCTACTAATTGCCTGCACGTATAGTGTATATTCTAATTCCTGTCTAAGCCTGGGTACCGTTAGTATCTTCTGTTATATCTTAACGTATAATACATGGTACAATATAATTAAATGTTTTCCAACTTTTCTACTAATTCCCTGCACGTAAAGTGTGTATTCTAATTCCAGTCTAAGCCTGAATACCTTTAGTACCTTCTGTTATATCTTAATGTGTAATACATGCTACAATATAATTAATGACAATAATCATGCTATTTAAGAGACAGAAGTTTATCCATACACTTTATAATGCCTAGCTAACGCTGGTAGTGTGGGTATTAAAACTCAATAAAAATAAATGCTTTCCAACTTCTACTAATTCCTTGCACGTAAAGTGTATATACTAATTCGAGGCTACACCTGGGTACCTTTAGTATCTTCTGTTATATCTTAACGTGTAATACATGTTACAATATAATTAAATGCTTTCCAACTTCTACTAATTGCCTGCATGTAAAGTGTGTATTCTAATTCCAGTCTAAGGCTGGGTACCTTTAGTATCTTCTGTTATATCTTAACGTGTAATCCATGCTACAATATAATTAATGACAATAATCATGCTATTTAAAAGACAGAAGTTTATCCATAAACTTTATAATGCCTAGCTAACGCTGGTAGTGTGGGTATTAAAATTCAATAAAAATAAATGCTCTCCAACTTCTACTAATTGCCTGCACGTAAAGTGTATTTTCTAATTCCAGTCTAAGCCTAGGTACCGTTAGTACCTTCTGTTACATCTTAACGTATAATACACGCTACAATATAATTAAATGTTTTCCAACTTTTCTACTAATTGCCTGCACGTAAAGTGTGTACTCTAATTGCAGTCTAATCCTGGGTACCTTTAGTATCTTCAGTTATATCTTAACGTTTAATACATGCTACACTATAATTAATGACAATAGTCATGCTATTTAAGAGACAGAAGTTTATCCATACACTTTATAATGCCTAGCTAACGTTGGTAGTGTGGGTATTAAAACTCAATAAAAATAAATGCTTTCCAGCCTCTACTAATTGCCTGCACGTAAAGTGTATATTCTAATTCGAGTCTAAGCCTGGGTACCGTTAGTATCTTCTGTTATATCTTAAGGTATAATACATGCTACAATATAATTAAATGTTTTCCAACTTTTCTACTAATTGCCTGCACGTAAAGTGTGTACTCTAATTGCAGTCTAATACTGGGTACCTTTAGTATCTTCAGTTATATCTTAACGTGTAATACATGCTACAATATAATTAATGACAATAATCATGCTATTTAAGAGACAGAAGTTTATCCATACACTTTATAATGCCTAGCTAACGCTGGTAGTGTGGGTATTAAAACTCAATAAAAATAAATGCTTTCCAACTTCTACTAATTGCTTGCACGTAAAGTGTATATACTAATTCGAGGCTACACCTGGGTACCTTTAGTATCTTCTGTTATATCTTAACGTATAATACATGTTACAATATAATTAAATGCTTTCCAACTTCTACTAATTGCCTGCATGTAAAGTGTGTATTCTAATTCCAGTCTAAGGCTGGGTACCTTTAGTATCTTCTGTTATATCTTAACGTGTAATCCATGCTACAATATAATTAATGACAATAATCATGCTATTTAAGAGACAGAAGTTTATCCATACACTTTATAATGCCTAGCTAACGCTGGTAGTGTGGGTATTAAAATTCAATAAAAATAAATGCTCTCCAACTTCTACTAATTGCCTGCACGTAAAGTGTATTTTCTAATTCCAGTCTAAGCCTAGGTACCGTTAGTACCTTCTGTTATATCTTAACGTATAATACATGCTACAATATAATTAAATGTTTTCCAACTTTTCTACTAATTGCCTGCACGTAAAGTGTGTACTCTAATTGCAGTCTAATCCTGGGTACCTTTAGTATCTTCTGTTATATCTTAACGTGTAATCCATGCTACAATATAATTAATGACATGCTATTTAAGAGACAGAAGTTTATCCATACATTTTATAATGCCTAGCTAACGCTGGTAGTGTGGGTATTAAAATTCAATAAAAATAAATGCTCTCCAACTTCTACTAATTGCCTGCACGTAAAGTGTATTTTCTAATTCCAGTCTAAGCCTAGGTACCGTTAGTACCTTCTGTTATATCTTAACGTATAATACATGCTACAATATAATTAAATGTTTTCCAACTTTTCTACTAATTGCCTGCACGTAAAGTGTGTACTCTAATTGCAGTCTAATCCTGGGTACCTTTAGTATCTTCAGTTATATCTTAACGTTTAATACATGCTACACTATAATTAATGACAATAGTCATGCTATTTAAGAGACAGAAGTTTATCCATACACTTTATAATGCCTAGCTAACGTTGGTAGTGTGGGTATTAAAACTCAATAAAAATAAATGCTTTCCAGCCTCTACTAATTGCCTGCACGTAAAGTGTATATTCTAATTCCAGTCTAAGCCTGGGTACCGTTAGTATCTTCTGTTATATCTTAACGTATAATACATGGTACAATATAATTAAATGTTTTCCAACTTTTCTACTAATTGCCTGCACGTAAAGTGTGTATTCTAATTCCAGTAAAGGCCTGGGTACCTTTAGTATCTTCTGTTATATCTTAACGTGTAATACATGCTACAATATAATTAATGACAATAATCATGCTATTTAAGAGACAGAAGTTTATCCATGCACTTTATAATGCCTAGCTAACGCTGGTAGTGTGGGTATTAAAACTCAATAAAAATAAATGCTTTCCAACTTCTACTAATTGCTTGCACGTAAAGTGTATATACTAAGTCGAGGCTACACCTGGGTATCTTTAGTATCTTCTGTTATATCTTAACGTGTAATACATGCTACAATATAATTAAATGCTTTCCAACTTCTACTAATTGCCTGCATGTAAAGTGTGTATTCTAATTCCAGTCTAAGCCTGGGTACCTTTAGTATCTTCTGTTATATCTTAACGTGTAATCCATGCTACAATATAATTAATGACAATAATCATGCTATTTAAGAGACAGAAGTTTATCCATACACTTTATAATGCCTAGCTAACGCTGGTAGTGTGGGTACTAAAATTCAATAAAAATAAATGCTCTCCAACTTCTACTAATTGCCTGCACGTAAAGTTTATTTTCTAATTCCAGTCTAAGCCTAGGTACCGTTATTACCTTCTGTTATATCTTAACGTATAATACATTCTACAATATAATTAAATGTTTTCCAACTTTTCTACTAATTGCCTGTACGTAAAGTGTGTACTCTAATTGCAGTCTAATCCTGGGTACCTTTAGTACCTTCAGTTATATCTTAACGTGTAATACATGCTACAATATAATTAATGACAATAATCATGCTATTTAAGAGACAGAAGTTTATCCATACACTTTATAATGCCTAGCTAACGTTGGTAGTGTGGGTATTAAAACTCAATAAAAATAAATGCTTTCCAACTTCTACTAATTGCCTGCACGTGTAGTGTATATTCTAATTCCTGTCTAAGCCTGGGTACCGTTAGTATCTTCTGTTATATCTTAACGTAAAAAACATGGTACAATATAATTAAATGTTTTCCAACTTTTCTACTAATTCCCTGCACGTAAAGTGTGTATTCTAATTCCAGTCTAAGCCTGGGTACCTTTAGTATCTTCTGTTATATCTTAACGTGTAATACATGCTACAATATAATTAATGACAATAATCATGCTATTTAAGAGACAGAAGTTTATCCATACACTTTATAATGCCTAGCTAACGCTGGTAGTGTGGGTATTAAAACTCAATAAAAATAAATGCTTTCCAACTTCTACTAATTGCTTGCACGTAAAGTGTATATACTAATTCGAGGCTACACCTGGGTACCTTTAGTATCTTCTGTTATATCTTAACGTGTAATACATGTTACAATATAATTAAATGCTTTCCAACTTCTACTAATTGCCTGCATGTAAAGTGTGTATTCTAATTCCAGTCTAAGGCTGGGTACCTTTAGTATCTTCTGTTATATCTTAACGTGTAATCCATGCTACAATATAATTAATGACAATAATCATGCTATTTAAGAGACAGAAGTTTATCCATACACTTTATAATGCCTAGCTAACGCTGGTAGTGTGGGTATTAAAATTCAATAAAAATAAATGCTCTCCAACTTCTACTAATTGCCTGCACGTAAAGTGTATTTTCTAATTCCAGTCTAAGCCTAGGTACCGTTAGTACCTTCTGTTATATCTTAACGTATAATACACGCTACAATATAATTAAATATTTTCCAACTTTTCTACTAATTGCCTGCACGTAAAGTGTGTACTCTAATTGCAGTCTAATCCTGGGTACCTTTAGTATCTTCAGTTATATCTTAACGTTTAATACATGCTACACTATAATTAATGACAATAGTCATGCTATTTAAGAGACAGAAGTTTATCCATACACTTTATAATGCCTAGCTAACGTTGGTAGTGTGGGTATTAAAACTCAATAAAAATAAATGCTTTCCAGCCTCTACTAATTGCCTGCACGTAAAGTGTATATTCTAATTCCAGTCTAAGCCTGGGTACCGTTAGTATCTTCTGTTATATCTTAACGTATAATACATGGTACAATATAATTAAATGTTTTCCAACTTTTCTACTAATTGCCTGCACGTAAAGTGTGTATTCTAATTCCAGTCTAAGCCTGGGTACCTTTAGTATCTTCTTTTATATCTTAACGTGTAATACATGCTACAATATAATTAATGACAATAATCATGCTATTTGAGAGACAGAAGTTTATCCATGCACTTTATAATGCCTAGCTAACGCTGGTAGTGTGGGTATTAAAACTCAATAAAAATAAATGCTTTCCAACTTCTACTAATTGCTTGCACGTAAAGTGTATATACTAAGTTGAGGCTACACCTGGGTACCTTTAGTATCTTCTGTTATATCTTAACGTGTAATACATGCTACAATATAATTAAATGCTTTCCAACTTCTACTAATTGCCTGCATGTAAAGTGTGTATTCTAATTCCAGTCTAAGCCTGGGTACCTTTAGTATCTTCTGTTATATCTTAAGGTGTAATCTATGCTACAATATAATTAATGACAATAATCATGCTATTTAAGAGACAGAAGTTTATCCATACACTTTATGATGCCTACCTAACGCTGGTAGTGTGGGTATTAAAACTCAATAAAAATAAATGCTTTCCAACTTCTACTAATTGCTTGCACGTAAAGTGTATATACTAAGTCGAGGCTACACCTGGGTACCTTTAGTATCTTCTGTTATATCTTAACGTGTAATCCATGCTACAATATAATTAATGACATGCTATTTAAGAGACAGAAGTTTATCCATACACTTTATGTTGCCGAGCTAACGCTGGTAGTGTGGGTATTAAAATTCAATAAAAATAAATGCTCTCCAACTTCTACTAATTGCCTGCACGTAAAGTGTATTTTCTAATTCCAGTCTCAGCCTAGGTACCGTTAGTACCTTCTGTTATATCTTAAGGTATAATACATGCTACAATATAATTAAATGTTTTCCAACTTTTCTACTAATTGCCTGCACGTAAAGTGTGTACTCTAATTGCAGTCTAATACTGGGTACCTTTAGTATCTTCAGTTATATCTTAACGTGTAATACATGCTACAATATAATTAATGACAATAATCATGCTATTTAAGAGACAGAAGTTTATCCATACACTTTATAATGCCTAGCTAACGCTGGTAGTGGGGGTATTAAAACTCAATAAAAATAAATGCTTTCCAACTTCTACTAATTGCTTGCACGTAAAGTGTATATACTAAGTCGAGGCTACACCTGGGTACCTTTAGTATCTTCTGTTATATCTTAACGTGTAATACATGCTACAATATAATTAAATGCTTTCCAACTTCTACTAATTGCCTGCATGTAAAGTGTGTATTCTAATTCCAGTCTAATCCTGGGTATCTTTAGTATCTTCTGTTATATCTTAACGTGTAATCCATGCTACAATATAATTAATGACATGCTATTTAAGAGACAGAAGTTTATCCATACACTTTATAATGCCTAGCTAACGCTGGTAGTGTGGGTATTAAAACTCAATAAAAATAAGTGCTTTCCGACTTCTACTAATTGCTTGCACGTAAAGTGTATATACTAAGTCGAGGCTACACCTGGGTACCTTTAGTATCTTCTGTTATATCTTAACGTGTAATCCATGCTACAATATAATTAATGACATGCTATTTAAGGGACAGAAGTTTATCCATACACTTTTTAATGCCTACCTAACGCTGGTAGTGTGGGTATTTAAACTGAATAAAAATAAATACTTTCCGACTTCTACTAATTGCTTGCACGTAAAGTGTATATACTAAGTCGAGGCTACACCTGGGTACCTTTAGTATCTTCTGTTATATCTTAACGTGCAATCCATGCTACAATATAATTAATGACATGCTATTTAAGAGACAGAAGTTTATCCATACACTTTATAATGCCTACCTAACGCTGGTAGTGTAGGTATTAAAACTCAATAAAAATAAATGCTTTCCGACTTCTACTAATTGCTTGCACGTAAAGTGTATATACTAAGTCGATTCTACACCTGGGTACCTTTAGTATCTTCTGTTATATCTTAACGTGTAATACATGCTACAATATAATTAATGACAATAATCATGCTATTTAAGAGACAGAAGTTTATCCATACAAGTTGTGCCTAGCTAATGTTGGTAGTGTGGGTAGGAAAACTCAATAAAAATAAATGCCTTCCAATTTCTACTAATTGCTTGCACGTAACGTGTATATTCTAATTGCAGGCTACATTTGCTTAGCTTTGGTCTCTTCTGTTATATCTTAACGTATCATACATGCTATAATATAATTAATGACAATAATCGTAGTGTGGGTAGAAAAACTCAATAAAAATAAATGCTTTCCAATTTCAACTAATTGCTTGCACGTAACGTGTATATTCTAATTCCAGGCTACACCTTGGCAGTTTTGGTATTTTCTCTTATATCTTAACGTATAATACATGCTACAATATAATTAATGACAATAATCATGCTATTTAAGAGACAAAAGTTTATCCATACAAGTTATGCCTAGTTAACGCTAGTAGTGTGGGTAGGAAAACTCAATAAAAATAAATGCTTTCCAATTTTTACTAATTGCTTCCACGTATTGTGTATATTCTAATTCCAGGCTACACCTTGGCAGTTTTGGTATCTTCTGTTATATCTTAACGTATAATACATGCTAGAATATAATTAATGGCAATAATCATGCTATTTAAGAGACAAAAGTTTCTCCATACACGTTATGCCTTGTTAACGCTAGTAGTGTGGGTAGGAAAACTCAATGAAAATGCCTTCTAGCTTCTACTAATTGCCTGCACGTAACATGTATATTCCCGGGAAGATATTTTTAGGGGATTTTCCCGGGAAGATTCCCCAAAATGGGATTTTTGGGGAATTTATATATAATCACAAATATAATATCATCTGTTACTATATTATAATTTCAAAGTTAAATTCGTTTTTATATGACAGTATATTATTACGTTTGTCCCCAGAGAGGAATTTAAAATGTATATTCTGAACAATGTTATGATACTTTATTAATATTTTATTGTATTTAGAGAGTACGCATAATTGGATATTTATTTACAATATGTCCTATGAAAGGAAATATGTTTCAAAAATGGTATAGTAAGTCCTCATACTTTTAAACCCTAAACAGTTTAAATTTACATGTAAGTGGAGTTTCTAAACTTGACACTGCTACTGATGTTATAAACATATTCAATTTTTAAATGTTATAAACAAATTAGGTTGGGTAACTGTCAGAGAACACATGTCTCACAATTTTGTCAACATTTGCGCATAAATATGTATGTTCACAATATTGGCGAGATACTTTTATATCTTTATAATTTTGAATGTATCATTGCCACACACGACCATTTTTCCTGCCCATTTCTCGAAAGTTCATGCGTTAATGCACATGTAAATAAGTCCGAGTATCTCTTCAGAAATTCGAGTCAGAGAGAGGAAACAGACCGACGTCTATTACTAACGGTGATTCAGGATTTATGAATAGTAGTTCATCTCTATTTCTATATAATTCTACATTACTTTACAAAATGGATCCTTTTCATCATTTGTAAATTAGTACTTTGCTACATTTGGCTCTTGTTTAGCTTTTGGGGGCCACATTTTCACCTACTTTTTTCGCGATATTCTATTCCAATAATTTGTTTTATGGTTTCATACATTAAACTACGTTAGCAGCATTACATTCAGACAGCATTGCAGAGCGAGCGCAAGCGAGTGAAGGCGGGTTAGAGTCCCGCAGGCCACGTTGTTTTCTATCTTCGTTACCAACAATTCTCTTTCTTTTCTCACATAAATCACTTCGACTTACCTTTACGGTTAGTACAAATTCCCTACTGCCCTAAAAAAATTGTGTTCGATACTTTCTTGACTACTTGAACACCACTACAAACTCATTTCTTCCGTAAATCATCCTAGTTTTGGCTAGTTTTGGCCCCCCAATACTAAACAATTATCATACATTTTACCCTACATTTTTACACAAACAATTACCCAAAGTCTTTAAGATCTAGAAGTAAATCATAATCTATTAAAATAAAGTAATTAGTCGTATGGTTTTGGAAGATAAAGTAAACAAATAAAATTAAATTTCTTCCCGGGAATTTATAGGCCAGGGAATATTCCCATTTTTTAAATTCCTTCCCACCGGGAATATTCCCACTCTCCATCACTAGTAGTTACCCGATATTAACAAACACCCCAGTTGCATCCCAACATTGGCCACGCTTTGGTCAAACAGCACCCCATGCGGGAAATGTGGGATGAAGCTGTACGTATTTGAACGCACATAGGCCAGTTATGGGTCCCAGGTAGAATCCAAACATGTCCACGAACATATAGTGCGCGCTTTAAATAGCCAATATAGCGATCAATGTAGAAGCAAAATTTCATGTAGATTTTGTTGTTCGTAAAGTGAAGAAATAGGTGAAAGGAAAATTGGCATCCCATGTGGATCCCAGATGGATCTACGTATATGCCATCTCCATATCCTACCTAGTCTAGATATATCTACGTGGATCGCATGTGGAATTACCATTTCCAGACTTGCCATTATGAAGTTAAGAGAGTTTAAAATACTTCACATTGCAATAATTTATTCTATTATGTTTATGTAAAACCAAGTGGTTAGTACAATGAAGTAACCTAATCTGCATTTCTTTACTCGAGAAGTAGAGTTTTAAATAAATTATATAGCAATAAATTTATTTTCAATTAAATCTTCGTCCTTAACTCCCGCGGGAAAATACATGGGAGACAATGCTAACTATATCCAACGAAAGATAGTAGAAGATGCACTTGCTTCGGGGCGACGGTAGGAGAGAAGAAGTACTGGGCAGGCGGTTTGAAGTTTCGTTGAAATTCTGAACATGCTTTAGCTACTTTTCAAATACACTTATTAGAAATTTAGATAATTCGTGATAAAATGTTTGGAGGGATCTTTGTTTCCCACCAACCATTTTTTAAGGAAAATACGAAACCTGTATTTAATGGTTTAAGTCTAAAATATCTGAATAAAATTTAATTTGCTTCGGTCCACTTGTTGCTGCCATTGGCACTTGTTGGTGCCAAATTTTAAAATTTCGAGTAGAAGTTTTGGCCCTCAAACCGTTTTTCTATTCAAAATTTAAAAAAGAAACAGGTATTCATTTATGTTTTGCGTATTGTCCTAAATGGAGTTTCGTTGCAATTCTGCTCATGTTTTAGATAGTATTGAATTACACTTATTAGAAACTGGATATTTCGTGATCAAAAGTTTGGAGGAGTCTGTGCCCCACCCTGTCATTTATACAGTAATATAAGAAAAACGTATTCCCTGATTTTAATTTCAGTTGGGGCTTCTGCCCCTAGAACATCTTCTCGCAGAAAGTAATTAAATAAAGCATGTATTCGTTTATTTTATGTGTAGTATCTACTTGCCTAATTTTATCAACACGTGGCTATTATAGCATTCTATAAAGCTCTCCAGCTCAGAAAGAGTTCATAAAGTAATATAGTGAAGAACATATTGGGCGATCATTGATATAGCGACACGTGGATAGATTGAAGTTAGTATGCCACTTGTGCTGGGTTTCGTTGAGTCCAAAGAGGTATCTAGAGTCGGGGTGTTGAAGTTACCACCACGTATCCGCGAGGACTTCATTTTGGTCCACGCTTCTTCGATTCCTTGCGCAGAATCGCGAAGGGACCAACACGAGCTATCGGCAGTCATGTATAAGCGGTTATCATTAAACATTATTTTTTCCTGACATATTGTTCCTTAAGTAAGCTCCACAAGTCCGGAGGTCAAGGGTAATACATGGCTCTATAGCAGAAAGTAAAAAATCTTGAGATGACTGTGTATAATCATATGAATCTAGATGGGAACTTTCGCCGATCATTTGAAAGTGAATACAGGAGAACCATGAAATAAAATAAATAGACACGCGTCATTTTGTTATAAAATTATATGGCGAGCGAGTTTTGTCTGATCCCAAACGGCTTATCGAGTATACACGTTTCAGGAGCACTGTGATTACCCAAGTTAGAAAGACTTCAACCATTTGTCTCTCTACAAGCGACGTTTTCTTCGCCGCCTCCGTAGCCAAGTCGGAAGAACATTCGTCTGTTAATCATAAGCGTGGTGGTTACCGTCCACCAAGGATACCTTTTGTTTTACATTTTAAAGTGTTTTAGACCCAATATAAGAAAACGCATATAGGCGATTTAACATATTTTGGGAGAGTAATTTTGTGGTTCTTCGGTGCCTTGTCGCGTCTCTGCCACTGGTGGGCCGCTGGTGCTATGATTTTTAAAACGAAAGTGGTGCCACCGCGGATCGTCACTGCAAGGCCACCAATTTTTGGGAAGATAACACTAGTTGCCCATTCGCGGTTCATCGACGCTTACGGCATGGAATAGTTGTTTTGCCCTATCACGTAAGATTTTCTGCTATCGATGCTTTTGTTGCGTAGGTGTGTTTTGTTTTCATCAGCGTCTAACATTTCAAAGTGCCTTTTCTTCTAGGGTATATATGAATTTAAGTTTTCCTTGGAGTCTAGAGTCTTAAGAGCGCCGCTACCTTCTTATATCGGGTGCTTCAAAACTGTAGCGTCATCTACTTTAAAGGATATCAACGACAAGAAACGGTGTTTGTTCCTGCATGAGTGTGCATTCTGCAGTTGAGACTTCATGAACAACATGTAAATCATCTTTTGATGTCTGGATGCATTCTCCATTAATTGACCTTCAGAACGTTATGTTCTGTCCATTACATATTAACCTAGAAATAATGAATCAGCTTGTCAAACTGTTATACAAAGTTCGCATTATGTTTAATGTAAACATTTATCTTGCAATCCAATGCAAAGATTAAGCAGAGTAATTTTGATGGCCCACAGATTTGCAAGCTCTTGAAAGATTCTGGGTTAAGAAATATAACTCAAAAAATATATGTTGTACTCTGAGACTTTGAAATCGCACGAGTTCTTTAACTAACAAAACACTGTATTTACACTTCCTTTCAACAATCATAACGAACGAATCATTTCTAGCTATTGTTTATTTATTTATCTATATGAAAAATTAATAAATTATATTTATCTATAATATTGATTGACCAGCAGTCATGTCATTTGTGTTAGTCTATACCATGAACGACTTGGAGTTACATGCATGTTGCTCGTTTATCGATGTTTTCTACAAGATCGTAGTGTCGGTCAAACATGACTGATATGAATAAATTGTGAAAACCTTGCTCCGAAGGAAATACATACACTGAAGTGCCACATAACTTTGAAGTACCATATCTCCCCTTTCATGTCAACCATCTTTCATAAAACTTAAGTGCACTAAGCAAAGAACAGGGAAAGACGTTCCACCAAGGTATTAAAAAGATGACTAGTTATCAGGGTTGATGGGATGTCTATATGATGGCAGATTTCTGTTGGTTCCCAGCTGCGAGATAACCTGCATAAAAACTACAAAGGTAGATCGACACAGCCTACGTTTGCAACTAAATGACGTACGAGATAATTTGTATTCTTTACTAAAACTAACCATGTTGTAGGACATATTTTGAGTTAAAATAACTTGAGCTTCTGTGAGTGTTTAACTTTTTCTCATTAGATTATGCTTTTAGTAGGTAGATTTAGAGTTCTAGTGTCCCACTCAGCACCAATGCTATTGTTCACACGTACAACTATAAGCTAACGTAGGTACTGAACCGCTTTAACTCCCATTCGGAATGAAAGATGCTTAAGTTAACCATATAGCCACAAGGGAATTCGGGTTACACTTTTGTTACATTTGGTATTGTCTATCATACTGAATATTTATTACAAATTAATAGATAATTTAATTATTTCGACTTGGTCGCAAAGCTAAATCAACTTTCTTCATTTGCGACTAATTCGAAGCAACTATAGTGCGTCCAGTAAGAGAACGTCTCTGACAGCTCGCAGTGACATTGCCTCTACTCGCGTGTCAAGGTTTTCTTCGGTGCAACTGTAGTGGCAATTTAATTAATGGTATAAGACAGAGTGATCGTGGTTGATAACACTGGTATCAAAGTAGGGACTGCAATGTCCCACCGCATGTGGTAAGAAACGTCAGAGACCATCTCTTGTTGGCTGTGCTATAGGCCGAATCAGATCGGTGGATCTGTTCAATTAATTCAACCAAAATTGAATGCTGGTTGCAGACTCGCTCTCCCCCGGTCCATTCAAAATCAACTATCAATTCTAAAGATATTCAAGCTAAAAGTGATTGGAACAACTTGCCGTGTTATAGCAGAAGAATTAAGGTACGAAAATTAAAGTAGTAGTATCAAGACAAAAGAAATTAAAATGATGTTGTATAAGGGAACTGATGTTAAGAAAATAATATTTAGGAGCATCTTATATATGTACTTTGATGAAAGAATTTTCAGTAGAAGATATTTGTGCATTTGTCAAACCTTCACAGTAATATATGTAAACTTGAAAACATAATATACTCTTTCCCTGCATTACAGAGAAACACTTCGCTGGTTAAAATCAATATATTACACAGTCGTCTTTTACTTGTAAACGTAAAATACTGCCTGTCTACATTTTGTAAAACTATTCTGATAGTGGAAATCAATTCCTATTAGTCTCCTCTCATTTTAACCGTAAAATTACAATTTTTTGACGGTCTATTGTAAACTTGCAATATGCAATTTACTAAGAAATCATTTAAAAATGGAAAATGATATGAATTCTTTAAATTAACATCATCTCGAAAAAATTGCAAAGTTCCTTACTAGTAAGTAAAAACTGTGCAGTTATAGTTTAGGTACTCATACTTAGAATCATAATATATCCATACCTGTCAACGGCTTTTTTACTCTTGCATAAGGGAGGACTTGTATTACTGGAATCAGATTTACATTAAAAAGGCTTATCTGTTATCGGTACAAATAGAGCGTAGTATCATAAAAAACTAACAGTAAATACAAAAAGCACTAACCAACTTGTGCTATACAGCTACTAAAAGCGAGAATGGTAGGATTTAGGATTTAGATTTCTGAGCTTCCGGCATCTAAGACCATGTTATCTAGTCATCATTTTGAGAGATGATATCCGTTGGCGAGCACACTATCCGGGAAGAAGGAAGGAATAAGGGATTGAGGAAGGAAGGAAGAAGCATGGGACCTGTACGTTAGATAACACTCCTTCATTTGCCTAGTGTGAATGACGAAAACTCGTTCAGAATGGCTGGCCTGAAAAAAAAATTCTTACACTTTTTAAACAAAGTGCCCTCACCAGGAATCGATCCCAGGAGCGCTCTCACAAAAGGGAAAGTGAGAATGCTTTCTAAACCACACAAGGTAGGAACACGGAAACCTTTCTTTAGCACCAAATATTAGATTGTTTTTAACAGGCGATATCATAACATTACCATGTTACTAACGGGTTCAGGCGTTGTTTTGGCGCACACCATTTTGGAAGATTTGCACGGAAAATTGAATTATTTGCATGAAAAGATAAGTTTATAAGGAAAATATTCCTGCAGCCATCAGAATCAAATACAAACTAAAACACTATTTTTTTAAGTTTACAACCGTAGGGTTACTAGTGTCAAGTCATTACAAGTGATTTGCGATGGATAAAAAGTGAGTGCATATGAGAGAAGACTCTATTAGATACTATGGCATACACACCATGGCTTGAGCGCATCGTCCTGTCGGACACATTCTGCACAAACACGCGGTCCCATCAGCTTCCCCATGCCTTGACTCGGTTACATAGCATCTTTTTTACTGGCCACCTAGCGCAGTTTGGTTTATGTTTTCTCGACTGTACCTTGTATTCTACACAACCGCAAGCCGTATTCATAATTGAATTACATTTTTTTCAGGAATTACTTCTTGTGGCCTCTTTGAGCTTTGTCTATACCAGTGAGATATTTTCATGTCACTCGGTGGAAACCCTTTAGGGGTTATTAACAAAAAGATTTGTGAAAAAATATATTTTTCGACAATAATTTCTAGTGGTGCAAAACGTAAACCTCTAGATACTTATAAAGCTTGTATAATGTAGCGTAAAAAGCAATTAGCTTCATAAACCAACCTATCTTTGGTTGGGACATTCCTTTCACTCCTGCATTAACCCGACCTTTTGAATCATTTCAATATTTTTAATTCTGACGATTTTTAAATGACTTTTAAATTCATTTAATGAAAAATAATTTCTTGTTCTATTTATCTAGCAGCAATATTCCTATAAAGATAATTTTTTGTATTCCATAAAGAGTCATTTTTCTCAAATAATTGTAAAAGTAGTATTATTTTAGCTGTTCCGAAACGGGTCATTTCCAAGACACTTTTCCTTTCGAATGAAAACTTTCTGGAATCAGGTATTTACACTAGGCAACTCAGTCGTCTTTGCTGGGCAATCTCATTCAATAGACCCCAGGAAAACGAACGTCTTTCAATTCAGTTGCCAGTCGATTAGTCGCTTTCGACCAAGTCCAAATCATGTTTACACAATCGACAGAGTGGAAAGAGTCGATTTGTGGTCGATTCACTGGAACTGACGTCAAAGTAAACCGCCCCATTACATGCGCAAACCAACATTACAGTGTTCCTGAAGTAAGGGGATCCACATAATTGTAAAATATATGTTATGTTATTTTCGAACACAAATATACAAGCAACGAAAACATATTATGATTTTCCACTAATAATTTAGCAACGTACAAGTACATACTTTAATGCGTAACGCATATGCAATTTTATGCTATATACAATATTCTGCGCTATCCTCGTGTATTTATATTCACATTCTCTGTAACACCTGCTCTGCTCCGTAGGACACATCCCTCTCGCTTACGCTCGGGCCCACCTGCTGCGCTCCTGTGCTGATTCTGTTATAATAATAATAAAGAATTTTATTGTCGTTAAGCTATACATAGCAATAGACAACGTCAAAATGTGATACAATATTGATACGTAAGTATAAATACATAATGATCTATAACTAAATTAATGATGAAATGACATTACAAAATAAATTACAATAACAATATACATTTTAAATACAAGCTTAACATGAGAATATAAAATACAGTTTTGTTACATTTCTATTGAACAATTAAAATGCTCCTGTAAAGAATAAAAGGGCGTTGCAACTAACCAATTGTATAACTTGCATTTAAATCTATCTATATGTTAATCTTTTAGTGATGCAGGCAACTTGTTATACAGTTTTATTCCAATTGTCTCATAACTATTTAATGATTTGGACAGTCGTTGATACGGGACAATTATGAATTTACTGCTTCTAGTATTGTACGAATGGATGCCTTGCCTGAGTTGTAAATTTTGGTGATTACTTTTCATATAGGGGAGTGCTGTGTAAATGTATAGATTTATTATTATCATAATTTTAAAATTGATAAACAAAGGTCTGCAATGAGCTAATTTGTCTACATTTGAAATAATTCTGATGGCCTTTTTCTGTATTAAAAGAATACTATTTACATGATAATTGTTACCCCAAAATAATATATCATACAAAATTATACTCTGAAAAAAAGCAAAGTAAGCCATCTGACATAGTTATCAGGAACATGATTTTTTAGTTGTTTTAGCAGATATATTACTCTTGAGAGTCTTCCAGAAATATAGATGTCATGTTAGATGTCATTCTTGTTTTTTTATGGCCAACTAGTACACGTTAAGGGGAAGCAGTGGCTCAGTAGTAGAGCGTTCACCTCCGGTGCTTGGGGTCCGTGGTTCGATCCCAGCTCGCGTTGTGTGGACTTTGTAGTGGACAAACACCGTGCTCGTGGATTTCCTCGGTATTGTTCCGTACCCTCCTATTTTCTTCATTCCACCATTTAACTCGTTTCTCATTATCATCGTCTTCTTTATCCTAACCGACATAATCGTGGGACGTTAAAGATTTCATTTCGTTTTAGTACACGTTAATGTCTTTTATCGTGTTCCTACACTGAATGTCCCCTAAAGTGAATCTGTAGAGATAAATGCAAATCTATACCATGAAAGCGATTACTTAGATACAAAAGTTCGATTTACTGTATAAGAAGTACATATACATTGAATTTATGCATGAATCTGTACAATAAATCTGCAACTTGTAATATATTTCTTGCAAATAGGAAAATAAAATTAAGAGGTAGTAAATATTCGATCAAAAAGTATGAAAATATAGAAAAAAATACTTTCTAAAAATTTAGGATAAGAACTCCTAATATGAGGATAGGCACCTAAATTGAGACCCCTCCTTATCTTGTGAAGTAATAGTTTCAATCTACCGGTACCAGAAATCATATAAAAAATACAAACAATGTGTGGCACTATTTGTTTATCAGAAAAGAAAAAAAACAACTTCAATTGTTGGAAGAATATTCATATTTTATAGGTTGCATAAATTTTCTCTAGTTCCTCATAAATCGTAACTAAATGCACATACATTTTCCTAATTAGAAACGAAAGGTGAAAATAATTTTTGCTTTTTTTGAAACAAACGACAAGCGAAAATCGTTCTAGTTAATCTTTGCCAACAAGGAGTGACTTACGAGGAAACGGTCTTAAGTGTAAACAACCGATTTGGCTGGGGTCGGGATATGTGTTACGGGAGACCAAAGTAGGAGACACGTATTTTGGCGATTGGGGCCATACGCAGAAATTTCCGAGATACGGGGCCCCAAAGTGGCCCTACATGCCATAACTATGAACCGAATGACGTTATTTGTACACAACCGATTTGGCTGGGGTCAGGATCTGTGTTACGGGAGACCAAAGTAAGAGACGCGTATTTTGGCGTTTGGGCCCATACGCAGAAATTTCCGCAATACGGGGCCCCAAAGTGGCCCTATATTCTATAACTAGGAAGTGAATGATGTTACTTGTACACAACCGATTTGGCTGGCGTCCGGATATGTGTTACGGGAGACCAAAGTAGGGGACACGTATTTTGGCGTTTTCACTTCCTAGTTATAGCATGTAGGGCCATTGTAGTGCCCCATATTTCAGAAATTTCTGCGTATGGGCCCACACACCAGAACACGTGTCTCCTACTTTGGTCTCCTGTAACACGTATCCGGATCCCAGCCAAATCGGTTGTGTACAAGTAACGTCATTCGCTTCCTAGTTATAGCATGAAGGGCCACTTTGCAGCTCCGTATTTAGGAAATTTCTGGGTATGGGCCCAAACGTCAAAATACGTATCTCCTACTTTGGTCTCCCGTAACACGTATCCGGACCCCAGCCAAATCGGTTGTGTACAAGTAACGCCATTCACTTCCTAGTTATAGCATGTAGGGCCATTTTGGTGCCCTCGTATTTCAGAAATTTCTTCGTATGGGCCCAAACACCAAAATACTTGTCTCCTACTTTGGTATCCCGTAACACATATCCGGATCCCAGCCAAATCGGTTGTGTACAAGTAACGTCATTCGCTTCCTAGTTATAGCATATAGGGCCACTTTGGGGCTCCGTATTTCGGAAATTTCTGCGTATGGGCCCAAACGCCAAAATACGTGTCTCCTTCTTTGGTCTCCTGTAGCACATATCCCGACCCCAGCCATATCGGTTGTTTACACTTAAGACCGTTTCCTCGTTAGTCCTGTGCATAGAGCCAGTAGTGTCTTTGGCATTGTGCTGTCATTTTAGACACATTTCTTACTCACTTGGTACAGATTTGCAGTTTGAAAGAAGTGAGTGAAACTCGTTACAGTTTATGCGTACAAAAAGTGTATTATTTTACAGTGTGCATATTTTAAAATTGAAGAAAATGAAGTATGTTGATAATATAACGTTTCAAATGTTTGTACCATTTAGGATTTCGCTTAAATACAGTGTTGAATAAAAATTAATAAAGGGACTGCTAATACTACACAAAAAGAAGGATCCTCTCCTATTTGGTACCCCTAATAAAAATGGCAGTGTAGTAACTTTGGCCTCTTTTTTTAATATAATTTGTTATTATTATATTTTATGTATTACGTATCGTATGTTCATAGTTCATATCTTAAATTACACACTCCACAGAATATATTAAAGTAACACCAGTATATGTTTACGCTTTAATTAATACTATATAGCATCCTAACTTTTATAGTCTTATATTGGGCGTTCTTACCCTAAATGACACTTACAAGCAGGAAGCATACAGCGTGTGCTCACAGGCCCTTAGATTTGAACCTTGTTTCTACAGACAATCGACCGCTACATGAAATCATCATATGGCGTGATGTGTTATTTACAACATACATTCCTACGCATTTAAAAGAGGAAGTGCCATTACTGTTTTACTGTGTGATCAGTTATAACAAAGAAAAAGCAGGATGTTATACCTATTGGAAATTCTTGTGGCAAACACGTTTTTATGTACTGTTGCTACAGCAAATTACAGTAGAATTATTGGAGGAAACGTTGCAGATATAGAGAAATATAAGTATGTTGTCCATATGTTTATTTTTAGAGAAGAACGTACATCCCTTTGTGGAGGATCTATTCTCTCTGAGTATTGGATCCTTACTGCAGCACACTGTGTTGTTGATAAAGGGCCATTCAGAGAAATTCAAATGATTGCAGGGACTGCGGAAAGAATCCCATCAGAATCTTATAGCTGGGGCGAGGTTTCCCTTGCGTTTCCACATCCCGATTACAGTTCTGATGATGTACATGATGATATAGGACTTCTGAAACTTAAATCGGGACTAACAGATTTTCATAAGTTGTCTGTGGCAACATTGCCTAAGGATATTTTTTCTAGTACAATGACACCAAACAGTACATGTACTACGGTCGGTTGGGGTGTAACTAATGAAAACAAAACGGCTGAATTGCTAATGGAAGTTGAGATTTCTATCCTGAATGTAAATATTTGTAATATGGCTTACAAGGGCGGCGTAGATATGAATAATACAATATGTGCTGGAGTTTTAGAAGGGGGCAAAGATATTTGTTCCGGTGATTCAGGCGGACCTCTAACATGTGATAATGTAGTTGTAGGAGTTAATTCAGCGGGTTCTTGTGGCAAAAAAGAAAGTCCAGGTGTATTCACGAAAGTTCCTTCATATCTGAATTGGATTCAAGATGTAATAGCAAATAATTCTGAGGAAGATGGTTCTACATCAACAGATGGATCTACATCAACAGATGGTTCTACATCAACAGATGGTTCTACATCAACAAATGGTGCTACATCAATTGCTCATCAAAATATTCCTAAAACTCATATCATATATCTCTTTTGCATGTATATTGTCGTACACACACTTTTCAGTGTATAATACAATTAGTGTAAAGGTTTTCAAAATTCGTTGTAAAAGCATGTTTGTCTTATTTTCCACGAAAATGAAACTAGAACTTATATTCAAAATGTAATAGCTAATAATTCTGAAGAAGATGGTTCTACATCAAAAGATGTTTCTAAATCAATTGTTCATCATTCCTAAACTCATGTCATATATCTTTTTTGCATGCATATTGTCGTACACACACTTTTCAGTGTATAATACAATTAGTGTAAAACATTTGAAATTCGTTTTAAAAGTGTGTTTGTCTTAGTTCCAACAAAAATAAAACTTGAACTTATTATTGTTATTATTATTATTAATATCCAAAAAACACATTTAAATTTACTTTCAGAGAGCTTTAATTTACCTGAACGTCGCGATATTAAATTCGGAATTAGAATTTAATTTGCAAAATGTACTAAAGTCACTACGATATATCAGGTATATCGTTGAAACAATGTGTTGATACGTGGAAACAATGCGAACTAAATATCACATCATCGATTCGCTCACGCTTTGAGCCAATAAGGTCGTTTGCACACGGCAACGATAATATTGGGGAAGAAGATAATGTCGGTGATGGAATCGATTTCAATGTACTCAAGTTATAGCTTGCACATGCACCGATCCCCGAAAATGTAGGCGATATCGCAGGCACCGACTCTGTCGGTGGCAATGTTTTCTTATGTTTGGATACACATGCGGCCGTCCATTGGTTTAGATGAAGAGAGTGAGAGATAAGGCGCTATGTATTTTTCTTTCGTTTCTTGTTTTTGGATTGTTGTTGTTTCCATTTTATCTATTACAATTGTATATTATTATTATTATTTTGTTCTGCAAACAACTTTGGAACAGATTGTTATTTTTCTACAGTCTCTGTTTTGGAATACCTAGTTCCCTTTATTACATAAAGTATAAAGTTTGGAAATCTGGAGAGTCCATCTAAATAGTTATTATCAAATAGAACATAGGAAATTTAGATAACGAACTTCCGTTGATTATTTTCTACTCCCTTTTTATTTTTGTTCTTTCTCTCTCTCTCTCTCTCTATGATTGAATGTTTTTCTAACTTACTAATGTATTTGAATTCTCTTATATTACAGCATTGTGTGTTTCCACAGTCTGTTGAATGAGTGTTTTGGAAATTCCAAGCACAGATAAAAATTTAGGTTGTGTATATTCCATTCTTTAGTAAAGTTCTTTAAAAAAGCATAAACTGTAAAATAAAAGTTTTATATATAGTAATATATATATCCAGGAACTGCATTATTAATCCTTCTACACTTCCACAAATATGTACACTAGATATTATCCGTTTTTTGAAATTAATTTAAATGGAATTTAATGGGTGGTAAGCTTTATCACAGTGTTAGACTTTCGAAAAACGCTCTAAATTAATATTACTAATACTAAAATTATATTATTATTATCGTTAATGTCCTGCCTCTAATCAAAAGAGGCTTCATCCTCAAACCTCCGGCAGGAAATAGAAAGAGTTAGAGGATCACGAATGTTTCGTGACTCAATGAGAAGTACAATGTGATCGAATACTTCAACAAAAAAAAAAAAAAAAAATCAAAATCCATTCACGCGGATCCCTGCACCATTCTTCATTCAATTTTCTTTGTTTGTTTTCGATTGGAGGGTAACATAAAAAGAGCTGCCGACGTCCCTTATTCCGAACTCCAATTTGTTCTGTTTAACATTTCCTAAATATTGGACAAATTAAGACACACCATACCACTTATGATTGAGGAGGTACTTTTTTCTTTGCCTCGTCATTCACTGAGTCAGAGAGACTATCCTGAATAAATACAAATTTAGGAAGAATACAAATTTACATTTACGGTAAATTAAGAACTATATACTAAACGTAAATCTCTTTAAAGACCTATGTAGGTTCTCCAAAAGTTCAGCAGAAGAAAAATCCATCATCAAAATTAAACAAGAGACATACCTCGATGCAGTGGTGGAATTCTGACGGTTCGCTACAACCGGTAGTAAAAATATTTCGAGTTCCAGTTAAAATATTTTGAGTTTGCAGAACTGTTTGTCATACCCAGTCAGAAACACTCACACACAAAGACACATACATAACCTAGTCAAGAGTAAAAGAAAGAAGATAATCACATTTGTAAAAACATCTATGTACTTTTCCTGATTGCTTGGATTATTTTGAAAGCAAGCAACTTGGAATTGTTTCAATTGAATGGTTTAAGACAGAAATTTGAATTTGAATTCCCTCATTTTGCCCAGAATACAAAGATCTGTGAGTGTAAAGAACGTAATACGTTTCAAAAATTTCTACCCGGGCTACATTGTCACGTCATAAACGCGTGTTTGGGGGGGGGAGTTCGAATTCAAAATGACGTTCTTTGAAAAATTGGAACGTCTTTATCACGTACCGAAATGGTACCAAAGGGAAGTGTTGAACATGAGCACAATTATACGTGTTTATCTTGTGCCCGAATGGTACAAGAAATATACGTTTCGCACATCACCAAAAATAGACCTGTTTTTTAGGTGTTGAAGGCACGGACGTTCCCCGTACTGCAATTGCATTTCAAGTAGTGCATGCTGGGAATCCTGAGTCTTTTGTAGAATTGTGCTGTGTTATTATGGTTTTCTGTGTAAAGAAGAACAATGTATTGTGTTATTGAAGAAAAACCAAAAGCATCCCACCTCCTCTGGGTCATCCCACGGAAGTGAAGTATTATTCCCACCATAAAGTTCCGAATCGTTTGGAACGGCCACTTATAACGGAAGAACAACCTCAACATACATGGGTTGATGTGCGTGAAGTTGGCAGGACCACTAACAGCTCAAATTCTGAAACTCGGTGCAGAATTTGAGTAGAATTTGAGCTCTCAGAAAAACCAACTCCCAAAATTTGAGCTTTCAATTTAAGGGCTCTAAGTCCATTTGAAAGGTGGTCCTGCCAACTTCACGCTGCAGGACCACCGAAAGCTCGAATTCTCAAACTCCGTCCAGATATTCAGTAGAATTTGAGCTTTCAAAAAAAAGCAACTCCCGGAGTTTGAGTTTTCAATTTAAAAGGTGTAAGTCCACTTAAAACTTGCGCCACTAACAGCTCAAATTCTAAAACGGTGCAGAATTTGAGTAGAGTTTTAGCTCTCAGAAAAACTAACTCCCAGAATTTGATTTTTCAATTTAAAGGCTCTAAGTCCATTTGAAAGATGGTCCTGCCAACTTCATGCTGCAGGACCACCGAAAGCTCAAACTCGGTCCAGATATTCACTAGAATTTGAGCTTTCAAAAAACCAACTCTAGAAATTTGAGCTTTCAATTCAAAGGGTCAAAGTCCATTTGAAAATGGTCCTGCCAACTTCACGCTGCAGGACCACCGAAAGCTCAAACTCGGTCCAGATATTCACTAGAATTTGAGCTTTCAAAAAAAACAACTCTAGGAATTTGAGCTTTCTATTTAAAGGGTCTAAGTCCACTTAAAAGCTACAATTTTGAACACATCGTACCAGGACACCAACAGCTCAAATTCTGAAACTCGGTGCAGATATTGAGTAGAATTTGAGCTCTCAGAAAAAACAACTCCCAGAATTTGAGCTTTCAATTTAAAGGCTCTAAATTCATTTGAAAGGTGGTCCTGCCAACTTCACGCTGCAGGACCACCAAAAAATCCACCAACCAAGATAAATGAATCATAGATTATCTTAGAAAGCACTGTTTCCTTCAACATTTCTATTGCACACACATTAGGGTCTAGTAAAACAATCCTATCTGGGACTCATGTTTATCATCTGAATATTAGGAAAAGAGTTAAGTACTCCGGTGTCAAAATACATGTCTTTGACGCGTCGTTCCGTAGATGTAAGCAGCCGAAAACGATGGAAACTGAACTTGAGAGATCTATGTTTCAGAAACTATTCAACGCAGGGAGTATGGCTTAATACTTAACCCTCAAAGTCCTAGTTGCTTTATTTAGTAAAGCATGTTTCAAATCTCTGCAATGTGTTCGGAATGGATTGCACAAAACGGTTTAACAAAAGACAACGAAATTCTTTGTTGCCTCGTTATCTCTCTGGGGAATTTCTTTCCTGATTTTTTAAGCCGCACTGTGTACTTTGAATAGTTTCTGAAATACAGGCTTCTGAAGTATGCGACGTTTTGGGCAGCTCATATCTCCAAGATGATGCGTCAAGGACACATGTTAACTATAAGACCTTCGTCTTTTTTTTTTTTTTTTGATCCTACGTTAATACACTGGAAGTTTGTAACTTTTTTTGAACACTTAATAACAAAATAAAATCATTTATTTCATTACAAGCGTGAGGCTAGTAAAGAAATGCATAAATTAACTGAATAAATAAGGCTTTATCAAATTTGCAGGTAATGTGTCCCACACTGTGTCCGAACATGTGTTTTGAATATGTGTTGATTTTATTTGATTTAAATAAAAAGTAATAACATCCAGAGTCAAAGTTTGAGGATGGCCAATCTGGCAGCCCCCCCCCCGGGAGCCCGCGCTTTACGGGGCCCCGCGTTTTGAAGACATTTCTTCCTTTTTATATAAGAAACCGTTGTTCATAAAAAGAAGAAAATATTTAAAAATAAATGTAAGTCTTGAAATTAAAAGTCAAGCATCTGAGGAACTTGCTTACTGCCCAGTCGACTTGAAAAGTAGCATGTCGGCGCTCGGCGACTTTTATCGGAACTCCTGGCCCCGCGCTTACCTAACGCCGCCTCTACACAGACACCAACAATACAAACTTGAGTTGCTGTTTTTCTTTTGCACTTAACCGCACCGTCAAAGAACTTTCTTGAACAAAAGGCTTAGAAAGGTTGCGACTGTTGATATCAACGTAGATTAAAAAAAGAAAAAGAAAACAAACAAAAGAAAAGAAAAAACAAATTATTTTCTGAAGCAAATAAACTAACACATGTACACAAGGTTTTGACGATTAAGTCAGTAATACATAAGACTCTGATGTGGATGTATCTGCTGTCTGAGTAGTAACAAATATAATCATTATATTCTACAATATTGCAGGATACGGGAGAAGAGAATATAACAGAACCAATTAGGTAAGTTCTTAACTTTAATTAAGAAAACAATATAAGTTAGAAGTTTTTAGAATAATTTCGACTGCGGCTTCTAAACCAATGACACAAAGAGTACATCGCCATATGCATTGTATCGATACTAGAAAAAGTTTGGGATAAGTTCCTGGAAGTAACGCGTAGTTTCCAAGATGTTTGCGTCGGTAAAACCTTATCAAGCACAATGTAGAGAAATTGAATAGGTTGATGCAGAAAGGGCGTAAGTAACAAAAGCGTAGTTTTGAGACTTATTTATTAGAAAGATATTTACTTCCATCTGCCTTGTTGTTAGAGGATGGAAAGGATTCGGTGTGCTTGAGATATATTGAAGGACCTGTTCCTTCTAGCTTTGTTGAAAGCAATGTAAAAGCATCTCTTTCGAAGACTTCAATCTTATTTCATGTCATGAAGCAGACAGTGTATTAAATAAAATAGGCAAGAAGTTCTTGAAATATAAATGACGGAAAGGTCAAAACAGGGTTAATTGTTTCTGTATGATAAAATGTGCATTAAATGTTACCTAGTGAATTTTCAGTGCTTGTTGGAGTCGATCAAAGCTTGGCACTGAGCAGTCTTCTTTTGAATGGTAAAAAGAATAGAATCTTTTAAGGTATGCCTTTCCAATTAGAGACTAGTGTGAAAAAGATTGATTACCGCTGTAAATTATACTTCTTATTCGCACAATGCTTGATTTTTTAATACATGCATTTGTGCTACAAATGTCTAGGTTCAACATATGTCATAAATCCTACAATGTGAATACGTTTGAAACTTGAAGGTGTGGAAAAATGACTACTCAGACAATCTAAGTAATAGTAATTCTAAAGATTTTTCATAGTTATTATAAGTACAGAAATTCATCATAATATCAAAGAAGCCTACGTGCTTAAATAGGTTAGAAAGGAGATTGAGATAAGTATGCTACTTCTCCCATTCACTTCTTTGTCTATTGTTTCAGTAGCAGTTTCTTCCATCCTTTAGTTTTGTCTTCAGAATTTATAAAAATCTGCATCTTCCGTTCAAACAGGAGTCTTTGTAATAATAATAAAAAAAAACACACACACACAAATGGATTGGCCTCGGCAACGGGGCTTTACCTTTAAAGGTTCCTTAACACGTAACAAAATGAAACGCTCAGAACATCTAAACGAAAAAAAAAGAGAGAAAATTCGACATCAAAAAATGGATTTTTGTTTTCCTTACGACACCTGCTGTGGTGGAAGTTCCCATTTTTTACATGTTCCTTTGCTGGGTGCTTCCTTTTTTCTACCTGTAAAGGGATCTTTGAAGGTAACGCCTCGTTGTCGAAGGACAATTGAGTTTTTGTTTTGTTGTTTGTTTTTAATACTTGGATTCTTGATTGCAGGGTAGATTTTCAATGTTTTCCTTGATAGGTAATCATTAGGAAAATTTAATTCTTTTTATTTTATATTATTAAAATATCTCTGTAAGTTTTAGATTATAGTCAACAAATATGCAATGTCTATGTATATCTTGTTTGTATTACAAATAATATGGACAATTTTTGTTTCTTATTGCATTACAAACAGTATTAACAATATTTTACATGACAAAAAATTGCATTGTACATATACATGCATATTGTTTATATGTTACATTGTACATATAACTAATAAATATGGAATTCAAGTTAATGCTCATGTGTTTTCGCTTTCATCCTTTTTCTCATCCCTAAGAGATTAATTCATTTTAAAATGTATTTTCTTTTTCGGTTTTTCACCTCCAAAATAAAGGTGTCTTAAATTCGAGTTATGAAACTGTAGTCCTAAATTTTGCACTATCAGTAAAACCCATTGTTGTGTGTGTGTGTGTTTGTTTGTGAATGTGTGTGGGTGTGTGCGTGTGTGTGTGTGTGATTATAATATAAAGTGACATATTTAGGTGTTAGCAGTTTTGAAGGAAGAAACTAATAAAAAGTGAAATATTTAGGTGCCAAGAAAATATGATCAGAAAACTGTATATACTATTTTTTTTATAATATGTAGTTGGCATCACTGCACCAGAATAATCGCTCAGAGTGTCCCTGCATGTTGTAACTCCAAAATTATTTCAAAGAAAACTAAATAGCAAAAACACTGGAATATAACACCGTATACAATGAATGGTCCCTTAGTACTATTAAGGGGATCGGGGCTCTGAGGCCCACACCTTTCTTTATTTATAAATAGCAAAAACAAAACATTAAAAACTAAGCAAGCACGTTTTATGATGAATTTGCTCATGCTGGACAATATCAATTTTTTCAGAATTTTTATGCAATCAGAAATGTAACAAAATAATTTGTGGGCCTCAGTGCCCCCCTCCTTAGTGATCCTAGGGTTGATTATTATATTTTTTTTTTCGAGACGAAAGGCTATAGGTTCCCAATCTTGTTTTCTCGTTTGCAAGTCTGACAAGTGTAAGTGACGACCCATCACATGATTATTTCAACTCTGTTAGTGTAGTTAGTGTGCATAAGATGGCATGTGTTCAATTATGTTTTATTTTACAGTTTACAGGTAGACTAACTTACGATAGGTCTACATGAAGCTCCAATTAAAGAACAACAGTTCAGATATAGTTAGCATGCATTTCATGATGCTCTACATACTACATGCTTAACCAGAAATAAAAGTGGATCTGAAAAGGTAGGGGGCGTTAGATAGCGGCATCACATCACGCCGTCCCCTTGCTTATCCTTGCCCGTTTTTTAGGAACTGGGGGACGCCGTACATATTTTTTTGGAGGTGGGGACAGCGTCCCTCGGTTCGCCCTCACTTTTACTCCTGTGCTCAAGGATATAAATGCGCATAAAACTTCAGTAACCCACGGCGTGCCCAGACGAACGTTACTCGGTAAGCAGTCTGGTCAGTGTCCAGAAAGTCGACAAATGGGACCTAAAACGGTATGGTCCAAAGAGAGCTTGATGAGTGGTTAATATGAGTGGCGAAATTGGGCTTCACAGAGAAAGATGATTTACGTATACCATTGAACACAGATCAGCAAATTAACACAACGGGAATATCTGGCGCTCGTGGGTACTATGCATTTCTTAGAAGATGTCTGGAATGACTTTAAGGACAGCGTAAACAGTGTTTAAAGCACGTGCATGCTTTACAAAAACTGAGAATAGCATTAGTCTGTATGCCCTATACGCCAATGCCAGCAACATATTGCAACTACCCATACAGAAAACACATCCTGGACGAAAAATTACGATGACGTCTTCAAAGCATTTTCAGAATTCTGTGATTTGAAAGCTGCTGAACAGAATGAAGACTTAGTGTTTAAAGTGTTTCTATGTAGAGAAAATAAGCGACAATACGCGATGAAGATTTTTTAGTGAGTTGATGTGGCCCTATAAAATGACTACACTTACGCCTATATTCATTGTAAGGGACCTTTGTGTCTCGGGTACAAACGTAACATTATTATTTACAATATTTTCAGCTACATTTGTAGGTTTTCGTTTAACTTCATAAATTGCATGCATACATTAAGCTATAACTTGCATAAATTGGTTGATGTACAGTATAACTACTTCGGGCTATAGTTACTGAAAGAGACTTTTGTGGTTAAGGTAGGTCTAGGTATAATTATTTTTGCAAAATTTTTACATCAGTTCTAAAAATAGCTACGCACTTCTGTAACTTGCAGGTCCTGGTAGACTACCGGTATACGTAGTGGTCGAATTTATTTTCTCTGCGGTCGACAACTGTACAATTTATCACATTTTATATTAAAATTTAAAATAAATGGTTTTAAGAAATGTTTTAGTAAATTAACCTAATCCGATTATTCCAAAGCAAGCACGATGTACGATACATTTTTCTTTAGAATTGCGGCGTTATAAAAGGAACGCAAATTAACGACACATTTTTTTTTTTTTTTTTTTTTTCAATCAAATTCGATCGACTACTATGTAGGTGACCCTATCCCTTTTTTGGTGGTGAACTGTTACCGATGGTATAAGATTCAAATATATAAAAGAATGTAAAACAGAACCAGCTTCTGAACCTTTCCCAGCACATTTCAGAAAATATTTTCCTTGTTCCCAGTATAATCATTTAATTAAGCAAATGACAGGTGTTACTGGAGTTATTACAAACATTTTTTAGGCAGTGAAAGTGGAGTTTATATTACTGATACAGTGATAGGAGTAAAGTATATTGTAGATTATAAGAGTATTTGAATAAATTCCTTCCGCTTTAATCACAGCAGCAAGCTAAGTTCTTTAAGGAAAATATCCATAAAAGACTTTCATCTAAACTTAAATCAAATTTCTTATAATATTTAATGTAAGTGTTCCACTCTCTGTTTCACTTCTCTTTTTTCTTATATAGTTACGAAAGCCAGGTTGCATTGCTTCTCCGTTACCAAGTTTCGGCTACCTTTTTACAAAATTACAAACAAAATTTAGCCACAAGTCTTTAATATATATATACAAACTTCTCTTTGAGTATCCTCTAATGAACAGAATATACTTACAACTTTTACATATAATTTTCTCTGTTAATTCCCTATCGAAGATGTTCTCTGGTTAACATGCTTATAACTCATTTCAATTAAATGTACACATATTTTTTTGCTTATAATTCTCTGATTTAAAAATATCCACCAAAATAAATAATTTACTTATAACATACAATATTATTTTCCTAAAAGCTCTGCTTTAAATTTTTGCAACATTGTTAAAAGTTGCGTGTCATTTTCTCTCCCTTAAAATGTCTACTATTACATACACATCTATTAATGCACATTTACGAAATCTTATGTTCGTGTGATAAATCCTCAAAATACCTCATAACAACTCACCAATTTTAAACGATATGCAATAAGGATGAAAAATGAAACCTGCAGAAGAAGAACTGACATCAGCACTTTAACCTACGGTTAACTGATAGCTTCGTGTGTCTTACTGCATGTGCACAGAGCGGTGGGAAACATTTGTCAGTGAGTCCAGGTGTAAAATGGAAGTGATCAGAGTGGAACAGCGATCTATATTAAAGCGGTTGTTCTCTGGGGTAGTTACGGGAGTGTGTGCCACCAAGAATCGAAAGATGAGGAAGGCCTGTGGATGTGCGAACTACCGTGTTTGGATATTTGTTGTAGGGTGAGAAACGATGGACGCTGCGCTATTTTAGAAGCGAAAAATGAGTTTGAGAAACACATCTCCCAAAATATTGCTCAAGATCTTAACATACGTACAGTTCTATCGAAATGGACGCCGCATGTCCTCACAAAACTTTAAAAGTGGACAAGATATGCAAATTGTTGCAATCATATACAGTTCTGTCTACGGCGTGCCGTTAGCGAGAAGCATTGGATTATACTAAGTAATGTAATCATCCTCCACGATAATATAAAACCAAAGTAAGCAGGTGGTGTACGGGACTTACTATGCTGACGGGGATGAAAGACTTTGATCACGTCGAGTATTCACTCGATTTGTCGCTATGTGACTCTGACCTCATCCTTCCACTCCGTATTAGAACGGTTTCCGATTCACCTGCACATTAAAAATGCTGTGCAGCAACAGATGCACCGCTTTAAGTATGGTGTAAAGAGTGGTTTTCTGATGGTATTCGACATCTTCCACAACCATTGCAGCGTACTGTGGACAATGCGGAAGATTATTTTGAGGGTTTATCATAATGATACGAATTTTGTAACGTGTATCTTACAAAATTTCTTGGGTTTTCTTTTATGATTGCAACAACCAAAATATGTAATATTAATACTATCTGTTGTATTTTAACACATTTTAATGCATCAATAGATTGTTAAAATGCTACTGGGATGAAATTACATGCTCTTCGTCCCTCGTTTTTGAATTAGAACGAATAGAAATTATGTAAGGGCTAATACAAGGGACGTTTTTTCTAGATTCTAGAAAGCTCAAATTAGTAACTTACTGATCTCATATAATGAAAATGACAGCTTTAATTTATAACATCTGCAATTAAAAGTAAAAAAAAAAATATCATTAAAAGGTTAAGTCATCTCCGAACACAGGTTTCCAAAATTTGCAAATCTTTATATTTGTAATATACTCCAAACCTGGATCTTTTTGTTCAAGTATTTCATTTCTAACCCTGGAAGATATAAATTGAAATCTTGTAGATGTTATTCGATAAGTGAAATAAATTATGAGCTCAATTCTCTCAATCCACAGGCATCAAATATTTTATCTATGTCCCAAGTAATAATAATAATAATTTCAAAAAATTAGTTCGAATTTGAAACTCTTACTTGCGCCAATCTAAGACCTAGCCCAGTTGAGTGTTTTCGAGATCATTTTACTAGTAATAGGTGAGTGAAATACATTAGCATTGTACTATTGTCCACAATCTACAAAAATAAAAAAATGGTACTACATATACTCACGAAATAAATTTTTATTTTTCTTACTTCAAACATGTTTACAAACAGCGCATATTATTTCTGATTCTCTTGCCACTCTTCTGCTACTTTTGCCACTATCTTATCTTCTATATGAGTGAAGTAAGGTTTGGTAAATACAGTAAAGAGGATAACATGAGCTTTTTTTTTACATGATACTGATAGACACCTTTAACCTTAAGATGTTCACAGGTTGGCTCCATTAATGAAGTTAGCCGAGAGAGCTAAGAACTGTTCGTAAAATGTGAATTCCAAACCTTGCTTGTAAGTATGGAATACAGATAGCCACCTTTGAAGTCTTTGATACTCGCTAAGACATCAACCAATTGACTCAATTAATATATTCAACAGAGTTATTTCTCTACTTGTCCACTGTGCAAAACAGAATTCACATATATACTACAAGGCACCGTTTCTCGTCATACTTTGCTTTTACTATACTATGGTAAGATATATTCACTTCACAGTTTTGGAGTTATTTTGGGGGGAGCATTGCGCCTTGCCCCATCCACCTTCACAATACTAAAAAAAACATACCTATTGTCTTTAACTTGAAACCAAGATTATCTTGTACAGAAATATTTAAACACCATAGAATTCTAACACTCATCTCTGTACATATACAAAAGCATTATCTTTACTAAGACTAATTGACTTTCCTTTACAGTTACGTCTTCTATACATTCACATAATGCAAGGCAAGCAACAGATGTTTATATCTCGCAACAAAATTATAACTCAACTAGAAATAGTGTCTACTCTGTATGTACAAGATTATATAAGCACTTACCCCAGCATTTTAAAAACATTAAGAACACAAAGGTGTTTAAAAATTAAGTGCCAAATTTTTTTGTGGATAAATCTTATTATAGCGTTTCTGAATATCTAGAGTGTAATTCTTAAACTAAGTATATACTTAGGTGTATTCTTTGCTACTATTATCTTGTTATCAATTGTAATCTATTTTTTTTAGTATTTTATTTTACTTTTTATTATTATCTTTCTGATTTGATGTATTATTTTACGAAGTGTCCTATGTGCTTGGTCTTCTACAACCTCTCTGTACAGAAAATATGAAACCAAACTAACCTAAACTATATTAAACAAATGTACTTACATGCACGAATTATGGGCTCTAGATAATCAACGTTGAAGTTGCAATTATCCCTTAATACGTTAGTGGGTTTACTCCCTAAACGAACTTGATAGAGCTCATTGCTCTACCCATCTGTTGAAAAGAAAGTATATAAAAGTTAACTAACAATAACAATAGGCTATAAATTGCCACTGTCAAAGCAGTTATTATCCCCTGACGGGTTACCAACATTAACGAGGTTAGTAAAGATAATTGCATCATTTATCTGTTGAAAAAAATTAAAAATTATTAACAGGTATGGAAGAGGCATAGTTTCAAATATCTAGGATCAATATTAACAGTCGAAAATCATATTCACGAACAAATTAAATGTCGATTAAAAGCAGGGAATTAGTGTTACTATTCGGTTCAAAATCTGTTGTCATCGCGAATTATCTCAAAGAATTTGAAGCTTAAAATATACAAAACGATAGTCATGCCTGTTGTTTTGTATGGTTGCGAAACATGGTCGCTTACTCTGAGGGAAGAACATAGACTGAAAGTATTTGAGAACAAGATCCTGAGAAGAATAATCGGACCTAAGAGGAACGGGAATGGAGAATGGCGGAAACTTCATAACGAGGAACTACATAATTTATACGGTTTACCCAACATTTGTTAGGGTCGTCAAGTCTAGGACGCAGGTCATGTAGCTAGAATGGAAGAAAGTAGAGACGCTTTCAAAGTCTTGACTGGTAGACCAATCGGAAAACGACCATTAGGAAGACCTAGGCGCAGATGGGAGGATAATATTAAGATGGATCTCGCAGAGATAGGAATACAAAGTAGAAACTGGATGCAATTAGCTAAGGATAGAAGTCAGTGGAGAGCTTTTGTGAACGCGGCACTGAACCTCCGGGTTCCATAGGCCATAGAGTTAGTTAGTTAGTTATCTTCATTATTTTGAGTTACATTTTAGTGCCTATTTTTTAAATTTTAAGTGTCTATTTGCCTGCCAATTTTCCAGGTTTTTAATACCTACACATCCGGTCCCTACTTGTGAGTAAAGAGAACAAAACAAAAAGGATTGGCTCTAAGGTTAATTGACAGATCTGATATTATTAGTTTGACTTTATTTCATTTTATTTTTAGTTCAGCGTCGCTTACAGGAGTAAGGCTGTGACACATGATCTACAGCTTAACGTGGGATCCGAACAACGTGAGCTCCCGCCGGGAATCGAACCCGTGTCTCCCACAATGTTGTTGTCAGAAACCTTCACTTCAGCAAATATAAAGTAAGAATATATGTTTTCCATTAGTTTCGTTTCTTTGATTGCGTTAATTTTATTGTATTTTATTCAATGAAGTTGACTTATAAAAGGAAACGATAGTTTTGAATTTTATTGATATTACATCAGGGCGCAAAATTTACGGTCGCCATAGGCGACTACAAATTTAGAGCTGGCAACCAGTGTTCAGTAGGAATGGTTTCTGTCTAAACTCACAGAACTGCACAGTTTCTGTTTCGCACGAAAATAATTGTCACTGACAGAGAAAAAGCACGGAATGTGAAGTCTTCACATTTTGTAATTCTTCCCTCCTTTCCCACCCTCACAAGGGAACATCTTATATTGATAGTAGCATTGCCCAATCAAACAATGTACAATCGATAGACGAGTGAAGAAAAGTGAGAAATCCAAAGTTTTACGTGTCGACACCCAGAAACAGGAGATATAGAAGAAAGAAGGATCTAGAATCATGTGGAGATATCAATGCGAAAGATACACTGACACAGAAAGAGCTTCAAAATGATTAAAGCAGTCAAATTGCCATTTATACAACAGTATAGTAAGCAAACACTGGAATTAGTTCAGTCAGTCGCTAGCAGATGGTGCTTGAGTAGGCTTAGGCCCACAAAATGGGCCGTTACGCCAAATCGTTTGGTTAATAATTACAAAATAATTAGTGGAATGACAATGTGAAAGGAAACGGTAAAATCCAAAGAAAACTCTGTGACACGATGTTGTTCACTACGAATCCACATGGCTTGGTATCAAACCAGTGACCCATTTACCAGAGGTGAATGATGTAGCAATAAGCCACAGGGAAACCTGTAACGCGTAGAAATCCTTAAGCAGCACTAATAAATGAAGATTGAATTCTTGTCTACGCGGTATTATAACTCCAACTTGCCTACGGCCATTACCGTGGATATACCCTCCCCCTGAGTTTATTGAATAGCTCCCCACTCGGAAGTCCGTGGATAGAAGCTTGTTCACGACCGTTTGGGATGTCAAGAGCTAGCTAACACGAGAACTAGCTTGTACATGTAAAAAACTAAACGGTACTTTTTGAGTCATAAACCTTTCACATGTTTTTTCTTTCTTTTACTTTTTTCCCCCTTTGTCACCGCCAGAATTAGTTAATATACTCACATAAGCTTCCTCTTAGTAACAAAAGTATTGAGTGATATGCAGTATTTTTGCATGTTACTAGTATTGATTGTCATACTTACACATGTTTCGCTTATTCTTATAGATATCATTGACCTATTGATTTTGTAATATGCAGCCTGAAGGTGAGTGTCTTATCGTGATACTAATCCATGAGACAAACTTCACAAATAACAATGAGGGCCGAATCCAGAGTTGTTTCGTATATTTCTGTCACGTAATATTTAAATAATAAACACTTCTGACCAGAGTATATATATATACACTTGTTTATTAAAAACTAAATTACAGTGTAATTTAGTTACTAGTATTGATTGTATTGTCACTGTAATTTAGTTTTTAATAAACAAGTGTATATACTCTGGTCAGAAGTGCTTATTATTTATTTAGTCAATTCCAGAGTCGTGATGGATAGAGTTGCACGTAATACTATGTACGGCTTTGACAATATTACATATTGTCTACAAGAGATTCATAAAAATGTTATTTCTACATCTTAAACCAATGGTGCCAGATGAAGTGAAAGACATGTGGCTATTTGTGCTATATCGACAAACTGTCCGAGATGATTCCTTTCATCAAATGAACAAAACAAAGGTTTATGTGGGCATGTGCGAGAAAGTGTGCACAATTATGCAGCTAGGTCCGTCCAAGTTGATCAAAAAATGCATCGCACGATGCGTTATTCACAAATCGAGAAACACTGGATCTGGCGGTTGTTAACGCCCTGACTTCCCGCCATGTACTCCGTATTCACTCTTGCCAAGACTTGCCTTTTACTTGCTTTGAACACACCTTTTACTTTATGCATGGCATATATATTAGGAAATCCTGTTATGAGCATGCCTGCGAATTCCGCCCGGTAGGAAATCCCTTGCGCATGCAATGCGCAGTACTGTAATATACTTTTTAGGATAAAGCATATGTGACTCTTTTTAAGCCAATATGGATTGGCGCTCCATGGTTTTCGATTTCAAAATAACCCGTGTTACAACTTATCTTTTTCACGTATTTTGTTTTCCCCTTATTTTGATGTAAGAAATAATGTCTTAAAGGTTGTCGGTATAGTATATTAATAGCCTCTATAAAATAAAAGCCAGTATTAGCCAATGTGTCGAACAAATAAAAAGATTTAACATAAATGAGTAAAATTCTGGAGAAAGTTGGATTAAAATTTACTGTCTCTTTCAGCGCAGACTGTGTTCTGAGAGGCAGACTTAGAGGTTAACGTGGGATCCGAACCACATGAGTTTCCGCTGAGCGTCACACTCCGATCCTCTGTGCCAATTTCCCATAGGTTAACCATTTAGCCACAACGGATAGATCCTCTCGTCTTGTCTCGTACGAAACCCTAATGTCAGCCACGAAGAGGCACACAGTACGATAAAATTTAGATTCTTATACAAGTAGGTTCAATGTGCTTCTTTTCACCTTGGTTTCATTCTTAATATGAAAATTGATAAGCATCAGCGTATTACTTGTTTTTTTTGGGGGGGGGGCGTAGTGATTCACTGTTAGAACACTTACCTCTGATGCGAAAGGTCCCTGATCCGAACCCAGGCCATGTAAGTTTGTGCTGACAATACATCTTGTAAATACGTTTTCTCCTGTCCCTGCCATTTCATTCCAGATTTTTTTGACCCACCAGTGGCAGCGAAGCCAGATCTGTTCCTCAGTACTCCTGTAGAACTAAAAATACACAAATCTAATTTCATAAGTTTAGAGGGACCCTAAAGTTTGGGGATCTCCCACACTCCATTCTGTGCGGAGTTGTTATTACCGTCACCACATACCATCAGTTCTTTCGTAAATATTTCCATTTGTCACATTTGGCTTAAATAGCATAACGTAAGATAGTAGATTATACATTTTATTTTTTAAATTTGTTTATTAACATATATATATATATAGGGTGTGCCAGGAGGAAGGGTCAATATTTTAGGAAATGGCAGTATGAGTGATTCTAAGCAAAAAGGTTCATATGAACATCGGTCCTAGTCTCAACGGTTTGTAAGCTACAGATTGTGAACCACTTTTAACATTATGTTGTGTATTGCTCAACCTGTATCTATTCTATAGAGGTGAAACAGAGCGGCTTTGAAAGGAGGTGGAGTGGCGTTTCCAACGGTGTGCAACATGTGGCAGTAGGGAAATTTGGGAAAGTTACGGTTATTTAAAGAAATTTGATTTCAACACTGATTCCCACATATTCCCCAATAACTTATATTCCAACGACACTACTGCCACATATTGCATACTGTAGGAAAGGCCATTCCATCACCTTTCAAATCCAGTATGTTTTACCTCCGTAGAAAAGCAATAGGGTGAGCAATATGAAATATAAAGTCAAAAATGATTGACAACCTGTACCTCTCAAACCGTTGAGATTAGGACTTAGGTTTATATGAACTTTTTATATTGAGAATTATCCATACTATCATTTTCCGAAGTATTGCCCCTTCCTCCTGGGACACCCTATATATATAATATATATATAGGGACTTTCAAAACAACACCGACAACGTTGATTTCTACTACCAAGATAAGACAAAAAGTATAGACCAATCTTGGTGCACAAATGTTTCCTTTCGGAATTATAGGCTGCCGAAAACATGAAAAATATACTTTAAAGATCCATAGCTCCAAAACTGAGACCTACCGTAGTAGGGTCAAGACTTCACTTAGGAACTAGTATGTCCGCTATCCAAAAATATATATTTCAGAATCCTAAGGCACTCACGCAATAATTTTTATAGAGGGAGTTTGGCTGCGGGCATATAGTTTGAAGTACTCTCTAACTACCTCTATAAAAATTGTTGCGGATTCTGAAACTTGGATATTTGGATAGGGCACGTACTAGTTCCTAAGTGAAGTTTTCACACGACTATGGTGGGTCCCATTATATTGGAACTATAAATCTTTAAAAATTCATTTTTTATGTCTTTGGTGGCCTATAACTCCGAAAGGTAGCATTTTTGCATCCAGGTTGATCGATACTTTTTGTCTTATCTTGATGTCAGGAATCACCCCCAACGTTGTCGGTGTTGTTTTGAGACACCCTGTATATAAATATATATCGGGTACTTTATTTTTCGGTAACAACTGGCGGATCTGAACGAAATTTAATGGCCAAGTATTCCATGCTCCGAGGAATAAAGATTGCTATATTTGGTGGCCGAGATTGGTCATAGACAAGCTCGGTTTGGTAACAGAGTCTATGTTCCATAATTTGCATCTCGGGAGTTTTTAACTTCGATTCACCTCAGCTTTTTTTCCTTAAGACGTCCATACACGCAGACACATCCATGAAGAAATCTTCCAACATGCATGATAAATGATAAAACCACAGGCAAGTTCATCATGTATGACCTCGTTCATGTATGTTGAAAATTTTCAAAATCTTCTGTAAACTTGAATGATGGTTTTGTCGTTCTTCATGCATGTTTACCGTGTATGTGCTCGTTCATGCAAGTTGGTTGTTTTATATTTCGGTCCGCCAATGACGACAGCGGAAGAAATCACGTGACTCTTTTCTCGTAATGCCAAGGTTGTAAATTGGACAGGATTGGTACGTGTGTGAACAAAAAAAATTTCCAACTTGCATGATGAAACAAATCTTTCATGAAACTTGGTCATGCAAGTGTGTGCGTCTATGACTCCCTTTTCTTCTTTCCAGTGGCGTAGGAAAGGGGATCAGGGGTCTCCCCCCTCAAAAGAGGTTCAGACAATGTACTTTGGAAGTTTGATGTTTGTAAGTTTTTCTCGGAAGAGACAGTAAATGCCTTTCATGTACTCTATTTCAAAACAAAATATGTCATTAAACAGTTCCTAAACAAGCTATGTTCGCCAACATCGTCTTTAGTCCTTAAAAACGTTTGAATTTTGTGGTGTGTGGAAATCGAGTTTTCTAGGAATTCCTACTGTTCATAGGGAAGAGAGGAAAGAGAGTGAAAACTTATATGCAGATGTTCACCTTGAAGTTATTGTTCTACTGTTTGGCATAGCAATGACCATAATTTTCACGTGTCTCTTTTGGCCCAAAGCCTTTGCAGACTGAGTCAGGCTATACTGAAAAGAATCACTTCCTTTCTAAAAAAAAAAAAAAAAAAAAATCCGAGAAAAAAATACTACCTAACTTGAAGGTTTAAAGTTGAAGAGGAGTTGAAGAGGGAATGAACATATTTGAGCCCAAGAAATCACCGACCTCGACAAAAATAACAAAACACGTGACCTATCATCGCATATTTTGAGTCATTCTCCGCCGTTCCCAATAGGATTAACTACAACAGGAAACCTTCCGCATTTGGCATCAAAGATATCGGCGAGGCGTTTTTTGAAAAATCTGTCTTTCGATTTTCGGAAATTTCATTTTTCGTTTTTTCGTTTTTCGCTTTTTCGAAAAAATTTTCGTTTTTCGTTTTTTCAAAAAAAATTTCGTTTTTCATTTTTCGAAAAAAATCCTTTTTCGTTTTTTCGAAAAATTTTTCGTTTTTCGTTTTTCAAACACTTTTTCGTTTTTCGTTTATCGAAAAATTGTTCGTTTTTCGAAAAAAAATTTCATTTTTCGTTTTTCGAAAAAAAATTTCGGTTTTCGTTTTCGAAAAAGCCATTTTCCGAAAAATGTGGCCATCCCTAATTTAGATAAATTCTCAGGGCAGCTAGTTACAAGAAAAAAAAGGAGAAGCAAAGAAAGAAGAATAAAAATAAAGATTTTCCTTTGTTGTTTTGGTTTCATTGAGATGGAAAATATTTGAGAAAGAATTGTTAACAGGAGAGGGTGAAAAATAATAGTAAAGACTTGTAGGGTGTGACTATCTCATAGAAATCTCTGATGTTTGATCAATTAGAGCAGTTCAGAAGATTTGCCTGAGCTAGATGTGTTCGGGATCTCCAAATACAAACTTACTTTGCAATTGCAAAATCCAAAATGTCGCAAAACGTTTCACAAAGTGGTTAAAGTGGGAAAAAGGCAATTGTGTTAATTTCGGTGAGCAAAATGTGTAAACAAAGAAACCAGAAACCAATGGAGAAAAGTCTAAACAAGATTTTAGTTTAAAGAAAGGCTCGAAAAACGTTTTAGAAAATTGGCTAGAACGAAAAAAAGACAATAGTGGTGTTAATTTTGGGGAAGAAAATGTGCAAAAACAGAAATCGAGAAACAAGGAAGAAATATCTAAAGAATGCAGTACTTTAGAGAGAGATGTATTATTATTATTATTATTATTATTATTATTATTATTATTATTATTATTATTATTATTATTATTATTATTATTATTATTATTATTATTATTATTATTATTGAAAATTCGAGCGAATTTTCGAGCAATGTTATTATCGAATCCATAGTATTCGGGGTCTCTGAAATGAACAGTGACACTTCCGAACCGTTTTAATCCATATTCAGCCACGCAGCGTGGGGAGGACGAGTGAGGAGACGTATGAAAATGATCAAAAATCATTGATATCAGAGAGAGCTTTAGTATAGTAAACAGTGACAGACTAACGGAACATTTTACTATTTTTTTTTTAATTTAACGTAGCGAAGCTGGTAACTGATGTTCATATATATATATATATATTCAACGCTGAGTCTCCCCCAAAGCAAAAATCCTGGTTACGCTACTGCTTCTTTCAGTTTCTGCCGATGACTGCAATCCGTAAGTGCCATTAAACCTCAATTTTCAATTTTACAGACCATGAGTCTCTAGGTGAGCTCGTGAGCTATGTTCTAACAGACGTAAAACCATGGGCGGCGATTAGGGGGGGAAAGAGGGGGAAGTTGCCCCCCACTTTTTTGAAGTGACGCCATAATTTATATAATTTCATTTGGAATTGTAAACAGGGTGTCCACACAATTTGGAGAAATGATCTCTGACTCTTCCGACTTTCCATGACGAAAGTTTCGGACTTCCCTGACCCCTGAATAACTTTAAAATATAGGAAAAAAGAAAAAACTCCAGCCTCCATACTCTCCATAGTTGGCCTTGTTCTCTTCCGCTTCTGTTTCTTTCTTTTTTTCAATTTTCTTTCCAAAGGAATGTAAATTTACAAACATATGCATTAGGCCAATATTGATTAGGCCTACATATTACACAAAATGTAAAGTTACAAACGAAAGTGTGCAGTATACAGAGTACTTAAGATATGAAAAAAATACACATTTTATATGCTTACACATTATAATACCAATTACACAGCATTATAATATTGCCTATAGTAATAAACAGTTCATACATGATTTTACTGATTATTAAAAATACACACACACACACACACAAATTATGTACCATAATACTTTTGCTGGTACAGTTGTTAAATGCAACCCATTTAGAAATTTGTTTTCATTCTTTCTCGCATAGTTTTCTTCTCATTAATATGAATATCCTTCTTGTTGTCTCCGTAGTTTAATTTTCTTCTCTTCTTCCTCCAGCACCTTTAGTTGTTCCGTTTCCAGCACCTTTCGTTGGAATCTTCCGTTTCTCTCGTCTCCAGCATTTATTTCTCTTTTCTTTTTCAGATACACATGGAATTGTCTCATTGAATTTCTCACTGAATATATCATACCTCTTGTAATTATTAATCCTGATGATTCATACATTCTCGTCACAGAATCATATATGATCCGTTAAGCCACCCGAGATTCTTCTTGTAAGTTGTCAACAATGAGAATTTTATTTATTGTGAAACCGCTTTCAAAAAATGCGTTTCCGTGAAAGAAGATAAAACGCAATTTAATAACTGACCATAAGTCAACGAAGTTCTTCCCATTTCCTAACACTAAGTAAAAAAAACTCATCAAGTCCAATACCATCTCTATCATTGGGTATGAATTCATTCGAGTGTTCTTTAAATTCTTCAGTCTGAACTTTCACTGTGAGCTGGAGATAATATTTCTTCGCTTTCTCACCCACTTGTCCAGATATCCTCTTGGCACCATGCAATTCTTCTAGAACAGCGTCGGAGCAAATATGCCAGGATGCAGTTAGATATGTGTTTTTCCCAGAAAATTAGTGTCAACAACTATATCAGAGAACACTGCCTCCCTCACTATCATCATTGAGAACACTACATTTTGCATCCAGTAACAGTAAAGAAATCAACCCTATTTCATAAATTCAGTAATTGAACAATGGACCTAAATCGATTTTTCCCTGACTTTCCCTGACCAATCTGCCATTTCCCTGACTTCACCAGATACATTTTTACTTCCCTGACCTTTAACTGACTTGCAATTATTTTCCAGAATGTGGACACCCTGGTTTTGTATGTATTACTGTTTCATAGGAAAAAAATGCTGCCATATGATATTTGCCGTTGCGTGAGTACGTATTGGATATTTGTCTTCTCGTGGAGTTAAGCTACAGGAATTGCGTTTTAATTGCAATTCAAAGCAATTAATATTGCAATTGCATATTTCTTTAAATGTCATAGCATATGCTTGCAGTACTTACTGTATTTCATTTTCTAAAAGTACAAACATTCATTTAATGGCATGTGTGGAATTAAAAGTATAAGTTGTTCATTAATTCCCAGTTTCAATATAACTTCTGCAAAACAAGCTTCATTATTCATTACTATGATTAATATTATCCCTTCTATTTATTTGTTTTGCAAATTAATTAAATAATCTGATCACACAATTTTCCAGACAGAATTTTAAGATGTTTATGATCAAGAACTCAAATCCCTTCTTACACTTTCGTTGTTTAAGAGTATAAAGGGCTAGGTACCTACCTGAATTGATCTTACGAATTTACTTAATAAAATAGAAATACGATATACGGCATTTTAAGTGAAAAAGATAGTATCCTATTAGTTATGCAACCTTTCATCAAACACTGTTAGAAACAACCAGGAAATCTAACATTGATATACAATTGCTAAGATCATGTCTTGCCCCCCCACTTTTACCGTCCAACCGCCGCCACTGCGTAAAGCAATAGTAAATTCTACCATCACCGGGTTATTGAAATAGTAGGTAGGTGCCTTACCCAGTACTAGGGCTACCACTCTTCTAAGCAAAATGGAGGAACACTTGCTGCATCTAATGTGGAAGGGGATGACTAGTGGTTCTATTTCCACGAAAATTTAATATTGTCTTTTTAATGAGGACCGAATTATAGTATTTGTTTAACTACTGAATAAAGTGAGAAAATTTAAATTATATCGGTTCTATATAATTTAATTAATAAAAATATGGCTAAATTTAAATAATGTGTGGCGTATGTACACGGTTTGTTTTGTCATCTATCAGCCTGCCAGACATTGTTATAAGGTTTCGTCGTACTTTTTTTCCTTTTAAGGCTCTGTACAATAATGTGAAAACTACATTTAACAAATAATATGAAAAATTAGTAGGTGCTAATAGTCACAATTTCATTAATAAACATGAAAGTCATAACACTTGCAAGTCCAAACAGACCCACATCGGAACGTGGGATATTTTCTCCGAAATCGGGAAAGTCCCGACTGCTCCATTATGGCGCTAATGTAGCTAAATAGTAAATCAATTGTCAGTAGGTGGAGCGACCAATGGTGTTGTATTGACAGCTAGAAAATGAGATCAATAACATATGTTTCTTTCTTTTCTCAATGCATGCGATGTAAGCGTGGCCTCCGTACGTGTTCGATACAGTAATGTGATATTAGCAGTTAGGCGGTATATATATATAGCCTTGAATTTGTGTTGGCGCTTTGGATACACTCACATGTTCTTTTGATATATAAGATTCAATCTCTTGTCGTTTGAGAACTTTTCGAGTAACTTGTGTCACTTGTGTTATCTCGAAATTTTAGACACATGCAATCTTAAAAGTTTGAAGAAGAAGAAGAAAAAAGAAAAATGAACGTTTACGAGACTGTAAAGCTGCCTCTTAAATTGCTTCGATATTTTGGTTTACTACCTTACGTTGTAAAAAATTCAACAAAATTGGTTCGTTCTACAGGATGGCTTGTATACTCTATAGCATTTAGACTGTTCGTCTCGCTTCCTGTTGTGGTTATACTTGTTTATAACTGCATTTATTACATTTTATTTCCACATAAACTCAACTTGGACGTGGTTGGATGGTGTTTGATCTGCCAAATAGTCGTCTGTATTTCTTTTATACTTTTCATATCTGTTTATACTTGTAATTTCGCCAAAAATGTAACGAATGTATTTGAAATGCTAACTGAAGTCGATAAAATGATTATAAATTTTCAGTCGGCAACTTCCCAGAGTAGAAACCCGTGGAATAGATTAGCAATTTTTAATTTCTGCTTGGTCCTAGTGATTTTGAAAACTGTGCTTTCTATTGTCATGGCCGTGGTGATGGATTCCGGATCAATGTTCTTCGTATTGGCTTTTGTGTCATTCTCTGCTTCCTTTCTAGATTTAATTTGTATCTTGGCTTTCTCTTACGTTTGTCTTCTGCTGTACCAAAGATTTGAGGTAGTAAGAATTGAATTAGGTCACGTAGTAAAACAATTGCCATCTGATGTTCAAAGAGAGATTTTGTTCGATTCGTCGAGGAAACTGAGAAGTCTTGGCGAATTCTACAACAAGTTGTGTAAAATCATCGACGAGGTGAATGGTACGTTTGGATTATATATGTTGGTGTCGATAATTTATAATTTTATCTTGGTTGTTGGTTGTGTTTTCTACGTCGTACATATTCTATTTTCAACACAAGTGTTTAATATGGAAAACATTTCTAATATTGTGATTGCTGCAAAAACAAGTTTGCTGAGTTTTCTTATATTTTACCGTGTAGTGTTTCACTGCTCTAAAGTTGTGCAAAAGGTGAGTAAACCGGCCCAAATAGCCATAACGTTTGTAATAGCCCAAATAGCCATAACGTTTGTAACATTAGCTTATCCATACGAGGCACGTTCGACATATCCGTTGCTCTGAAATGAAAGGATTGTGTTTCGCATCGAGAATCAATTTAGTTTCCGGCATAGCTCCATATACCTTCCTGAACGTTATTACAAACTTTTTATGCCTTACAAACAAGTAGGATTTATCAAATGATACAAAATAAGACTTCATATCAATCTTAATCCCCACGTCAGAAATAAATCCTCTCCACCGAACCAGGTCTTCAGGTCTCTGAAGAGGAAAAGGTCGAGGAAGTCCAAACCTGAAAAATGTGGCGGATGAGATAACAGTTCACAAAGTGATTCGAAGTTTTGGCCGTGACGATTGCAGAGATATGATCAGAGGCTCTCTCTCTCTCTCACACACACACACACACACACACACTCTCTCTCTCTCTCTCTCTCTCTCTCTCTCCCTCACACACACACACACAGACACTCTCTAAATGGAACAGTTTTTGTAATCAGTTCTTTACGGAAATGATAGTGTAATACAGAGATACAGTACTGACGTTAATAGTTTTATCTTTCTACAGTTAATGAATAGAAGCGATTTATGAGTAGCCCCAAAAAGTTGTAACCATGGCCTTGTCAGCCGAACGAACCGTTCTTGCACCCTTGAAACATATTCTCGTTGTAAAATTTACTTCTTTGACATTTCTTTGCTTCCTGACTGGTAGTAATGTTTCCAAGTGTAATCAACAGTGATATAATGCCTCGAAAACTCTCTACATGTCTACAGTTCTACATGTTGAAACATTGTATCGAAGTATTCGTGCGATTTAGCTTTTGAGCAATTGAGCAGTTGAATATTATTATTCAATTATGATGTAAATTTAATGGGGGATGATAGAAGAACAATAAAAAAAATGCATAGCTCTTATTAAGCACTTGCAGTGACATGGGTTTAGAAGTAAATACAGCTAAAACTAAATACATGGAAGTTCGTCGGGATCGTAATATGGCAAGTTATGGATGCGTTAAAATTTCAAATTGATAGAGTGGACACTTTCAAATATCCAGGATCAGACTCGTATCCAAGGGGGGTCTAGAGAGGGTCGTCCCCCCTTAATTTTTGCTGGCTCTCCTAAAATTTTCACGGTAGGCTTGCAAATGACCTATAATATGGTGATGAACTATAATACGTTGGATCGGATTCCCCTAACTTCTACCGGCCTCCACCCTTCCTACGTTTTTGGGCTGGCTACCGGCCTGTCCAGGATCATTATTAGTAACTAAAATCATATTCACGAAGAAATTAAATGTCGACTAAAAGCAGGGAATTCGTGTCTTTATTCTGTTGAAAATCTCTTGCCGTCGCGAATTCTGTCAAGGAATTTGAAGCTTAAAATATATAAAACGATAATCATGCCTGTTGTTCTGTATGTTGTGAAATATGGACGGTTATTCTGAGGGAAAAACGTAGACTAAAATTGTTTGAGAACAAGATCCTGAGACGAATATTCGGACCCAAGAGGAACGGGAATGAGAAATGACAGAAACTTCATAACAAGGTGCTACATAATTTATACGGTTTACTAACCATTGTTAGGGTTATCAAGTCTAAGGGGCTCAGGTGGACAGGTCATGTAGCCAGGATGAAAAAAATAGGAACGTTTTCAAAGTTTTAACTGTAATTTCAATCAGAAAAAGACAATTAGAAAGACCTAGGCGCAGATGGAAGGACAATAATAAGATGGATCTCGCAAAAATAGAAATACAAAGTAGAAACTGAATCCAGTTGGCTAAAGATAGAAGTCAGTGGAGAGCTTTTGTGAACACGGCATTGAACCTCCGGGTTCCATAGGCCACAGAGTTAATTTTAATTTTAGTTATTTTTCAATTATTTATTTTATTGAAATAATTTTCATTTAGTTTATGCCAATATAACTTTATTTGTTTTCCTATAGCTTTTATTTTTTAAAAAAAACATTTTACTCTATAACAAAATTTGGATTAGCAGAAAACATGTTCAAAAGCATGAGTAGAGGATAAAAACATTAAATAAGTAAGGTAAAAGTAAGCTACTGTTTTTTGAGAGGAAACTTATCAGACAAACTTAAAAGCAACTAGTTCACAGAACGAGATGGATAGGTACCTCTAGTTAAGATGTTTGCTTTGACGTATGGTACCTCTATTACGAGCGTAACTAACATATCAAAAATTACGCTGATAAAATAAAAACAAGGAGTACTGAAGAGAGATACTATTACTCTTCTATGAAAAAAATATTGCTGAAAAAGTGCTATTTTTGAAACATTACAAAGTCCTGTTCCATATTTCACATATCTATATAAAATTATGCTGAGAACGAAGCAAAGCACACTGAACAGAAATCCGAAAAATATTACTCTGAATATTTTCGCACTTTACTTGTGTTGTATTTCATATCTCAGAAATGAATAAAAGATACGCTGTAAACAAAGAAATCAAAGAACACAGAAGAGAAATATGGAAAATATTACCCAAAATGTGTTATATTCGCAATATTACATGTGTTCTAGAAAGATCATACGCGAATACGAAGAGGTTAGCGGAGGACCGTGGAGCATGGAAGCTTCTCAGCTGCGGTAAGTGACCTGCCAATAAAGGCAGAATACCTATGATGATGACATGTGTTGTATTTCATATCTCATAAATGAATAAAAGATACGCTATAAACAAAGAAATCAAAGAACACAGAAGAGAAATATGGAAAATATTACCCAAAATGTGTTATTTTCGCAATATTACATGTGTTGTATTTCATATCTCATAAATGAATAAAAGATACGCTATAAACAAAGAAATCAAAGAACACAGAAGAGAAATATGGAAAATATTACTCAATATGTGTTATTTTCACAATATTACAAAGTTCTGTTTCATACGTAATAGATGCTTCACTAATAACGTTATAAAAACAAGTAAATCAAGGGACGCTGAACAGAGATACGGAAAATGTTCAAAATGTGTTATCTTCGCAACATTACAAACTACCGTTTCATATTTCACAGACGAGTAAAGAAATACACTATAAACGAAAAAACAGTCAAGGAATGCTGAGCAGAAATACAGAAAGTATTACCAAAAATTTATTCTTCTAGCAATATTTCGAAGTTCTGTTTCGTATTTCACAGATGATGGGAAAATTGTGTTGCAAACGAATAAATCAAGGATGGGGCAATCCAAGTGAAATCGATCAATTTCCAGGTCAAAAAAGCTGCTGACAAAATTTAGTTTTTTATTAGTTTTTTTTTCTTTTTTAACCTAGGATCGTACCACATTCAGGCAGTTGAAAACGGGTATTCATTTATGTTTTGGCCGCGCAGGTTTGTTTGTGGCCGCCATTTTGTATAGGCACCTGAGAGTATTTTGAACTTTTCAGAGGATTCCGTTAAACGCTATAACTTTTTGGAAATTTTTAGGTTTTAAAGATAATGAGTTCAAACCAAAACCATATGAAAGATAATGGAATGGACAATATTCTGTCTTCTGTGTACATTGAGACGTACTTTAGGACATCGAAAAAAGAAGCTTTGAACATTGAGGTTGGAAACCTAGAAAAGGTTATTTTGGAATGTACATTTTGAAACGAAATAAATAAGACTCACCTTAGATATCATAAATTTGTACCTCTGACGAAAACACAAATCAGATGTTATGAATATTCACAATCAGATGAATTTACTGATTGCAGTACTTCAATACTTCCAGAACATAGCATGTTGTCATTTGCACCTAATGATACCGTAGCCTGTATTTATGACAGAAATGGTGGATTGGGAGAATTGAAGACATCAGTCAGGAAAGTAACTATCTTTTTTTTCATGTTTTCCATCCGCATGGCTCAAGAATATCTTTTAAACTATGTACAAATGACAGAGTGTGGGTGTCAATCACTAAGGTTCGCAGGAAACTCACACCCACAGAGTTCACAACTCCTACAGGTCGTACTTTCAATTATCAGTGACGAACTCTGTTCACAAATTAGTCATCTATTTACCTCTCCCATGTCTTAACAGCAGCGTTGTAGGCAGAAAAGAAATAACAGACAACTTTCGTTTTTTGTACAAGATATGATTCATAAATTATGCTTACTTTACCCATTTAACATTAATGAAGTACCACGCTGCTTTTATCTTAAGTATGCTATTAGCTTCATCATTCAGGAATCATTCCAGCAGACTGTATTTGGTCACTGACTATTATACTGTCGTAGCGCCGTGAAATACACATACCCAATTGCAATGCATATTTCTTGCTATGTTAAAAAAAAATAATGGAAACTGCAAAATTGGCGAACATGTGGATGATGTGTTGCAATAATGCAATGTGGTCAGTGGCGTATTTAGGGGGGGCTTCCGGGCTTAAGTTCCCCCGAAATCTTATTTACTATCTTAAAGTATATGAAATATTTTACAGAATTTTCACATTTTCAGGCAAAGCCCCCCGAAAGTTCGCAAAGCCCCCTCCGAAACAAAATCGTAAATACGCTACTGAATGTGGTGTTCATCATTCATCTCCTTGATTCAAATCTAAAATGTATACTTCCTAGATACAGCTGTATAATATCGATTAATTTGTATGCGTTTCAATTATGAAAGTTTTTTTTTTTTTTTTTTTTTTGTATTTTTCAGGCTAAAGACATCCACAATGAACTTTTGTATTGGATTTCGTTAGAAGAATATCAATCAGCAGAATTTGAACATCAGGTAAGTTGCCTTCCCTTCCTAAGCATCTTAATTTCCTGCATTTCCTGTAAATCTGACTAGAATTGCAGGTCCTTTCACGGGAAGAATAAAGTTTAAGGAATATAAAATCTGAAATTTGAAAGCTAATAATGTTGCAGATTTTCACGTCTTTAACATGCTGTAATTCTTACGGTCGTCCAGGGGCGGATCCAGGACCGATTTCTGGGGAGGAGCGATGGATTGTCATAATGCTACTTTTAAGGGCTCTAAACTCTGGGATGGATATTATTTATATATATACAACAAGAAATTTTCCTCTCGTGGGGGGGGGCGATCGCCCCGATCGCCCCCCTGGATCCGCCCCTGCGTTCGTCATTTCCTGAATAAAGCATTTGAATTGTTAATACCATGAACCCCCTTTTCTACTTTAAAAGCAAAATATTCCAAATGAAATGAAATCTCTAAGTTTTACGTCGCACGATTATGCCGGCTAAGATAAACGAAATGGTGATTACGAGATATGATTGAAATGGTGGAATGAGGAAGTGAGAGGAAACGGGGCAACCCTGAGAAAAACCCCTCACACAGTGTTTGTCCACCACGAAGCTCACTTGTCGCTAGCAGGGATCGAACCAACGACCTCATGCACCAGAGGTGAACGCTCTACCACTGAGCCCCCGCGAATTCGAAAACGCTGCAACATGTATTCCCTTACTCTTAATTAAGTATTTAAGCTTAAATACGAAATTTGATGCCTCCAATTTAAGAGGCTCCATTACAGCGAAATTAAAATACTGCTAATTTTACAGCAATTATGTGATGTCTTCAAACAGATAAAAGATAATCGTAATATGGAACAAGAGCACCCTAGACAATATTATTTTGCATAACATATTGTTATCACGAGTCACCTAGTAGCTCTCAGTTTGCAGCCATTTCTTCTTATTCACCTCAACCATAAGTTGGTGGGCAACATGGAAATTTTAGAACTTTTCTCTCCCTTGGGAGAGCTGTTTTATAATTTGATAAGGTCTCTTCTTCGTAACTGCATCTGGATATTCTATCCTTGGTCTTCCTCTTCCTGGTTTTCCTTCTGCCTGCAGCCATTTAGAAACCCAAAAATAAATGCCGATTTTCTAAATGGCTGGAAATCGAAAGCAGATAAGTGAGTCGTGATAACGGTATCTCATATAAAATAATATGGTCTAAGTAGGTCTTGTTCTACATTTCGATTATCTTTTATCTATTATCTACTTGAAGATATCACATAATTACTGTAAAGTTAGCTTTAATTTCGCCGTGATGTGGCCTCTTAAGCGAATTTTTCATTTTTCTCAGTAGACAGCTTGAGCTATACCTTGGTCGTGTTCTTTAATGGTGTCAATCCTTGAATATCTTAACGGGTAACGATTAGTTTAAAGGTGGCTATCCATATTCCACACATTGAAAATTTCGTGTGACTCTTTATACTACCTTTACCTGGCTTTGTCTTAATTTCTACCGTACGCCTCCTATGTTAGAATATTAATTTAGAATTAAGTGGCAAATAGTAAACAAATGTCCAATACCATGTACTTTAATACATATACATGAAGATGAAAGTACGGTTAGGTTGCTGGCTTACAACAGACTTTGGTTATTTCTGTCTTATTCTAAATCGATTTGGGCATAACTTAGCCAGCTGGCAGCCTATTGTAGGGAGTAGTAGTATATATTATATTCTGATCGAGCATTGGCCAACGACAGGGGCACCGACTCAGTGAGTGCTCTGCTGCTAACGTTTTTTTTTTTTTTTTTTTTGGCAGGGCGCTGAGCAGTCATACTAAAAAGTGAAGACAAGTAATAGAATGTAAAGAAGAAACAAGACGTAAAGACAAAGAAACAAAGAAAACAGATAAAAATTTTAATATATAACTACATTTCTTAAATGACAGTGGAGCAGCATATATTCATAGAGCGGAGAAGATTGATACAAGCTTAGGCAGACTTCACCATGGATAAAAACATATAAAAGTCCGGAATTATGACACTGAGGCTTGTTTTGAGTGACAATTTGAGCGAGCGTTTCTCCGTGCTACTTTGTCAGCTACAATTATGAACTTCTTGTGTCTCAAAATGCTCGGCGTACAATGACATGACAAAGCTCAGCTAGAACCTTAGAACATAACTGGTTATGCCTTCATACTTTCATTCAAGATATATATATATATATATATATATATATATATATATATATATATATATATATATATATATATATATATATATATATATATATATATATATATTCCACTGCGAAAAAAAAGAAGAAAAAATTAAATTAACACGAAAAAGTTCTATTTTCATTCAAGTATACCTAACACTGCATTTTCAGGACGGTTAATTATTTCCAACGTTCTCCTCAGAAGACCCCGCTAAGCGTGAGTAGTGTTCCATACCCTGAGATCTCCGGTCGCGAACTGCAATAGCATACCAACTGATCTTTGAAATCCAGCGCACTTGGGTAACGATTTATGCTGTAGCTACACTGAATCAGAATTAAGTCAAAACTTGGTGTACAAACTGTGATAAATTAAACAATCTATTTCACCTTCACTTTCGTAGTTAGTTACACCTATTCGTATGATGAGTAACACTACTTCCATCTTATTCACATGAATAAACGTCTATGAACAAAATATTACTTTCGTTCTAATTGCAAGTAGAAGCGTCTATGAACAACGCTACTTCCATCCTATTGTTACGAATAAGCGTTTATTTCCCTTCTATTCGTATACTTAAACGTCTATACTTAAACGTAAATATCTCGCATGGAAAGCATTTTAGAGCAAAACATGTTATTACAAAAAATAATTTACACTATATTCTCTACAAAAAGAAGTCCTCTTCATTTTTCTCTACGATGAACCGTTTAGATGTTATAAGCGTGTCAAATTACGCATTTTTCGTTTAGCATCGCTTTGTAGCAGAATATAAACGAAAATTTTCTGATACTATTTTGTTTTGAATTTTTTTTATATATAAAATATAAATTAATATATTTTTCATTCATTGCAGGTGTGACTAAGGATAAATAATCAGGTCTATTAGACTATCTATGTTCAAGATGTCAGCTGAAAATTGTTTTATCTGTGAGAAACTTCTCGGGGATGGTGTTACATGTAAAATAAAAGAAAAGAGACTGAAAACATTAGTAGACTGCTGTATTAATGTGAAAGATGGAAACGAATGTCAACTTAAGGGACTGAGAAGTGATATATTTCATGAAAAATGTAGAAAAGTTTTCACAAAAACAAGAAGTAACAAAACGTTGCTATCACAACGTACTTCATAACCTACGCCGATAACCCTTACGTCAGAAGCACTAAGATTTAATTTTTCAAGAAGACTTCCTGTTTTGTAGACAGTGTACATCAGATGCATTTTTAAAGAGAGAGAGTAAAAAGCTTGTGAGTGAGCGTGAGAGTGTACATCGCAACGAAACCATTCAAGTTAAAGATTCTATTATGGACGCAGCCGACAGAAGAAATAACGACTGGGACAAAGAAGTTAGGATTGGCAATGTTCATGATTTAGTTGCTGCAGAAGCCAGATACCAGTCTCATGCATGAAAACGTTCTACAAGATTTCTTCTGGAATGAAATGTGGTCGTCCGAAAGATAATGTTCTTTCAGATGCTATCGCTTGTGCTTTCAACTACCTTGAAGCTAACAAGGAAGAGTGCCAAATTTCATTCGGTCAAATTTTTCAAGATTATAATGATGTACTGCTAACTGAAGAAGCAATAAGAATTAAACTGAAAGAAAATTACTCAAAAGATATTATTATATGAACAAACTAAGAATGCAGGGTGAAGAAGAACCGAAACTTGTTATGATGCACACAGTCCTAACGAAGAGAGAACAATAAGATATGCACCGCAAGTCCTACCTACGATGAGGATAAAAGATATTTTGGTGTAGCTGCTGCAATTATGACGTGAAATTGTTATATTTTTTCCTTCCCATTTTGTGCTATTGCCTGTCTTGTTTTTCAAGATAGTAGTATCAAGAAGGCATTTTAAGGTACAAGAAATAAAGGAATTAACGTCATTCAAAGATTACCTGTTGATGGCTATTCATCAGTTTCGTAAACCTGGGATCTGATATCAGCAATTATTTGCCTGGCTGTCATTATAATTCTCAACATCTCTACGTCTATATACTTACGCTCTTGACGATCATACCATGCATCGGCGAGAATTTTATGCCCTGTATCACGGAAGCAAACTATGGCTCTATGTTTTTGTTTGTTGGTATAATAATATCTTCCGAGTTATTCTCTTTCAGTTTAGTTCTTATTGCTTTTTCAGTTGGCAGTGCATCATTATGATCTTGAAAATTTTCACTGAATGAGAATTGGCACTCTTCCTTGTTAGCTTCCATAATACCTAGGTAGAATCTTTAACTTAAATGGTTTCGACGCGATGTGCATTCTCACGCTCACTCACAAGTTTTTTACTCTCTCTCTTTAAAAATGCATATGATGTACATTGCCTACAAAACAGGCAGTCTTCTTGAAAAATGAAATCTTAGTACTTCTGATCTAAGGTTTATCGGCGTAGGTTGTGATAGCAACGCTTTGTTACTTCTTGTTTTTGTGAAAACTTTTCTACATTTTTCATGGAATGTATCACTTCTCAGTCCCTTAAGTTGACATTCGTTTCCATCTTTCACTTTAATACAGCAGTCTACTAATGTTTTCAGTCCCTTTTCTTTTATTTTGCATGTAACACCATCCCCGAGAAGTTTCTCACAGATAAAACACTTTTTAGCTGACATCTTGAACATAGATGATCTAATAGACCTGATTATTTATCCTTAGTCACACCTGCAATGAATGAAAAATATATTAATTTATATTTTATATATATAAAAAATTCAAAACAAAATAGTATCAGAAAATTTTCGTTTATATTCTGCTACAAAGCGATGCTAAAAGAAAATTGCGTAATTTGACACGCTTATAACATCTAAACGATTTATCGTAGAGCAAAATGAAGAAGACTTTTTTTTGTAGTGACAGACTTTCTTTTATTACTCTTAAGAGACGGTGGTGTGATATTATTGTTTTAAATGTACATGCTCCAACTGAAGATAAGGGTGACGATATAAAAGATAGTTTTTACGAAGAAGTGGAACGGATATTTAACCAACTTCCGCAATCTATATATTAAAATGCTACAGTACCAATTAAGAGCGATTTTTTTTTTTTTTACAATGCAAGAACCCGTAGAAGGGAATACCTTCTCTTGGGAGTGGAGTTATGCGTAAGGGGAACAAAGGATAAGTTGGATGGACAAAGAGGTTTAATTTCATTTATTTATTTATTGTCTTTATTCATTCATAATTGGGATTTTTATTCACCAATTGATCAGGAATCGTTATTTATTTTACGTACAATATCTATCGAAATGTATGTGTGATGAGATGAAAGATGAGGTGCAAGTTAGACGCCACAACACAGTGATATTGTTAGTTAGACAGGTGAAGGGTTATCTTCTTGTGTTGGGGCGACTCGACACATGATGAGAGACACAATGATGCCCTTGTTAGTGCGAATTAAAGTCCAAAAGATGGATAAATGTTTGGTGATAAGTCTGGTTGTTGATATGCTAATAAAAATTCGTCTATTTGTTCGTCAGGATGTGTGAGAAGATACAGTGTAACTAAGTGCTGAAGTGGTGTAGATTGTAGACGGGGTGGAACATCTTGATCTGCATCGATGCGTATACAACTGCGAAGGATGGGATGGCCTTGAGTCCAACGTGTAGTGATGTACCTGGTACGCAGTTTTTCTAGATGAAGAAGAAGATGTGGAAATGGAATACGCTCATAGAGTAGCCGGGTAGGGCTAGGCAGTTTGATACGATATGCAAGGCGTAATGCATGTCTTTCAATGATCTGTAGGCGGCTGTAGAATTTGTTACTGGCATTAAGCCATGCGATGTGTCCATGGAGTATGGATGGTCGCAAGAAGACTTTGTAAGTGTTTAACACAGTCACTTGATGAAGGCCCCAGGAAGTTCCGACTAATCTCTTCAAAAGGTTTAGTTTATTTTGCGCTAGAGTTGTAAGATGCTGAAGGTGTCCACGCCATGAAAGATGGTCATCAAAGATAACACCCAAATATCTCGCTGTACGGGTGACGGAAATGCGTGTGCCAGCTATAGTAAGATGTAAGAGAGATCTATTGCGTCGGACCCTACTGGTACGTCCTGATGGTATGATGACAAGTGTCTGTGTTTTAGTGGAGTTGATTCGGAGTCGCCAAGTATCACACCAGTCACAGAACTTATTTATTGCCTCTTGAAGTATACTATTGATATGCTGAATAGATTTTCCACAGGCAAGATAAGCAGTATCATCTGCAAAGGTAAAGGTGTAGATAGGATCAGGAGGAACAGGCAAATCTCGAACATATAATATATATAGCAGTGGAGATAACGCTGACCCTTGGGGTACACCACTAAGCGGAAAAATAGGAAATGATAAAGATGAATTAATGCAGACATATGCTATGCGATTGGTGAGGTAGTGATAAATTAGTCTGATATATGCGAATGGTAATCGTAGAAGATGAAGTTTGTAAAGTAACCCATCGTGCCAAACTGAATCAAAAGCCTTCTCTAAGTCAAATAATAATAAACAGGAAGGTTGGATGCTATTGAAGTGGTTGGTAAGAATAGTGGTAAGTTTGAGTAGATTATCATTGAGACTGCATTTAGGACGAAAACCAGTTTGGTGTATAGGAATTTGATTATGGAAGAAGTGAGTATGTAGACGCCGAACTAAGATGCGTTCGAGGATCTTTCCCAGTGTAGACGTGAGTTGTATTGGACGGTATGACTCTGCCTTGGTGTTATCTTTATGCGGTTTCAGAAACATTAAGACTTTTGAAGTTTTCCAGGAAGCCGGATAATCACCTGTTCGAAGTATAAGGTTATAAATAGCGGACAGTAGTAGCAGAACCACCAGTGGAGCCTCTTTAATATGGCGGTAAGTGACACCGTCAAACCCTGGAGCTGTATTCTTCTTATTGGCTAAAACTGCGGTAATCTCCAAAGGTGTAATTGGACAAATAAGAGGATTATTCGATTCTTAAGAGCGACCGAGCTCTAACCTATAACCCTGGCTTTCAACCCTTTGATTTACGGTTATTTGTGATTTCACGTTTATAACAAAGGCAAATATTTTTAAAAGAGTGTATTTTAAATAAATTACCTAAAGAAATATTTTTCAGAAAATTTTTATCCTTTTAAATTATTGTTCGAAGGCCTTTGCCTTTAATAAGCTTTCTCCGAAATAAATGCAAATGAATTGTGCTGCCATCTTTGGAGCTCTTTTAAACTACGCGTATATGTATGTGGCCAATCCTTTCGACAATGAGATCTCGGAAACTACAGGCTCTAGAAAGATGACGTTTTCACTGATCGATTGCAAATTTCATGTAGATAGTCCAGTTCTAATTGAATATTTAAAAAAAAACATGGACACTATTTCTTTATTACATTTTTATGGGTACATTGGAAGTGTTGAAATTAAAAAAAAAACAATAAAGCATCACATCCTAAGCATTATACATTCCAACACCACACTGTTGTATATAGGGGTTGTATATGTCTCAGTCGTTTGTTTCATGGCCAAATAATAATGGAAAAGGAAGGATAAGCACTTCTCCAGTCTAAGATGAACCTTTTTTTGGGAGGGGGGAGTGTTTTGCCCAATGAACACCATATATAATTGACATTATAATTAATGGTGTATGTCATGTATTTGCTTATTACATACTGCATGCAAGAAGAAATAAAACACTGGTCATACATGAATTAGAAACTCCAACCGGAAGCTGGCTCAAATCTTGCAAACGATGCGAGATATTGAGAAAAATAATCGAAAAAAGTCTCCCCTTTATGATACCCCTTGGCTTTTTTTTAATCAATACGTCTTTCACTTGTGTCTGTAAGGGGACAGGTACAGATGTTGCAAGGAATGATAAGAAGATTTATGCTCATATGCGTATGATGCGCTGTGTAGTGAGCGCAGGTTCAGCTAGTACCATATGAAAATTCTGTTAGGGGATTTCAATGCGAAGCTAGGACGAGAGGATATTTTCAAACCGATTATAAAGAACGAAAGTGTGCATAAGGAAAGTAATGACAACGGTGTTAGACTCGTGAACTTTGCAACATCCAAAAACCTAATCATGAAGAGTACGAAACTCCCACATCGCGACGTTCATAAATACACTTGGACATCACCAGACAGAAAAACACATAATCAAATTGATCACGTTTTAGTAGATAGAACAAGGCAATCTAGCATAATTGATGTCCGGTCGTTTAGAGGGGCTGATTGTGACACTGATCACTACCTGGTAGTAGCGATAATAAGAGAGAAAATGTCGTTCAAATAACGGTAATATTCAATGTCCGAAAACGGAAAGATTTAATTTAAAGAAACTAGAAGAGAGCCAGGTAAGAGAGGAATACCAGATTGAACTTTCGAATAGATTCTCGGTTTTAGAAGACTCGGAGTGCACTAGTGTTCAGGATACTTGGATTGAAATTAGAGATAGCATTAAAAGTTCAGCAATAGAAAAATTGGGACACGCGGAAATACGTAGGAACAAATCATGATTCGATCAGGAATGCATTAAACTAGCAGAGAAGAGAAAACAGGCAAAATTACGCTGGCTACAAAATCCGAATGAAATAACTACACAAAATTTCGCAGATATCAGGCGGGAAACTTCCAAAACTTTTACAACAAAGAAACGCAATTTTTTGAAAGCTAAAATTAAGGAACTCGAAGATAATAGTAAAAATAAAAATATCCGGGACATGTATAAGGGGATCAGCGAATTTAAGAAAGGCTATCAATCTCGTGCTTATATATTAAAGAAAGTTGACGGAACAGTTCTCACTGATACGGATAGCATCTTAAATAGATGGAAAGATTTCTTTGACGATTTGCTGAACACGCAGCCAAAAACTAATATGCGTGGAGAAAAGGAGATACACACTGCAGAACCGTATATTCCAGAACCCAATCGGATAGAAGTAGAAACCGCTATAAAGAAATTAAAGAAACACAAATCTCCGGGTGTAGATGAAATTCCGGCTGAGTTAATTTTAGTTCGAGGCGAAGAATTGTGGAACAAGATACACAAACTCATTCTCCTTATCTGGAACAAGGAAGAATTACCACAAGAGTGGAAAGAATCAATCATTGTTCCAATTCACAAGAAAGGCGACAAAACTGACTGTAATAATTATCGAGGCATTTCTCTTCTGTCAAGATCATATAAAATCCTTTCAAATATTCTATTAGCAAGACTGACCCCATACGCAGATGAAATTATTGGAGATTATCAGTGCGGATTTAGACGAAATCGATCAACTATCGACCAAATATTTACCATTCGACAAATACTCGAAAAAAAGTGGGAATACAATACCCCGGTACATCAATTATTTATTGATTTTAGAAAGGCGTACGACTCGGTTAGGAGAAAAATATTATACAACGTTCTTACAGAACTTGGAATACCGAGAAAACTAATTAGATTAATTAAGATATGTTTAAATGAATCCCAAAGTAAAGTCCGGGTAGAAAAATTTTTGTCCACTAGTTTTCACGTCGAAAATGGCCTGAAACAAGAAGATGCGTTGTCGCCATTATTATTTAACTTTGTGCTGGAATACGCCATAAGGAAAATCAAAGACAACAACCAAGGCCTAGAGCTGAACGGTATTCACCAGGTTATGGCATATGCTGATTATGTAAATTTAATAGGGGATGATAGGAGAACAATGGAAAAAATGCAGAGATCTTGTTAAACGCTTGCAGGGACATGGGTTTAGAAGTAAATGCAGATAAAACTAAATACATGGAAGTGCGTCGGGACCGTAATACGGCAAATTGTGGATGTGTTAAAATATTAAATAATACTTTTGATAAAGTGGATATTTTCAAATACTTAGGATCAATATTAACAGAAGAAAATCATATTCACGAAGAAATTAAATGTCGACTAATAGCAGGGAATCCGTGTTACTATTCGGTTCAAAATCTTTTGTCGTTGCGAATTCTGTCGAAGAATTTGAAGCTTAAAATATATAAAACCATAATCATGCCTGTTCTTCTGTATGGTTGCGAAACATGGTCGCTTACTCTGAGGGAAGAACATAGACTGAAAGTATTTGAGAACAGGATCCTAAGAAGAATATTCGGACCCAAGAGGAACGGGAATGGGGAATGGCGAAAACTTCATAACGAGGAACTACATAGTTTATACGGTTTACCCAACATTGTTAGGGTCGTCAAGTCTAGGAGGCTTAGGTGGGCAGGCCATGTAGCTAGAATGGAAGAAAGTAGAAACGCTTTCAGAGTCTTGACTGGAAGACCCATAGGAAAACGACCATTAGGAAGACCTAGGCGCAGATGGGAGGATAATATTAAGATGGATCTCGCAGAGATAGGAATACAAAGTGGAAACTGGATGCAGTTAGCTAAGGATAGAAGTCAGTGGAGACCTTTTGTGAACGCGGCATTGAACCTCCGGGTTCCATAGGCCGTAGAGTTAGAATTTAGTGTAAATTATTTTTTGTAATAACCTGTTTTGCACTAAAATGCTTTCCATGCGATATATTTACAAACAAAAACTAATTTTTGGCGCTATTTTTCCTAGACGTCGGCCAAATCCGGGGTGGTAGAGTGGTAAAAACTTAGTATGTTGTTACGGACACTTATATAGAGAAAATAAAATTTGTTCCAACTTTCCTCCATTTTTTCCTTATTCGATCCTAAATCATCTCTTATTGAAATATATATAAGCGCATAGGAGGTAATTTGCTCATCGTAAGGTGAGATGTAGTAGTTGAGGGAACCCGAAACTTATTTACTCGCACATACTTATTCCGTTTTCATATCACAATACATAAACTTCAAATTATTCAGAATATCCAATATTGACAGAAATAATCAAAATCTTGAGATTTATTCATCTGTGAACTATGTTAACGACATTTCTCAAACTACTTCTTGTCGTCGATACTTAATTAGATCTATATATTACTTTTATAAATCAACAACAGCATATATATTTCTCTTCTTTTTCTTTTGACAGGTTAAATCAGAAACATAACATCATAAATATGTTTTCAATCATTTAGAGAGAACATAATTTCATTGTACTACATTACAATGATCATTTATATTTGATATTAATAGTTTAAAGGAAAGAAATTCAATAGTAATTATAATTTTAAATATTAAAATAATCGAAATCTCTCCTACTATTATATAGATTTATGTCCTTTCTAAATTAAAATATTTTTGGAAATAAAAATAATTCTCCAAGTTATATCATATCATATCAGATTATTATTTCTATTATTGATGTAGGATAACAAAATGTTAAATATGTATGTTAATTTCGTTATATTTTGGTGATTAGTTCCATGATTAATCTGGTATGAAAAATATAGTTAAATATGTAAAATGCAATGTAGTAATATTACTTCCATGCTTGATGTATTACAAAAAAGAAGGTGTTAAATACATAGTTTTATTTAAGTTAAAAATAAAGATTATGAAGTAGTATTTTGTGAAAAGATAGATTTAAATTTTTCTATTAATAAAATATAGGAATAAAAATTCTCCAAGTTAATTTTTCTTCTTTAGTAAATAACTCTTCTGGGAGATGAAAATGACGGTTTATTAAAGTATTAATATGTCTGTAACGGAGCGAAACCAGGAGTTTTGTTCTGTTATACACGGACGTAAGGCAGGGTTATTGTATTGATCTGGAAAATATTTTGACCTTTTGAACTGTTAATTGTTGATGGAAGTTCAAAAGAATGTTGCGTTGGACTGGAAGGATCGCATTCATATATGAACCGATAAGTAAGCAATAGATTAGGGGAAGAAGTAACAGAAGAGAGTGAAAATAGGAAGGGAAGTTCATTATGAATATTACCTCTTGCCATCGTTACTTAATATGTATCTGGAATAGGCAGTGAAGAAGGGTCTGCATAATGAAGACTGTATTTCAGTAAAAATTAGAATGATTAGATATATATGCATGACACTTGTGGAATCTGAAAAGACAATTAATAAAAAGTTACAAAACTTGAGAAAAAGCTGCCAAGAACACAGAAGGAATAGTGCAAGATAAAGAAAAGCAGCGGTGATTGAAACGAATGGTAAAGATCTTACTAAGTTCACTTTGGTATCAAACCCGAAGCATGCATTTTCAAAATTACTACTGGGATTGTAGTCCACTCTCGTAAATATGTTATTAGAAATATAAAATCGCTAATTGTATTTGCTTCATTTTAAATACATACATGCTGCATGTAACTAATTCTTTGTCTTCTCTTTTCTCTTCAAGCTGTTAAAGTTCTTTCATCTGCTCGAGTTCAGGAAAGTGGAATTCACGGCCTATGATTGGTTCCCTTTGAACTACACATTCTTATACATGGTAAGCTCTACAGCATCTTAATAAGTACTAGCATCAATTACCCATTAATTAAATTATTAAATAAAAAAAATAGATATATGTTCCTTTAGTCAGTCATTTTTGTGTTACTAAAGCGCTCTTTGATATCGATCATTTTCGATAATTTTTATACATCCCCCTCCCCTCCCCATGTTGCGGGACACGGCATCGGAAATGTCATTGTTCATCTCAGCGATCCCGAAAACTATGAATTCGCCACTGATATTGGTTATTTCGATCTTTTTTATATATATCACCCCCTCCCCGAAGTTGCTTGGCAGAATTTGGATTTAAACAGCATCAGAATTGTTACTGTTCATCTCAGCGACCTGGAAATCTATATATTCGGCACTAATATTAGTCATTTTAGATCTTTTTATGTATCTCCCCCTCCCTTTCTCGCAAGTCGCGGAGCTGAATTTGGATTTAAACGCCATCAAAAGTGTCACTGTTCATCTGAGTGACGCCAGAAACTACAGATTCGATACTAATATCGGTTACTTTCGATTATTTTTAAATGTATCTCCCCCTCCCTTAAGATACACTGTAAAAGTGATATGACAAAAAACATCTCAGATTATAACTTTATCTAGGTTGAAAATTTGATTGAGATCCGTACTGTGGTTCAAGAGTTAAGATTGATTTATTTTTATGCATCTCTCTCTCCCTTTCCACTCCTCTCCCCCTCCCCAAATTCTACTGTAGAAGTGAAATGATAAAAAACAACTCATGTCCGAATCTCATCTATGTTAAAAATTTGATTGAGATCGATCGGATGGTTCAAGAGTTATTGACTCACAAACATAGTCACTTTTATTTTTACATATAGTATATTCATTTTTGTATATCTCCCCCTCCTCTAAGTTGCTCTGTTAAAGTGAAATAATAAAAGCCATCCCAGGCTCACACCTTATCTATATTCAAAATTTGATCGAGATTGCTCCTTTGGTTCAAAAGTTAAGTTTTGTTTATTTTTTTTTAATAATTCCCCTCCTCCTCCACCCCAAGTTCTACAGTCAAAGCGAAATGATAAAAGCACTCCCAGGCACGAACCTCATAAATGTTGAAAATTTGATTGAGATCGGTCGGGTGGTTCAAAAGATTAAAAGTCACGGTCACGTTGAATTTTATAATATAGGTTACATATTCAATGTTAATTGTTCATGTCTGCTCGCTGGTCTAGTGGTCGGTGCATATTCTTATTGGGAAAGTGAGCAGTATATTGTGAGTAAAAAGTCTTTAGTGTGGGCATAAATAACGTATTAGCATATAGGAAAATTGCTAAGTTAAGAAACTGTTTTTGTTCATGTAGTGGGTTACCTGAAGTTATGAAAGAATAGGTGTATTTAGGTATCTATATAAGGGTTTATCAATAAGAAAGTACGATCTTTGAAATCGTGTTCTGGCAATACTAAGCTAGAGAGATTAAAGTAGATTGCACTAGTTTATTGCAAATCAGCATGGGAGAGATACATATTTGAACAACTCACGGAAATTATTCCAATTTATCATATTACACTAAACATATTGAATTAATGAAAACATGGCAGCCCAAATCATGTAATTTGTCCTGATAGATTATTTTCAATGAGATAAAGTCAAAGGTATATCAGATTAAGCCATAAACAACTCGTGAGCTGAAAGGTGACACTCAAAGCAATAACATGATTCTCCCACGTATATATAATTATATGTAAAAAGTGCAAAAATTGAACCTTTAGAATAATCCTAACCTCCGATCAAAGCAGGGGAGCAAGCGAGAACATTTTCAGCGACATGATCTGCAAAATATAACCCATACAAACAGTGGTGCTATTCTAATTTTTTTAAGAACCGGTTCTCTCTTTCTCTCCCTATATATATATATATATATATATATATATATATATATATATATATATATATATATATATATATATATATATATATATATATATATGTATGTATGTATGTATGTATATATATACAGTATAAAGGTAACCAAGAAAATTCTGTTGCTTTTTCAAACATCACTTTCGAACATCGATATATCTCCTAAGACGTACTTGGAAAATCAAAAATTGCCCCTCAGCATTGATAACCTTCTGCCAACGTTCTGGAAGGCCATTGATTCCATCGCGGTAGAACTTGGTGGACAGTGAAGCGAACAAGGTATCAAGTGCATTTTACACCTGTATTAAGGATTTGAACTGACGTTCTCTAAGGTGATTGTCCAAGGAATGGAACAGGTGATAATTGGACGGTACAATGTCTCGGTAGTATGGTGGATGCAATAGTGTTTTCCATCCAAGGCGTAGAATGGTGTCCCGGGTCAACCTAGCCACGCGGAGCTTAGCATTGTCCTGTAAAGGAGGACCTCTTTGCGATTCAGAAGTGCTGGCTCCAGAGTTTTGAATTTTTCTTGAACATGGCTCAACTGCTGATAGAACACAGTTGTATCGATGCTCTGATCTGCTGATAGCAGTCCCCAATGCACGATGCCGCGAGCAGTCCACCAAGCACACTGGAGCACCTTCTTCAGTGCTGCTTTCAGCCGTTTAGGAACCGGTTCGTGGGATGCTAATCAATTATGACGGCATCGTAGAGCTTCATACAGGTCCCATTTCTTCTCACATGTCAACACCCTGTTGAGAAATGGCTCCTTCCTCAGACGAGACAACACAGAAACATAGGCATCTGCTTGCGTTGCCTTCTGGCTTCGAGTCAAATCATGTGGGACCCATCGACACAAATTGTAGTGCTTCGAAAGTTGATGGAGTGCTGTCGAACGGTTTCTTCACTCACACTGAATTGTAGTCTCAGTTCCTCATATGTCTGGCCATTGTTTGCCTCAATTTCTGCCAGAAATTTCATTTTGTACATGTGTTGGTCTTCTGGTAGGTGGTGCGTCTTCGAGTGTTTCGTCGACGCCACACAGCCAACTTGTTAAAGCACCGCTGCACTGTCCGCCTAGTCACGACAACCCCACCAAAGGCCTGGCATATCTTCCGCCTGCAGAAGCGTTTGACCCCAGTTTGAACTCGTACAGGATACACGCTCTTATGATGCTCTGTGAAGGTCCCATGTTCACTTTGTCCTTACGCAAGTTCACGTACTGTAACTGAACTGCCACAACCAAGTAGTATGTTGGATATACCCATACCAGCAACTGACCTTCGCCTTATCTCCATTCGCATTCAACTCACGGTGAAAGGGTCAAATGAACACAAACCACTACAAAAAGCGACAGAGTGTTTCAAACGAACACAGGCAACATTTGGGAGATGATTCTTGACTTCAAGATAACACTAAAAGTATATACCAACCTGGGTGCACAAATGCTTTTTTTCTGACGCATCCTGCACGCTGCCTGCTTCAATTTAACAGGTTTACATTTACCGCACCCTCTCTAAGTACGTTGTTTTCAGATAGATAGCGTGCAATTAGTTAAGTGGAGGTGAGTGAGAGAGAGTTCGTTGTATAAACGAAATAGTCAACATCTGAACACATCGAAATTGAACTAAAAGAAATTAAAGAAGAGCCAGGTGAGAGGGGAATACCAGAACGAAGTGTCGAATATATTTTCTGCTTTAGAAGGCTCGGAGTGGAATAGTGGATACGTCGGATGAAATTATTGATCGGATTAAAGTGAAGTAAGAGAAATTTTGGAAATGCATAGGAACAAACCATGGTTTGAGCAGGAATGCACAAAACTAGCAGAGAAGAGTAATCAGGCAAAACTATGATGGCTACAAAATCCGAACGATATGACTGCACAAAATTTCGTTCACATCAGAGTGGAAACTTCGGAAACTGTTAGAACAAATAAAAGCGATTTTTGAAAGCTAAAAGTAACGAACTTGAACATAATAGTAAATACAAAAACGTTCAGGACATGTATAAGGGCATCAATGATTTTAATCAATGATTTAACTTTAATATATCAACCTCGCACTTATATATTAAAGAAATCCGACGGAACAATTCTCACTGATACAGATAGAGTCTTCAATAGATGTAAAGATCTCATTGATGATTTGCCTAACAGGCAGCCAAAACAAATTTTTCATGGAAAGTGAAATGTATACAGTAAAACCATGTATTCTAGAGCCTAACCGGACAGAAATATAAATCGCTATAAATAAATTAGAGAAACATACAGTAAATCTCTGAGTGTAGATGAAATTGCGGCTGAGTTAATTTTAACTGGATGAAAAGAACTGTAGAACAAAATACACAAACTCATTCTCCTTACCTGGAACAAGAAGAAACTGCCAGAAGAATGGAAGAAATCAGTCATACTGTATTTACTATTCACAAGAAAAGCGATAAAACTTATTGTAATAATTATTGAGCCATTTCTCATCTGTCAATCTCCTATAAAATGCTCTAAAACATTCTATTTTCAAGATTGACACCATACGCATATCAAATTATTCGAGATAATCAGTGCGGATTTAGGCGAAATCAATCAACTATCGACCAGATATTTTACCATTTGGCAAGTACTCAAAATGAAGTGGGAATACAATACCCCGGTGCATTATTTATTGATTTTAGAAAGGCCTACTACTCTATCAGGAGGGCATCATTGTGCACTCTTCTTACAAAATTTGGAATACCGAAGAAGCTAGTTAGATTAATTAAGATGTGTTGAAACGAATCCCTAAGTTAAGTCCTAGCAGAAAAATTCTTTTTCGCGAGCTTTCACTTCTAGAATGGCGTGAAACAAGGAGATGTGTTGTTGTAATTATTATTCAACTCAGTTTTGGAGTACTGTATAAGAAAAATCAGGATAACAACCAGGGCCTACAGCTGAATGGTATTCACCAGGATATGGTGTATGCTGCTTATATAAATCTGATAGGAGATGATAGAAGAAATGCTGAGGTCTTATTAAGAGCTTGCAGGGAGATAAAGTTGGAAGTAACTGCATAGAGAACTAAAACGTGGAAGCTTGCTGGGATCGTAATACTGCGAATTATGGATACGTCAGAAAATCAAATACTTTCTACAAAGTGGATGCCTCCAAATGTTTAGAATCAATCGAACAGATGAAAACACTATCCACGAAACTAAATGTCGACTGAAAGGAGGAAGTTCGTACAGTTATTCAGTTCAAAATATTTTGTCGCCTCGAATTCTGTCGTGAAATTTGAGATTTAAAATATACGAAACAATAATATGCCCGTTGAGCTGTATGGTTGCGAAACATGGTCCTTACTCTGAGGAAAAAATACAAACTGAAGATACTTGAGCATAAAATGCTGAGACGAATATTCGGGCCCAAACGGAATGGGAATGAGGAATGGTGGAAACTTCATAACCAGGAACTACATAATTCATGAGGTTCATGTAACATTGTTAGGGTCATCAAGTCTAGGATACTCAGGTGGGCAGGTCAAATAGCCAGGAGAAAGAAAGTAGGAACGCTCTCAAAGTCTTAACTAGAAGACCAATCGGAAAACGACTATTAGGAAGATCTAGGCGCAGATGGGAGGACAATAGACACTATTAAGATGGATCTTGCAGAAATAGGAGTACAAAGTAGAAACTGGATCCATACGGACTAAGGATAGAAGTCAATGGAGAGCTTTTGTGAACACGGCATTGAATATCCGGGTTTCCTAAGCCATAGACTTAGTTATAAGAACAAGCAAAGATATTTCAACAGACAACGAACAAAATTTAATATCTAATATTTTTTTACAATATTGAAGTACTTCAGAAAAATTACAATAGTAATAAAGACATCAAGGTTTTTTTATTATATTAATAAAATACTAATAAATTCTTTAGTCAGGAAATATATAAGATCAGGCTTTTAGAAATTGACTTTTCTCACCTTCTGATGATAGCGGCTTTCTTCGCCAGTGCTGCTGTGAGTGATAAGACAGTGAGTCACAACAAGAGGAAACAAAGGAGCTTGAGGGCCTTAACTGGATTAGCCATTCATTCTATTTTATTTTACTTTACAACAACTAATTTCCAGTTGAATATATGAACAAAACACCTCCTAGAGTATGACGTCATTCCCTAATACTTTGACCCCCTTCTGCTCATAAGCACAAAACGCGGTTTCTTGTGTGTTATGGTATGCTAAAGGAGTACCGGTAACTACTCTCAAAATTTGAGATTTTTTATCAGGCCCATTGGAAATATTGGACAGTGAAATAATCCAAATTGGCATGATTTCCCAACTTTACGATATTTTTCAGGCCTTTGGGAGCAGCTACAGGTCGGAAAATTTTTTAGTATAAACTTATGACACCGGACTACATGCACACACAAATTCAGACGTCTACGTCAGTTGCTTACTCTTCCCAAACATGTTTTCAATGTCCAAAAATGTTGCTACTGTAGGCTATGATTTCAACCCTTTCAAGTGGCTTTAGGCAAAAATGTAAAGAGGACAAAGTTTTAGCTCTGCACAAGTTGGACACGCCCAGCAATTTTCAATTTGCTAGAACAAATACATGCTGGGATATTCAAAACAACGTAAACGCCTAAAATCGAGAAAACGCGAAATGGGGGCAGAAGCTGCGTCGCTACGAGATGTTTTTAAAAAATAATTAATTGTGGTTCTAAAGTACCCTGATATACTATAAACATTCATGAAAAAATTAGATTTTTTGGAGATGGTCGAGCGGCACATGCTTGATCACTTAGAGTGGATTGACTCTTTTAGAATACTGAGCTGAAGTGACACATTTCACCATCTAGGTTCCTAAGAAGGTTTTCTTTTCTTCTTCTTTTTGGATCAAAAATCCAATATATTTCAGGTAAAAAGATTTCTTATAGGCCTTATATTTGGAGAACTACATATAGTGTAGCCAAATGCAAGTTATCACTTAACTCAGTTTGATGTGCTTAGTCCGTAAAAAAAAGATACAAAAAAAACTAGATTTAGGGGCCGTTCAAAAATTTTGTGGCCTCTGATCCAAAAACTAATTCTTGGCCAAGATCACAACTATTTTTCTTGATCATTCCTAAAATTCTTGTTTACATGTTGCTACAAGAGTGTAGATATCCATCGCCAGTAAAATGATGTTTGTGAGGGCACATATCTTGCTTACTGTACTTTCCGGAAGTGTGTGCTTGAATTTATTAGGTGGAGAGAGTAAACTGAAGTTCTGTCGAGATCCGGAAGACCAGTTTCTGCAACTACTCGAAAACATTGCTCCTGTTGAGGCCATGGTAATGTTTTATAAAAGGTTAACCATTGAGGGTATCTGTAATGTTACAAGATTTTCTTATTGCATAATTGAAAGAATATTGACAGATCACTTGAAATTGTCAAGGTCAGTTCAAGTTAGGTTCCTTGATGATGAGGAGAAGGACTTCCGGAGAAGAATGCGTTCTTCATCATATAAACATCAAAACTGTGCGTCATTCTTAAAGTTATCAAGGTCAGTTTTAGTTAGGTTCTTCGACAACTCGATGGAGACAAGGTTTTCTGGCGGTAGAAGACGCTCTACAGGATATAAACTTCAAAATGGTGCGTCGTCCATTATGTTTCTAGTAGCTCCTGTCCACTCTCAAAACTGAGGGATTTGTTGATTAAGACATATCTCTCAAAAACACATCCTGGAAACTTTTGATCGTGGGATACAAACTTGCAAATTTGTGTAACTCAGAACTGAAATTGTGTTGTAAAGCGATATCGTATATAACTCGAAAATTGAAAACTGGGAGTTATGGGAAAATGGCACATAATTTTGGTATGCACCTTGTTAATACAGGATTGGTTGAATTTTAATTTAGTGCCCCTTTCAGCACCGATGCCATATAAGATGTGAACCTACAGCATAACGTGTGTTTCAAATCACATGTGGCCTCGCAGGGAATCGAAGCAGGGTCTCCAACGCCAGACGAGCGTACCCTAACCACATAAATACAAGTGAGTTCTTGAACACATGAGTTAGAGGTTCAAGGTTGTTCTTTTATTGTTATTATGCTTTATATATATATAGTTTGATAATTAAAATCTTTTAATTACATCTTTCTATCTACAGGTGGCTCGTGCAGTGTTTGCGAATGTGATGGTTCTTGTTTCGTTCAAAGTGTCCTAAAATGATCTCCAACAAGTGGGCATAACTATAAAAGAAGACGTATCAAAATTGATTAATTTCTTCAGCGCTCTTTCAAGCAACTATAGAAAGCAAGAAAATGAGACCTGTAATTGTAAAAGCTTCGAATTGAAAATGTCATCCGTTTTGCACGTTTTATTATACGTACATACCGAAAAATAATAATTTTAACTCTGTCCATCTATATGATTGTAGATAGCTTTAACAGTTATATTGTTCAAGAAGTCAGAATCGTGGTTAAAACTTCTTGTGGTTTCTTGGCCTTCCATGAACTACGCGGTTAACTATCCACAACTGCTTGGAAGAGAAAGTGGATATCGTATGAAACACAACACAAAATTGAGAGTATAATACTATAGAGCATATTATTGTGTATGTGTATTCTTATACAGTGTGTCCAATACACAATGCAACCCGGAGTTTGGGATAGTAGAACTTCTGAACCTGAAGGGATACACAAATAATGGTTATACCAAAATGAAACCTTTTTCATGTATATATTTTTAAAATAGAAAGCAACGATTGAAGTACACTAGGAACCACACAGTGTTGCCAGATGTAACCGAACGTGTAAATCAATTTTTTTTTTTACAAAGCACGTAAATTGACTCATAACTCATACGTATGGATATTCTGTTCTTAGTTTTCAGTTTGATTAGTTGGAGTATCTTGGAAACTATGGAGCAGAAAAAACATTTTTTTATTTCCACCTATAACTAATCCGATGAGGCCTCTGTAAGGGTGAAGTAGGGAAATCAAAGTTTTCATAAATTAACACTCTGAATTGGCAACATTGCTGATGTTTCAGTGCATCAAAAGGTGTGTTAAGGATCTGTTTACACTATGCAATTCCTGAAAACAATGAAAAAGAAGCTTTGAAATTATCATGATAAAACTTTTACTTACATACACCCGGCAACACTGCTATTCATTTCTATGAGGCTATTTAAAGCAACAGGTATACAACAACAGTTCTCGAACTATACAAGACCTGGCAACGAACATTCACAGTGCCATTGAGAACATTAACACTTCTACTCTTCGTAAAGTTACTGCCAACATGGTGAAATGTATAAACTATTGTTTGAATCAAAATAGGGGCACTTCTAGCATCTGCTGTAGAGCTGATAATTCATTTTGTGATAGCCAGAATAATTATAGGCATAGCTCTTGATATAACACGAATTGTTTTGAGCTCCTTCGTGGCTAAGCGGTTAGCGTACGCGGGTTCGATTTCCGGAGGGAGCTCAAGTGGTTCGGATTCAACGTCAATCAGTAGGTCCACGTCTCATATAGCCTCGCTGCTGAACGGGACATTAAACCCAAAATCAACTCAACGATTTGTTTTTGGCAACTCTTCGCTTGTTATGTACACCGACAGCAAATGCTATCTAGCGGCAGGCTACACAACTTTATGTTTGCATACTATGGCCACGCTCTTTGAGCGTCGTTGCAACATTCGGCTCCGTCCAGAAGATTCGCGCACCTCCCGCTCGACTCGTTGGCTCCAGAACCTACGCCAACGCTTCTAGAATATTATCGCTCGAAGTTCGGCGGTGGTATAAATATTGCGTACTCCGGCCAACCAATCCAACAGGCCAGTTAATTGCAGCTTAAGCTTTAATGGTTTTAGTTCGCTACTGTTTCTGTTAAGACAGAGAGTTTGTGCATTGTACCTAAAATTTCAGTCTTCTTAGTGCTATACGATTCAGAGACATTTTGTATGCTTTGGTTTCCAAGTTCGGAAGCGATGGAAAGCAAGATGAAGAAAAAGCCCCATAGCAGACCAACGCGGGAAAGTGTGAAACGAGACTTATTTGGCACTCAAGGTGAAATGAGTGAAGTGCAGTTATCCACATACGCTGACGTAATGCGACACTGTCATTGGTTTCGAAGTGGTTTAAGTGGTGACGAAAGTGTAACTAAATTACCAGTGACTGACATTTGTAAACTAGTTGGACAAAGAGTTGTACATATTTGGCGTAAAGCAAGCATTCCTGTGGTTTCTGAAAAGAGAGTTTTTGACATGCTGAAAACATTTTATAATAAGTGCCACACTAAGGAAAAACATTTCAGTCGACAAGGACAAGAAGCAACACTTCGTGCAGGTTTTGTTGCACACGCGGAAAAGTCTCTTTTTGATATTGCGTCTTGCAAATGTAAAACCGCCGAAGATTGCAACTGTGAGAGGACACGGAAGATTCCAAACCGAGAATTCAAGTTTTTTTGGACCAGAGAACATCACGGAAAATGAGCATTGGTAACATTGACATCCGAATAACAAATCTCTGTCAAAGATGTTTTCCCGTAAAGTGAGCAGATTTAAGAGGCAGACACCAAGAAAGACGCTGGAATTGTTGAAGCAAGTCCATCAACTAGTGGGATTAGGCATAGGCACAGGTCAAAGATACTGACGTCGTCAGGGGAATCCAGCGAAGCTGTTGAATCGGGAAGCACATCGGGATCTGACTTCGAGGCGTGACCAAGAAGTAAACATAGCCTAAAGCACATCTGTCTTCAAAATACAGCGGAGATAGCGTTTAGAATGGAGCTTCAGACAGACAGGTTGCTTTGATCGCTTCTGCCGTACTTCAAGACGCGAGACTCATAACGTCAGAGGACAAAACTCTTGTTGTTGACAGATCTAAGGTACAAAGAGGAAAAGATAAACTGGGTGAGAAGATACAGAAAGAAAAGGCTCACCTAGGCCGGGCGATTACAAGTATCTGCTTCGAAGGAAAAAATGATGCAACTCTTGTGGAAGAAAAAATTAACGGCAAACTACGAAGACGAAAGGTTACAGAAAAGCATATCACAGTTCTATTGGAGCCCGGTTCAGAATACTTGGGTCACGCCACACCTAAGTCAGACACTGGCAAGGATATTGCCGACTCTATATTGGAGCTTTTAGAGAAGAACCAGTACGACGTGTCAAGTCTTGAGGCAGTCGGCAGCGATGATGAAGCCACGAACACAGGATGGGATAACGGCGTGATAAGTAAGATACAAAGATCCCTAGGAAAGGAACTGCAGCATCTCATTTGCCTTCTTCATACTGCCATTTCGACACCTGGTTACCGAATATGATGGTGGGACGACCGGACCCAACACTTTTCTCGGTCCCATCGGAAAGAAATTAAATGATTGTGAACGTTCACCGATCGTCTCCTTTACACCCATTCCCGTTGAATGGGTGTCTGAAATGGAAAAACCAGATGGTTTAAGCAGCGACCAGAATTATCTCTTTGAAATTTGTAAGGCTGTTGCTACAGGAATGTGTACTACCGATCTAGCAAAACAGAAAACCAGGACCATTATCACATTCAAGATGGCTTACATTTGCCTGTAGGATGCTTCGCCACTACATCAGTACTGATAAACCTATTTCAAGCTTGTGTCTACTTTGCCAATACATTGTTAAAGTATACACTCCCATCTGGTTTTCAATACGGGGAAATCCTTCGTGCGAAATGGGCGCCATGCATCTGTTTAGCATAGTTAAGCTATCACGTTTCCAACCAGAAAATCTACAACACATAGTCCATTCTGTTCTACAAACAAACGGCAACTACGCTTATCATGAAAACCTGCTGATAGCAATGGCAGCAGATGAAAATCCGCATATTCGAACATTAGGCTGGAGAAGGATAAAAAAGTGCCGCAGCCAGAAGACTCTCAGATCAAGCCGCCCACGTGACTTCATTGTTCCGAAATTAAACTTTACAGCTGAAAAGTACTACGACATGATTAATTGGCCTAAATGTCTAACAGAGCCGCCAATAACACGAAACCAGTGGCGTAGGGAAGAGGGGAAGAGGGGGCCGCCCCCCAAAGAGGTCCAACAATGTACTTTGGTACTTTGACGTTTGTAATTTTTTATATATTTTTATGTTTATATATTTTTGTTTGTAATGTTTCTATATGTACCTATAACAGCACTTGCCTCCCCACAAACACACATCCTGGCTACGCTACTGCACGAAACATAACGGATCAGCAGCTTGAAGAAAACATCCGAACTTCAACTGCTGTAACAACAACATTCCCTTGCCATACTCAAGCTGTGGAACGCACAGTGAAGCTGGTGTCCGACCCAGCGTCGAAAAAGTGCGACCAGAACGCAAGAGATATCTACGTTAGAGCCAAACTGAAGTCTAGAACAAGAATGCCCCGCTTTGAGACCCAGAAGAACTACGTGACCTAAGGTCAAATGTCAACGTATGCTTACTGGGTGGGTAAGTGGGCGGAACTCGATGTGCAACCACCTTCCTGTGGTGAGTTCTAGGTTACAGAGCAAAATAAGCGAAGAGTTGCACAAAGAAACTCGTGTTATATCAAGGGCTATGCCTATAATCATCGTTAACGTGGCATTCCAAACAAAATCTGGACATTAATTCCAACAACTGAGCCAGTATGGCTGTACTTTGACTCATAAACATTTTAAAATTATTTACTGGCATTGCTACAAGTTTCTTTTAATAAAATAATTGTATTATAGCCATCAGGCAACTGTAAAAATGACCATAAGTAGCTTTTCTGTCATTGGTGTTGTGCGTGTTGCCTAAATAAGCACTTAAAAACTTTAAGTTCTTTGGGGCAGGGTAAGGGGTTGTCAAAAAAAAAAATTCAATAAAGTCGGTGCCAGTAATGGCACCTTTTCCGCACTAGCCGTCATCGAATTTCCAACAAAAGTGCAAAACGCTCCACCCTAGTGTATATAGCTGTTGTATGAGTTACATTTTTTTTCGGTAGCTGCGTAACACAGCGTTCTTGGTTTTAAAGTGAACTAGAGTAATTGGTTACTCCGAAAGATGATTTAATGAAGCACGTGTTAGAAATTATTGTCAGTTATGATATAACAACATTGTAGTGTAGTTTCCATTCATTTAGCGTTGTAAAGTGATAAAAATAAAATATAAGTACATGTAATCCAAAAGAGAAAACAATCTAGTACAAGGGTTCTCAACTTTTCCACTGACGTACCATCACATTTAGTATAAAAAATATTAATGAGCCAGTATTCAAAGATTTATTGGAAAAAATACGTATGATTTCTTTGCCCCAAGAGCCGCTGTTATATATTTATTGAGCTATTTTCTAACTAGATAAGTAAAATTTAGTGTATATATATTTCTAGTTATATTGAAAAATCAACGATTCTTCTTAACTACTGAGTGGATTATTACTTAAAATATGCCAATTTAAGAAATAAAACAACCTTAAATGAACACACTTTAGTTCTGAAATAAACCTATGGTAAGGATAAGCAATGAATGTAAAATAGAAATATTGCAGAATTCAACATTCTTTTCTCAGTGTGAAGTTTGTGCTTGCTTAGCTAAACACAGCTACTTAATGTCTGGTTTCAAAACAGTAAACTTTAGCTTTAAATGAGTTCGACATTCAATATGTTTTTGTACTTTGACATACACACTAGAAAAATCTTCACGTTCGAAACGGTAAGTACTACCAAACATTAATAGAAAGTTAATAGCTTTACCAGGTTTAAAATGATGTCATGAAAGTTTCCAGGCTGTCTTTGATTTGGTCATATTTTACATTTCTTACCTCAACAAGACAAAATTTTCACACAGTTTTAGAGAGACCATGATTACTATCTAATAGTGACTCAAATACCACCATCGGTACGCGTACCACAGGTTGATAAACCATGTTCTAGAGGCAATCCAATGAAATGTTGCTTCGTGGTATGTGTAGTCAGTGATGAAACTGTAATGGACGATGTGACTCCAAAGTAGTAGAAGAGAGTTTTATTTTATAATATGAAATTATTTTTGTGAAGAGAAAGCACACTGTGATATGACCGCAATAGTACTCTCGACTCTTGAGAAAACTACCGTACCGCTGGGTCTCTGGCTTAGTAACAATAGTCACTGGCCCAGGTCAATGACCTAAAAATACCTCTCCTCTAAATTTTGGTAATGGAACCTTCGCCGATCAGTTAAATTTCGGGAGGGGTACAGAGGACCGTTTCTTAAATTATGAAATTGCCCAAACTAAAAATTTGTTTTAGTAGTATAAGACAATGGCAAGTATATCAGTAAGATCTGGTGGTCCGTCTCATTCCATTTCATGGGTAGAAAATTGCTAAAAATTCAACATTTGAAGGTTTCTAACAAATTTCATCCCCATTGATGATGGGTCATCACGTTATATTATCGTATATTTGAGTACGAATTCAATTCTCTTTCACGGATATGTGTACATTGACGCACCTTTCTTAAATTATGGAATCGGTACATAGGGCTATCAACTAAATTTTAAAGTTACCGAAGTTAAAAATTTTGAGTGATATTATAGGATTGGGGTATGCACCTCTGTAAGTTTGAGTGGTCCATTTTGTTTCTTTATATGGGTAAAAAGTGGTCAAAAATTCAAAGTTTGGACATTCTTGACCTATTGTATCATCTTTGATGTGAATTTATCACATTATATGGTTATATGGGTAAGTATGAGAGGATTTCTTCTCTTTCATAAGATATGGGCACATTGATGAGCCCTTTCAAAACTTGGGAGAGAGTACGTAGGGCCACATCTTGGATTTGAGAATTGTCAAAACATAAAATTTGGTAAAGCTTCTCAAGGACTAAAATATATTTCTTTGTAAATTTAAGTGGTCTTGCTTATCTCCTTATATATGTAAAACATTGCCGAATATTAATGCTCCACATATTCACCATCTACGACCTAATTTATCTTTTATCATGAGCTTTTAACATGTTATATTATTATATGGTTAAATATGTGAGAGCACATAGCCCCTCTCCTCCTTTAAGTCTGGAAATTATAAAAAAAACTGGCAAACGTTCGCAACGACTCCAAGATGTAGCTTGGGGCCGCGGTGGCTCAGTGGTAGAGCGTTCACTTCTTGTACTTGGAGTCCCGGGTTCGATCCCAGCCCCCGCCAAGTGAACTTTGTGGTGGACAAACACCGTGTGCGTGGGTTTTCTCGGGGTTCTCCCGTTTAGTCCCACTTTCTTCATTCCACCATTTCATTCATTACTCGTCATTACCGTCTCCTTTAGCCTAACCGGCATAACCGTGGGACGTAAAACTCAAAGATTTCATTTCATTTTCAAAGATGTAGCTTTGTAAATTTGGATGGTTTTATTTATCCCCTTCTATGAGTAAAATATTGCGAAAATATTCATATTACCATGTGATCAGTTAATAACTACAATTATCTTATAGATGAACCTTCACTACAACATATAGTTATAAGGTTGAGTAGATGGACAATTCTATTTTCTTAAGATATACATACATTGGTGTACTTCTCTTAAATTTTGGGAGGAGTACGTTGATCTACATCTTTAAATTTGGGAATTGTGGGAAAACAAAATTTGGTAATGTTCACTGGGGTTTGAATATATTTCTGTAAATGTTTTAGGTATTGTTTGTTCCCTTTTATGGATAAAAAATTGTCTAAGATTCAATATTTGCAGGTTGTTGACCTATAACATCCTTTTTGATCCAGCTTTAGTATATTAGTTGAGTATAGAGGTTAAATTCTGTTTCGTAGGATGAGTATTGATGTTTCCTTTTTTTTAATTTGAAACGAATACATAGACTCGTCCATAAATTTAGAGCTTGTCAAATAATATAAATTGCTAAATGTTGTCTGCAGATTGGGTAAGTTTGAATGTGTCATGTCGATTCCTGGCATGAGTAAAATATTACCGAAATTTTTAAATTTGGGGTATTTTGATCTTATATAAAATGAAGGAATTTATTATATCACGCTATCGTGTAGATGAGTACACGATATAGTGTATGGTCGTTGGTAGAAAGTTAATTTTGTTATAGTCTAATTGGTTGAAATTGTGGCTTTGAAACCTGATAGCTAATTATTTTAATCTATTCATATACATCAACAATTTCACACTTTGATTCTTAAGATTGTAGTTATGACTCATAGTTTTAAGGACATTGGTAGAAAAAGTTATTCTTTGTGCAATCTGATTGGTTGATCGTATTCAAATCTTTGTTTAATTTTCTTTTAAACCTCTTGAAATGTGTTGTTTAAAATTTTTCTATCACCGTTCAATTTTCTATTGTTTGAAAAAAAAACTTTGAGGTTTTGTACGACTCACAGCGTACAATCTTTGATGGAATATTTTAGAGGTAGAAACCTGGTAGTTATTATTAAACTTATTGAAATACAGCAAAAGCCATACTTTAAACCTTAGGATTTGCAGTCATGGCTCAAAGAGTAAGATAAGATACATAGTTGAATATTTGAAAACCTTTTATAAGTTAATCGAATAGTTAACCGGATAAAGTTGACGGTTAATCGTGAAAAGTTTTTCATATCACAATATTTCTGCTTATCAATATTTGTTTTGCTGAGGAATTCAGTTGACCTTTTCAAACTTTTTTTTTTTTTTGTAAAACCCTAAAAGTAATTATTAAAACGAATTGATAGCAACAACAACAATTTCATACTTTGAACTTTAATTACAATTCATAGCCTAAGATCATTGGTGAAAAGTTATTTTTATTATAATCTGGTTCATTGATAACCTTCAAGTTTCGTTTATTTTTCTAATTTTTGAAAGGCGAATGTTTTGTTTGTTTTGTTTTGTTTGAAAATTTTTCGATCACTGTTTGCTTTGTTGAAATTTATTTTGAAAGTTTTAACTCTAATGTTGTAGTTACAACTCATGGTTTAAGGCTATTTGTGTAATCTGGTTGACTGATCAATGGAAATTTATTCTTGATGTAATTTGATAGGCTGATCACTTTCAATTCTTTGTTTAAAATTTTAACGTTTCCTTATTTTTGATTAAAATTTTTCCACGCCTGTTTGATTTTTATTTTTAGTTTGAAAATTTTCATTTGACTATTTGCAGTTTAAAATTTTTTGTTTGAATATTTTAGTTTGAAAATTTTGTTTGAAAATTTTGCTTTGAAAACTTTTAGATTCAAACCTTACTTTTTTTTTGTTTAAAATTCTTGGTCTGAGAATTTTATTGATAATAGGTTTATTGGTCCTTATGGATAATAGCCTTAAATCCGTATATACTATTAACTGAAGTGAATGTTCTTAGCACAGGAAAAGCACGTTTATGGCACTATTATTTGAAAAAAAAATAAACTTCTTCCAACTGTCAAATATTTATTTATTCCAATCTTTTACTCGATAGGAAAAGGAATTAATTTTTCTATGATGTAAAACAGAAGTAGTTTTCTACAATCTTCAGAGTTCTATTTGTGTCCAAAAATTTCCAGAAGGAGCTACAGACCTCTGATCATTCTATTCGACTATACTTGCTTAGATATCATTGCAATTGTCACCAGTCAGCTTAGTAACTCCGAAAACTATGGATTCGACAATAATCTTGTTCATTTTGGACGTCTTATTTTTCACCTCTTCTCATCTCTCATATCAATGAGAATTGACTTTAGACTAAAACGTCATCGCGAGTGTCATTACTGATCTTACTGACCCTGAAAACTATTAAGTCGAAATTAATACCATTACACATATATACACCAGCTGAAATACCCGTTCTTCGCACTCCAGAATGTTTACATAACGTGATTGAACCCCTTCCTCCTCCTTAGGATATGCATGGAAAATGAATTTGAACTTAGATATGACCGGCAATATCATTACTCATCTAATGGATTGGACACTAATATCGAAGGTTTTCTATTATTTTCACATATCATCCTCTTCCTACTCCAGCCCACACCCACGTGACTGAATTTGGACTTCAACCATGTCGGAAGTCTCATTAAAAATCTCAGCATCACCAATATATATATATATATATGGATTGACACTAATATCGGCCGTTTTATATTATTTTTACATGTAACTCCCTCATGCCTTGTCCGAAAGTGTACTAAAACCTAAGTCTAGGCCAGGATCCATTCATAAACGAAAAATCATCAAAATCCATCCATCGGTACAGGAAAATTTGCTAAAAGCATAAGGTGTTCCAAGCTACAGAAATTTACGACATTTATCAAAATTGGTACAGCTAAAAACAGATCACGGACAAACATCGTTATATTAATTATCAACACAAGGAAGGTTGAGATGCGGAAATTTTCAAAAAGTGGATAGCCCACTGGTTCTATTATTTTAAATCAATTTCATTTGATTTTCAGTTTACCGTCCTTTTCAACAGCGAGATTATATGAGAGTGGACCTACACCTTATCATGGGATCCGAACCACATGAGGTCCCGCCGCTAATCGAAGCCGGGTCTTCCACACCAAAGGCATGTACGCTAACCACTTGGCTACGATGGAGCTCCTATTATATGAAATCAAGTCACGAGTTCTATTATGTGCCATGTTTTATCTTTCTAAGTTAGGAGAATCGTGAGATAAACTTTACCCAAGACCACTAATTTTTAAAATCATCCCTAAAAAGGCTGTTGACAACCCTTTTGAATCCAATGCTTGCAGCGAGACATGAACACCTGTATGCATGTGCAATTACCAAACCATACTCTTCCAACCACAGTCCCACTTATAGAAAAAGTTTTTATCCCCTCTGCCAAGAAGTTTGTGACATTGTCACGAAAACATCCTGGGCCTTATGAAGAATCGTTCTGATATGTGATTAGTACCATACTAAAGTGTTCAACTAACATATGATTCCTGAAGTAGTCAGCCCTTTAGTATGACGTTAATCATACGTCAAAACCACTCTGCATGAGGCAGCCTGTGTATAGTATAAAATTGTTGACTATTGACTAACATGCAGTATATTTGCATGTAACCTGTATTGATTGCTAAAGTTATTGTTGTTTTTCTTAGTCACTATCACAAGTATCAAGGATCCATTAATTTTATAATTTGGAGTCTGAAGGCCAGTGTCGTATCGTGTGAACCATGAAAGGAATTTCACGAATAGCAATGTAGGTCGAATCCATAGTTTTTCATTTATTTGTGGCACGTAGGTACACAGTACATCTGTCAGACTTCTAAAATTGCAACAGGAGTATGAAAGGACAATCATTGACTACATTTTTCGTCAGACGATAATTATTTAAGACTAAGGAACTGAGTGATTAACTTGGTACCGGGATCGATTCCTGGTGAGAGAGATTATAAAAAAAAATTAAATGCATTACAGAGATTTGGGTTGTACCTTAAACTGTAGTTCACCAGTTGACATGCATAGATTCAGTTGTGAAAATTAGTGCTTCCATGTCTCGATTTTCGTCTTGAAAATGAGGCGACAGTCGACAAGTATATTCTTAAATTCGAGAAAAGATGAGAAACATGACAACTCTCGTTTCGCTTCCGAGACGTTACGTGACATTTCAATAGTCTCATGAATTACATTAGTTCAACCAAGTTTAAATTCCGAACACCATTTTATTGCTACGTAATTAACAGTATAAAAATTATAAATTGATAAACTGATTGTCCGAACATTATAAAGACTGTTTATCAACTTTCAAAAATGGACTAGACATTACACAATATGTTCAAATCATAAATATGAACTCCTTCGTAGCTAAGCGGTTAGCGCACTCCACGGTTTCCACGTTAATTAATAGATGCACGTCTCATATAGCCTCGCTGCTGAAAGGTACGTTAAACTCAAAATCAACTCAAGTCAAATCATAAAAATATTGTTTGACTACTGTTATAGCACATTCTTTGTTAGCAAGTTGAGAAATGGAAAAATTCTAATAAATTCTCGATGAAATTAAGATAAAAATCTTGGCATAAATTTTCTATATAAATCTAAATCTATAAAAAGTTCCCCAGAATCGAGACCAGGAAAGATAGAATTGTTCGAGAATAGAGAAATGAGACTTCCTCAAATTTAAGAGACGAGACCTTATTTTTCGTCTCATGAGAAATACCACTGAAAAGGGACGCTAAACTTCAACGAAGAAAAATAAATAATTTTGAGTCACATTGTGACGCTGAAGAAAACTTTCAATATTTTAACTAAATGTAACAAATTTATCTGTTCTGGTGAGTTGATTGGCCAGTTTGAAATTAAACCTCCTTTTTCAGCAGCGAATCTATACGGAACGTTGATCTACAACTTAAAATAGAATCCAAGTCACCAAAATCCTTTCAAATTTCAAGGTTTTTCCACCTGGAATCAAATCCTGTGCAGCAAACGAGCGTACATTAGCAAATAGACCAATAGAGACGGCTTCATCATTTTTCTATTCTATAGGCAAATATAGGGAGATAGAACCTACTCCTATGGCACCGAACCATATTTTTAAAAATCTAATTAGTGTATAGTAGTTTTGCGTAATGGTGATTAAATATTAAAACCACAAGCACAAAATTTCTACTGCTTCCGATTTAAGTAAAAGTATAAAGACGAGACTGAACCAGCTGTTAACACGTTGAACCTGTCAGAAAAAAAAAAAGAAGCTTTTTCTTACTAATTTTGTTTCAAAGGATGTAATATTGAAGCCGGATATGATAAAATATGTTGTTGAGACGTTTAATGTCATTTTTCTTAAATCGCTATGTCCTACTGTCTTTGTTCTAAGAGGCTGAAAATGGTTGAACCTACCACGTGTGGTTTCAATAAAGTGGAACGCACCAAGAGCCTAATGTACTTGTGCAACATCAATCGTACTTGTAAAGCTCTTTTTTTTATATCTTAATATTTTTTGGTCTTTGAGGATGAATACTGAAACCTGAAATTAAGGAGTGTACCGCAATAAAAATTTAGTATGGTGTTGAAGGGGTTTACAGTGTTCCAGCGGATCAATATTTTGCCTTTCTTTTTTCCTTCTCATCTAAATTAAGTTTCTATCAATAAATGCCAGCATCGCTCTCTATGAACATTCTTTTATTATTATTATTATTATTATTATTATTATTATTATTATTATTATTATTATTATTATTATTATTATTATTGACAAATCCTAAATAAAATACAATAAATTCCATGTTTACACCGATTATTTGAAAGGAGTTGTCTATAATATCGCAGTTTCTTGCTTCCCTTCTTAGTTAACCACACGAAGAGGAAAAGGAGCTGGCAGATAAGCTGACGTTGATAAAAGATATTGAAGATAGGCAAACAAGAACATAGACAGCATTATCCACTGTTTTGTGGTTACACACAAACCCATGATTACGTGTGTACTGTCAACACACTTGCTTATTCCATCCTCCTTCTCTCCTTTCCTCTTTGTTTTTTTCTCTCTGCTTTCCTCAGATCATAAAACCGAGCTCTAACATTATACATTGAACAATTTGAAATGAGTGGTTAATACGTTGGGAAGCGATAATTATTATGTTCATGCAAATAAATATAAATTCAAATTGTATCAACAGAAGGCCTACAGATAACAAATTTTCTGTCTTACAAGAAATAACATACATACATTTCGTTAGATTTGTGGAAGAAAGTGAGAGATTCCCAAGAAAATCCACGAACATGGTATTTATCCACATAAAGCCTACTTGACGGGAACTAGGATCAAACTAGAGACTCCACCAATCAGATGTGAGAACTCCTCTTGTTACAATTTATGGAAGTTTATCTAATACCATTAATAAACAGAAAATTTAATGTTATAAGACAGTTCCTGATTCCGAAATGTGACTTCACTTACAAGAACAAGAACAAGGTACTTTTCAGTCTTCTTACAGAGATACAGGAGGTATGGTGGCTCATGTTAGAGTGTTCTCCTGTAGGAAGGGTCTCTACTTCGATCAGAGTTCCTTCGATTTAAGTCTGTAGTGAACATCTTCGGTTCATTCCACAAATTTCTTGATAATCATTCACTTTCGTAAATCGTTCGTTTCCTGTAGCCTAAAAGGGACAGAAGGCAGAAGATGCAGCTGCTAAAATACAGAGACCAACACGTTATTCCTAAATTCGCCAGAGCAAAGTACCACATAAGATAGAGTGCATTTCTTCACAAAACCTACAAAACTATAGTTACAGAACGTATTCAGTTTACACGCAAATTACTCGAAGTCATCAAGAGAAAACTTCTACATCTACACATGTCATTATCTTCATCATTAATAGATGCGGATTGGGATTGGCTTATGCGTCTTACATAGATAAAATCACTCAGACTATAGACAAATACACCAATTCACCTGTTTACGCCCGAAAGGAAACCCGACCAAAGACCAGAACTCTACGAATATTGTCATAGATTTTATCCGAAGAACCATTAAAACAGGATTTGACATATCCACCTCTGAAGGACTCACCTGCGCTATTACATCCACTGGAATGCCGACAGAAGGCGATATTGCAAGTGCCGAGAGAATCATTGTCCTACTGTCACCTGAAGATACAGAAGAAGTTAGGAAGGAAACCAGAAGAATTTTAAGAAACAAGTTGCCTAAACATAACACAACAAGGCGAGCTCCTCCGTGGGTAAGCGGTTAGCGTACGCGCCTTTGGCGTGGGAGGCCCGGGTTCGATTCCATGCGGGAGCTCATGTGGTTCGGATTCCATGTTAATCAGTAGGTCCACGTCTCATATAGCCTCGCTGCTCAATGGGACGTTAAACTCTAAATCAAGTCAAGTCAATAACATAACAGGAACGAAACAAGAGCACTGAAAGAGTTACAACAGAACAAACGGTGGTTTTACCACTTGATCCACTGTAGTAACGTCAACTGAAATGTGCCATGAGAAATTTAATACTTTACTAACAGACAAAGCACATAAGAAGATACGAAGTGATCTGACTCAGAAAATTGGCCTTAAAACTTCCCTACTCAACAAAAATTCGCAAATACACGAATAGCAACAAAAGTACATCTTACCCATGGCAGCGGCTCCTCCTAATGTCTATGACCCACCAAAGATACACAAAAAAGACAACTTCAACTGATCATCAGTGCAAGAGACAGGCCACTATACACGTCAGCAAAATATCTCACCAACCTTTAGAAACCTCATGTTGGAAATTCAGAACATCACATCAGTAATTCATATCAATTAACGAAGATACTTGAATACATTACTTTGAATCCAGAAGACATACTTGTTAATTTTAACACCATCCCACTCTTCACGAGAGCTTCTTTAAAAGATATTTTGAAACTACTCAAAAATATGTTTGCAGAGGATATAGCTCATGATCATGTGGTCATAATTACCTACTTTTAGTACAACGGAGATTACTATGTACAAACTGATGACGTCACCATAGGTTTGCTATGTTCATTACACTTTTATGATTTTGGAACATTGCAAAAAACATCTTCAACGATTTCTGCAATATCTAAATTCATTACATGAGAACATTTAATTTACAATGGAAACATAAGAAAAAGGCCAGTTCTCTTTTCTAGATGTTCTGGTATACATTTTTGAAGATCGCAAACTAGGACATCGGGAACACAGAAAACCAGCGCACATAGATTTATACCTCAACTTCGGTTCGCATCACGATCCCATTTGATCGTTTAGAATCTCTGATGAAAAACGCGGGTATATGTTTACTATCCTGAGTTTACTATCGTTTAAGAAGGACCACAAATTGCCCATTTAATAGTTCTCAACTAACAGATCAATTATTCAAGTAGCCTGTAACAAGACAGACTTTAGAACGTAGTAGTCAGCAGCAGCGGAAGGGAAAATGTGAATGGAAACAGTTGGAGGCTGTTGAAGACACAATTCATGATAGCCCTTCGTGCCAACTGCTTGGAGATCTCATAGATAAATGATAATTGTTTAATGGCGAAGTAAGAGGAACTGAAGAAACCCGAGAAAACCCACGCACCTGTGCTTGTCCAACACAAAACCCACTTGACTGGAACTGGGATCGAACCATGGACCTCATGTGTCAGAGCTGAGCGCTCTTTTTCTGAGCTATCGCAGCTATTTCAGGATTCTTGTATATCTTAACCCTAGGAATCCAGAGAGGGCTCCTCGTACCCACAAGGTAGCTTTTTTTTTTAAGTCCAAGAAAATGTTATCAGCAAGTTGTTCTTTTCTACTTATGTGCTAGTTTGATAGTATGCCATAGTGATGTAAAAACTTAGCTCATTAGTGGCTTAGAAACTAGGGTAGTGGGTCCGAGGGGCTCTTCCTTTGACACTGTTCTGGACAATTTCATTTGAACATCATAACAAATTTAATCTAAGAACCAGACTATTATCTGATCAGCGTATGAAACGTAATTTTTCTCCCATATCTCCGAATTAAATAAAGTATGCAGCTGACCACATTGCCCAACCAGGCAATAGTTTTGTACTCTTGATGCAAATGTAACTATTTTTCACTTTCTTGTCAGCTCGAAGTCAACAAAGAATACTGCTGCTTTCTGAAGATAGAAACTAAATAATTTTCATGTGTGTTAGGTCCCAGAGTACATGAATGCTTCTGGATTAACAAGACTCATTTACGTTTAAGTATATTAAAAATACTTGATGAGTTTGAGGACCCCCCTTTCGGATGATCTATAACTTAAAATTACTTGGGATTCCTAAGTTAATATGATTTTTCTTTTAAATTTGTTCAAGGCGTTTTTTTTTTTTTTTTTTTTGTATGCTACTCAAGTTCACTACAAAATGCATACATGATTAAAACAGAGGGCACGATAGCTCAGTGATAGAGCTTACCTCTGATGCGTAGGCTCCCTGCTTCAACCCCGGACAAGTAAGTTTGTGGTGGACAACATCGTGTCTGTGGAGTTTTCTCGGGGTACTCCCGCTCCTCCAGCTTTCTCATTCCACCAATTCATCCATCATTGTCCACTTGTTTTCACCATTGTCTTCCTTACTCTAAAGGGCATAACAAAGGGCTTAGTCTTGTGGTACATTAAACTCAAAGATCTCCTTTCATTTTCTAATTATTGAAGCAGAAATTTTAATGTCCATTTTAAAAGGTGCTTCTGCGCTTTATGTCCGTAACTAGGAAGTTGCCAGGGATTTGAGGCTTTCTGAAAGTTTCAGTTTTTTATTCGTATGTGTCCTCGTCGCCAAAAGTGCCTTTACATCGCCGTGAAGGGTATGTGACCGCGCAGTACTCTAAGGAAGGGATGGTTAAGCATAAGAATAAGAAATTATGATTAATTTTGAAGAGTTTTTATTTTGACTAGGGAAATAACGTAGGTATAGGGAGTAAAGGCATAGATTAGAAGCATCAGCGAAATGAAAGATTCGTATTCTCAGTTTTTCAATTTACTGTCTTATATGTTAATAACTGCTAACAACTGCTACTAGCGCTTTTCACTATTCAAGAATTTACTACGACATATTCTCAGAGCACTTTTCTAAGTCCTAAATGTGTGCGTGAATTATTTCATTCCTCTCACTGTAATTATTTGAGAATGGAAACTGATTACGCTGAACGTGAATATGTTTCGCTGCCGTAAAGCAAGGACCGTAATAAATGTAGATAAGGTTCTTATTATTATACAAAACACAGAAGTATTTATTCCGTATATAGAACAATATAATACAGTAACTAAGCAACATCATAATCACTAACGCCCGCAGGATTTTTCCAACGGGGGGAGGGAGGACAAAATACCGATATAGAGTTTTTCATTTTATTGCCCTATATATGTTAAGTTAAAATCCATAACATTAATATTGATAGCGTATATCGTCTTTCGCCGCTGTAGGCCATTAGTCAGAGCATTCATCTCCAGACATGATGTCGAGAGAATAGAAAGAAAGAGGTATGAACAGTGGCGTAATTAATTTTACTGCGCCCTGGATCGATCGATCATTGATTTACTCATACTCTACCAGGCCCCCTGTCCCAAGTATTTCAGCTGCTGCTTATATATATGGTTCCATGTCAGAAGGGCAGACAAAATAGCAAACACAGAAAGGCCCGACTCAAAACGGCCCGCGACAAAAAAGACCCGCTACAAAAGGGCCAGACCAAAAAAGCCCCGCGTCAAAAGTGACCGGGTAAAAAGGTCTCCGCAACAAAAGGGCCTGAGTCAAAAGGGCCCGAATCAAAACGCTCCTCATAAAAAAGGGCCCTGGCCAAAAGGATCACACAAAACAGAACCCGAGTCAAAAGGCTCTGCGTCAAAACGGCCGTGTCAAAAAGGGGCCCCACTACAATAGGGCCCGAGTCAGCCCTGCATCAAAAGAGACCGAGTTAAAAGGTCTCCGCAACAAAAGGGTCCGAGTGGTAAAGGGGTAGAATCAAAACGACCCATATCAAAAGGCCGGGTCAAAAGGGTCCCAAGACAAAAGAGTCCTAGTAAAAATGGAACTGTCTCAAATAAGCCCGGGTCAAAGGGGGTCACGCTATAAAAGGGCCCGAGTCAAAACGGACCCGCGTCAAAAATGTACGGGTGTAAATGTCTCCGCAACAAAAGCGCCTGAGTCATATGGGCCCGAATCAAAACGCCCCACATAAAAAGGGCTCTGGCCAAAAGGGTCCCACAACAAAAGGACCCGAGTCAAAAGATCTGTGTCAAATGAGCTCCGGGTCAAAAATGGGCGTCGCTACAAAAGGGCACAATCAAACGGCCCCGCATCAAAAGGGCTCGATTTAAAAGGTATCCGCAGAAAAGGTCCCGAGTCATATCATCTTTCATCAAAAGGACCTGGGTCAAAAGGATCCCATGACAAAAGGGCTCGAGTCGTAAGGACCTGCGTCAAACGGGCCCGGGTCAAAAGTGGCCCTGCTACAAATGGGCCGCAGTCAAACGGTCCAGTGTCAAAATTTCCCGGGTCAAAAGGTCTAAGCAAAAAAGTGCCCAAGAAAAAACAGGCCAAATCAAAACTCTCCTCATGAAAAGAGCTTGGGTCAAAATAATCCCGCGACAAATGGGCTCTGTGTCAAACGGGCCTTGGTCAAAATTGCCCCGCTACAAAAGACCCGAGTCAAAACGGCCGCACGTCAAAAGGGTATGGGTCAAAAGGTCTCCGCAAGAAAAGGGCGCAAGTCAAAAGTGGCCCCGCTAAAAAGGGGCAGGAGTCAAAACGGACCCGCGACGATAGGGCTCGGATCAAACGTCTCAGCAACAAAAGGGCATGAGTCGAAAGGGCTGGAGTCAAACATCTCAGCAACAAAAGGGCAGGAGTCAAAATGGTCCGAATCAAAACGACCCTCATCGAAGGAGCCGGGTCTAAAGGGTCTCACGACAAAAGAGCCCGAGTCAAAAGGGACCTGCCTCAAACGAGCCCGGGTCAAAAGTGGTCACACTATAAAAGGATCCGAGTCAAAACTTCCCCGCGTCAAAAGGTCTCGGGTCAAAAGGTCTCGGCAACGAAAGGGACTGAGTCAAAAGGGCCCGAATCGAAACGTCCTTCATAAAAGGGTTGGGTTAAAATGGTCCCACGACAGTGGGACCCGAGTCAGAAGGCCCTGCGTCAAACAGGCCCGAGTGAAAATGGGGCCCCGCTACAAAAGGCCGAGTCAAACGGAACTGCGTCAAATGTCTTCGCAACAAAAGGACCGGAGTCAAAAGGTCCTTATCAAAACACCCTCATCAAAAGAGCCTGGATCAAAAGAGTCCCACGACAAAAGGGTCAGAGTCAAAAGGTCCATGCGTCAAACGGACCCGGGTCAAAAGTGGTCCCGCAACAAAATGTCCGAGTCAAAACAACCCCACATCGAAGGGGCCCAGGTAAGAGGTCTCCGCGATAAAAGGGCCCGTGGCAAAAAGGTGTTGCGTCAAAAGGGTTCTGCGACAAAATGGCTCAAGTCAACACCGTCAAACAGACCCTGGTCAAAGTGGCACCGTTACAAAAGGGCACAGGTTAAAACGGCCAGGCGTCAGCTGGGCCTGAGTCAAAAGGGTCTTGAGTCAAAATTTCACAAGTCAAAAAAGTCCCTCGTCAAAAGGGCCCGGTAAATACGGTTTCACGGGTAAAAAGCTTTAGATTAAAGCAAGATTGGAGATCAAGCATGCACAAGGGGTTTATGTCCTCTTAGTATATTGAAGTGTTTGTGCAAAAGAAGGAAATACATCTGTGGGTATTAGTAACAAATAGGAAATTTGAATGGTGATATTAGTTTTGTTTGCTTGTTGATTTGTTTGCAACAATCGCTTTCGCTTAAGTCGTTCTCCATGAAAGTTTGCTTGCACACCCGTCATAGATGGAGTGGGTGTGTTAGGGCCTAGGCAGCGGTTACCATGGAGGGACCTCAGACTATAACACCAATTTCTAAAATATCGTACAATCAGTGGCGCAACCAGCTATGGGCTCGGGGGCTCATGCCTCCCCGAAACAAACCTGGTCTATCTTATAAAGCCGCGCTGCAGACAAATTTCGGTGAAATTTCAAAATAGATCGATGCATAAATGAATATTGAATTAAGTCAAAGCACTGTCGAAAGAGAAATACACAGAGAAAACCACTACATTAATTTCTTAGAGTAATAAATGTTAGTAAAGAGTGCGTCATTTTATGCAAAATTAAAGATGTACAAAATAATAATTATAGTACAAATTTTAAAACTTGTAACCGTTAATAATAGGGAATTTGTGAATTGGAATTTTAATTTTAAGGTTTTTTTAGCAAGTTAATCATAAGGATAACTAAATTGCTTGTAATGAGGAGAATTCAAACTTTCAATTTTGTCCATATCAAATGGTGCAGCACGTCGTTTGCGGACTACTGTATTGGATATTCTTGTCCCCTCCCGAATAAATTCCTGGTTGCGCCAGTGCGTACAATGAATATATGCGATGAGCCATCGCGTTAAGTAGTTGTAAATTCGTTGCTACATGATAGCTTTTGCAAGCTATGATTTTTTATTGGTCATTGGAAATTTGATGTCATAACAAGCACAGGATTTCCATAAACAAACTTTCAAGAGAATATTTTATAATTATTATTGTATTGCCACGCGGGGTGTCTAAAAGTCCCCTGACTTAGGATAACTCTGTTATTATCAGAGTTACAACAAAATGTAAGAGGAGAAACCGTCTTAAAATAAAGTTTTTAATAGATAGTAACTTCATCCATTTATGTTCTGGGTCCAGGTAAATTGTAACGTTCCATTTTTATGTAACATTATGCGCATATAGAGAGTACAGCCCAAACGGCTTGTCCGATTTGAAAAATTCTTGCACTTTAGATTGAAAACATTATATTTGGAGACGGTTTCTACTCCTACATTTTGTTGTAACTCTGATAATAAGAGAGTTACCGTATGTCATGGGACTTTTAAGACACTCTGTATAGTAGCTGAAACACTAAACAAATAATAGCCAATAGCTTTTTACTATGGAAAGAACAGAACAGCTTACTGAAAATTGTAACAAACAACTAATAATAACTTTTCACTCTGGAATGAACACGACGTTTTACTGAAAATGAAAAACACTGCTGAACTACTAAACAACTAATCATTTTAAAACGTTAAGATTCTTTTCAGTTCAGATTATGAATGGTAGAGTTCCTGAATAACTTCCTTCACAGACACTAAATTTAACATATCTCTTTCCATTTTCAGTAGTAAAAATGTGTCCAAAATGTCTTCACACAAATTAGCTCTGAGATTTGTTTACTCTCTAACTTTAACTTTGAGAAGCACCTTTCACATGTCACTTGTGTGCATGGTAGAGACAACGCATGTTTGTATGCAATGTATAAATTATTAAAACAACTAGACTGACAGAAATTGGTGCAAAATTTTCCCTGCACATAACAAACAATTTTTACACAAGGTGTTTGCAGCATCATTATCACTCTTGTTGCGAATCCCGTCCAAAATGTTCCATCTTCCATAGCATGCTCAGATGCTTAATCATCATCTTCTACGGATTCAGGGGCATGATTCTCTTCAGGATCATCAAAACCAGAACGTTTTGTGACAGAATACACGACAAAGAACTGCTGGAGCTCTTTGTATATTTCCTCCTATTTTATATTTAGTTTTTCTCAAGAACTCTGAAAGCTCCTGCAGACACACCATTCTTCCCGATTTCCGAAAAGTGCTTGGGATCCAGCATTTGGAGTTCATTTGGCTCCTGAAATCTATCGCTGACACATGTAAGAATTTTCGTTGAAGTTTTTTATTCTGAATGAATAATTTTCACTTATATTTAAGTTCTTTCCCAGTTCAACTGCCGCAAGCTCTCCTGACATTTTCTTCTTCTTTAAGATTCTTCTGGGCGGAAAGCCTTTTTCCATTGCTATCTCTACACCCGATTGCACAAGCTGTTGTTTTTTTACACAAAATATTTTTGTATTTTCGTAAAGCTTAAACAAACATCTTTTGCCTCTATTTTCTTCTGAAGCTGCTGCTGCAAATTGTCTACAAGTCTCCAGGTTGTACGATAGTCCAATCCGTGAGACTGCAGGTATTTTGAAACATGCTTCGTTTCTGTAAACAAGTCCTGAAACACAGAGCACATCACTACAGTGTTAAATTCTGTAAATTTATTCAGCAAAGTTTAGCTTGAGTAGGGGATACATGTAGGTTCTGCAGACAACTTTCCAATTCCACCCCTTAACTACCAAAAAAATTATGAAGCCACCACTGGCTATAGTACTTTAACACAGAGGGATAACCCAAAGTGAGATCGCATAGGCTTTCATAACATTTAAAATCAAACAAAAATGAGCTAACTATTTCGGAAATTTTATATTTAATAAATCATGAAAAAGTGTGTAATTTGTGGAGAACTAAAACAATTCCAAGAGTTCGCTAGAAATGGAAACAAGAGGTCTGATAACTGTAAAAGATGTTATAGAGCAGAGAATCTCAATAAAGAAGTTGAACAGGGTTTAAAATATTCTGCACCGTTGATAGATTATTCACTCTCATCAATAGAACGAGTGATGGAAATACATAATAAAATGTTAGCGCATGACTTTATAAAAATAATGTATCTTTTCTTTAAGGACATAGACACACGATTTAAGATTTTAAGACCAGCTACATTATCAGAATGTAAGTTTGTAGATCCAACATATAACCCCGTAGGTTTTACATTACCGGCACCACAAGTTATTTTATTTAAAGATATAATACGTGTTGGTTTCCCATCATATTTTACTAGAAGGACCGAAACTACATGTTGTTATGACTTAATTAATGAAAGAAATATTAATAATAAATGTGTTGTATGTGGAATTCCTGCATATTATAATGAGAACTTTTGTTCCATATCCCATATAAAACTACATGATTGGAAACAAAAAAGATTGTCAGAATTTAAAGAAAAGGGATATATCATCACTAACTACAAATCACCACTAGATGACTAACGTAATTACTAAGCACTTTCTTTGAATATTTTTTTTGCTTTAACATTAGTTGACTAGCTAGCACATAAGGGCCCAAGAAACTAATGCAAAGTATTCCCATAACTAAAATGTTAAAGTGAGATCGCATAGGCTTTTATGACATTTAAAATCATAAACACTTACATCTAAAACTTATAACTTATAGTGCTGTCTTTGATTGAAGAAGTAGTTTTTGTTTGATCGAAATCGGTCCAGAGATGGCTGAATGATGATAAGTTAAAGTTAAGTATGTTGATTCGCTGTTACATACATATATACACTTACACCAGACGCACATACATATATTCAGCTTACAAACCAGTTTCAGTTGAGAGAGAGCAAAGAGTATACATATATGCATTTGATTTATATCCTCTCTCTTTCCTTCCTAGAGCGTGACATACAATTTGATTTTCTTTTCCAACTCCTCACACCAACACAACTTCTAGCTAGCAGTCGAGAGGGCGCTGTATATCAATGACGTAATCCCACGGGATGGGACTACGCAATGACTATGATGTCAATTGATACACGTCATATATCCTTCCACCTCCAGCAAGAAAGAGAGAGAATGACTTACATATAGCTCAACATGATTTCCTCAAATAAAAGAAAGAAATTCACAATTCTCAAATTGTACACCTTGTCTCAAAAAGGTTGAGCGCATTCTTTATTGGTGTTTTGAGGCAAAAATTTTCTAAGTCCAGCTTCGGGTATCTTCGGGAAAAAGTAAGCCAGGTTCGAACCTCCAAGCCAGCCCTTGCAATCGGGAAAAAGTTTGCAGATGTGTTTTTCTTCTTTTAAATATAATAAGACTTGTTACCAAGTTTTAAAAAAGCAACATTGATTGAAATACTTAATGATACAATATTTCGAAACCTTTTTTTTTAATGTCAGCACATGCTTGTTTGTCATTTAGCTCTCCATACGTAATGGAACATTTAAATACGTTAAAGAATCTTTCCATATGTAAAAGAATTCTCAATGTTAAGAAATAGAACATAATTATCGCCTGAGTACTAAAATACAAGTCAAAGTAGAACAGAAACAGCGTTTGTAATGGATATGAATGTCATAATTATCTTGAGATCCGTTATACATCGCTAGAAGCATAGTTCTAGAAGTCCTTGTGCTAGCTCATTGGTAAGCTGTTGGATTTCAAATCATAAGGTTGAGAGTTCGAATCCCGTCTAGGTTAATCCTTTTTTTTTTAATTATATTTTCCGCAATGCATGAAAAATTATATAAAATAATTACATTAGAATACATAAGTTGTGTATATATAACATAATCATTGCAGAACATAGTAATTATTATATTTAAAATATAACATCTGAGATAATTTTCACAGTAGGTCGGTATTATATATGAGGATGTAAATACAAGATAAGAAAATCATTTAATAGCAATAAATAAGTTATGTAGTGTATTTATTTGCATCTATTTGTCATACAGATGTAACTTCTCAATATTCTCATTACAGCATGTCATTTACATTCGTGAAATACAATATATTCCTACGGATATAGAAAGTGTATAAACAGAGTATCCAAAGTCGTATCCTGCTTCAAGACACATAACTTTTCCCGATCCCCTTAACGTCACGGGAAGAAACACAAATTCTCTTTAGAACGGAATGTCGTTACTTAGAGTCTCATTCGAATACGTTGAATATGCTTTTGTATATTCATTTCTCTCTCTCTCTCTTTCGCTTTGTTTATGTGTGTGTGTGTGTGTGTGTTGCGGAATATCCCAAGTTGAATACAACACTTACCAAGTATATGAGCATCATTGTCATCGAATACCAGAAATTGAAAGTCGTGTTTCTTCAGGTTGGGTTTGCGTGTTCAGGGCCGCAACTAGCGGGGGGGCAGAGCGGGCACGTGCCCCGGGCGTGTGGTTGGAGGGGGCGCCGGAAAGGAGATATATCAATTGTTTTAAAAATCGCACCCTTTCCCTTGAGGAACTTATTCTAGAGGTTAAAAGAAATCAAAAGTTTTATATATATATATATATATATATATATATATATATATATATATATATAGAGAGAGAGAGAGAGAGAGAGAGAGAGAGAGAGAGAGAGAGAGAGAGAGACAGAGACAGAGTCTCATCTAAATAGGTGTAATGTCATACATTAAAAACCTAATATTGCATGCATTTGTTCCCTTTGGCGACCACAGAGAATCCGCCCCCTTTCCTTTTCCTACCACAAGGAGCTGTTTGTTTGTATAATTCCATTCAGAACAGCTCTGAAGTTTAAAACGCTGTTATCAATAGGGGCGGGGGCGAAAAGTTCCCGATTTTTGTTGCTTGCTGGTGGTTGAAGAGTTTAGCTCTGTAATGTTACGCAATTGCTGTAATGTTTTTAAACTAGAGGGCAGTTTTGTGGCGGAAAAGATAATTTACACGCCTCGGTGTATTTAATTGTTTCTTGTACGCCTACCAAGAGATTTTGCGAGTGAAGGCTGTAGAGCTCTTCGAGGCATTTTGAATTGTTATCTATCAGTCCAACTTATGCTTTATTATGCTTTATTGTTAATTTCAATCATTTTTTTACATTAATCGTTTATAATGTACAATATTTACTATACATTAAATATTCTAAATATCTTTATCTATTTATTAATATTTTATGAAGCAATTACTTTCATATTCAATGAACATTCTAGTTAATGCACTGTAAAGAGAGATGCTTTGCTCGAATCAGTTTTTTCTATCACTTCTGTGCACCTTAGAGGTGCATATATACAGAAAGAGAAAGTATACAGAAAGGTGCCCAAAAAGTACAGAAAGTGCTCAACTTCGAGAGATACACATAACAATATAGTGTGGAGTTCTTGTGTGCTTCATTGTTGATGGAAAGTTTTCTTCTTTTCTCCACATCAAAGGATTACACCGAAAAATTTACAGAAATAAAACTAAGCTTTTCATTGTTGCATTGTTATGTTCTCAATGATTTTGGATCGTAAATATTGGTTTTAAAAACATTTCTGATCAGAATTGGCATTTTGCAAACTCATTGATCATCTGATCAACACTCAAACTATAATGAAAAAACTTTGACGCTTTGGAACACCCGTGACATCAATAGTCTCGCGGGCTACAGATGTAGCCCATGAAACTTTCAAGCAGAATAACAATGAGATCCTTTCGATTTTACTTTTGACCACACCCTAAACACGCAGAATGATAGTTGATAGAAAGGTACACAGAACCCTTTGAGTTTTCATCTCGAATTACTTTGCGGCAAGGAAAATAAAAACGCTGGGCTACAATGGTAGCCCGCGCGCGTATTGGAGGGTAAAAGTACTTAAAAATCGATATAACTGGTTTCATTAAGAATGTTATTTACAGTTGCAATCCATAAGTGATACTTTTCGACTAAACCTTGGGGGGAGGGGGCGCCGAATTGTGTGTTTGCCCCGGGTGACAGAAACCCTAGTTGCGGGCCTGTGCGTGTTCATGTTAGCTCACTGGTAGAGTACGGACTTGCCAATAAAGAGGTCTTGAGTTTAAAGCCTACAGCTAATTATCATTCTTTTGTTAGTAGGATTGCACAGAAATCGGATACAAGGAGTGGTTTACTTCTAGAAATATTTTCAGAAGCGTTTAGGTAGCCCTGAAAAGGGCTGCTTTCGGGAGTTAAGGCGGGGACATTAATATTGTATCCAAGACCCTTCTGAATTTATTACACGCTCCATTTTTCTGGGCATGGAATCTATTACATGGGTGACAAATCTATCTTCTTCCCCTACCTCCAGCCATGCTTCGGAAACAAGATGCCACAGGTCATCCTGAGTTCTTGGTGGATCTGCCTCAGGCCAACTTTCCCTTAGAGTACGCTTCACTTCTGTCCATATATTTTCCATGAGATTGAGGTCTGCTCCACGAGCGGCCAGTCGATTAAATCAATCTCAGGGTGCCCTGCGAACCATTCCTGAATCACACGGGAAGTATGTATTGGCGACTGGTATTGCTGGAACTGAATTACACCATCAGGCTGAAATACTCGTATAGATAGCACCATGATATTACTGATAATGTCTAAGTACTGAGCATTGTCCAGATGTCCTTCAATTCTATGAAGCTGTCCTGCTCCGCTACTGGAAATCCAACCCCAACATAAAATAGATACATGGCCACTGCGATTGCAAGCAGCCACATATCCATGGTCATATCGGGTGCCTCTCGGACGATACACAAAACGGCGTCCCTCCTTTGATGTTGTGAATATGGATTCATCTGAGAAAACTACGTTTTCCCAATTGAGACCCACATTCGCCTGTGCAAACGCGAGACGGTAAATTTTGTGGTCGTCTGAGAGTTTTTCCTTCACGGCATCAACACGGCCACGTAACCCAGCATGACGAAGCCTTCGAAGAGCTGTATGCTTACTACCAGGAAAGAGAGAAACTTCCCTTAGCTGTCTAGACGTCCTTTGTGGGTCTAACCGGGCTTCGTTTACTAATCTCGCATCTTGGGCTTCGTTTGGCACATGCGGACGACCAGGAGATCGTAAATTATCAGTCTGACCTGTTGCACCATATTTCCGAATAAATCGCCTTCCTGTAGAGGCCGGGACACCTACTCGCCTGCTAGCTGCAGTTGCAGAATAACCTTCCAACTCCCATAAAGTAATTACTGCTGTACGTCTATCCATAGTTACCAATGTTCTGAGCTGTGAGAAGGAAGCAATAGGTAAAAGCTAGTACCTGACGTGTGATTGGTTACTTGCACGACACGCCTATTGTGGGGAACAGCGTTGCCAGATCTAGCATAATGATGCTAGATCTAGCATAATTTGTATGTCTCTAGCATCTAGCATCTTGCTTTTAGCATCCTGCCCAAATCTAGCACAATTTCAGCAAGTTTATCAAAAAGCCGTAAAATCTGGAGATGAGAAAGAAGTTGGTCGTGGGAAGAAAAAGAACGGCAGAAAAGTATCCTCTTCCATTGATTCATACAGTCGGTAAACCATACAGGCAGTCTTATTTTTCGAAGTAAGTTCGAAACGTCTTTGGGCTTTTTTGTGGCTCCACCCAGGATTTTCTAATCCTTTAACTCCGAGGCATGGGCGGAGCTATGGGGGCCATTCTCCCTCCAACTTTTTGACAACTTCACCATCTTTATTTCTGACTTCATGATCATATTTATTCCTGAAATGACAGCTCCGAGACCAACCAAAAATCTGCCGCCCCCACCCCCAGCAGACGATTCCCAACTCCGCTTATGCTGCGAAGTAATTTTCTTTCAAAATATGTAAACAAAAACTTTGCATTCATTTATACGATATATACGCCATTGAGTCTGGCAACGACTGCATTAATTTAGTTGAGTTAAAATTTTGGTGCGTGAAGTATTGAGTTCTATCCATGCATTTTTGCTCTCTGTGTATTTTAAGTTACGTTATCGTATCTCAACTTCGTTTTTTTAAACTCCTGAATTAGTAATTATGAGGATCTAGCATAATTTGACCGAATCTAGCATAAGTTCGATCAGGTTTTGGAATAATTCCGAGCTGTGAGTCTGGCAACGCTGGTGGGGAACGACTTGGTCAACGACTCGCGAAAGAAATCTGAAAATGGTGCGCCGTAATAATAATATCAAAAACAGTTTTTATAAAGGAATATTAATACATACAAAAAGCTGTTTAAAGAATGAATTGTTATACTGACTTTACACGTATAAAAACATATACCATATACCAAACAGATTGAGCGATATGATGATAGCTGTTTTGAGACAAACTCTTTCGAAGTCCAACTTCGGGTATCTTCGGAAAACAGTAAACTAAAGCTGCTGGTTCGAACCTCCAAAGCCAACCTTAGTAATCGGGAAACGATGTACAGATATGTTTTTCTTTCTGTTAAATATAATAAGACATGTTGAAATGGTATTAAGTGTAGAAAAAAGTAACATTGAAATACTTAATGATACAATATTTCGAGACTATGTATTCACACTCTCGTTTCGTCATTGTGATTTCCATACGGAAAAGAGCATTTACGTATGAGCTCAGTTATATTTCAGAAGCAGCTTCCGAAAAGCGGTCATGTTAGCTCAGTGGTACACCACCGATCGTTGAAATCATGAGTTCGATACCCGTTCAGGTGAAATTCTTTTATGATATTCTACTTTCCTCAATGCATGAAAATTATGTAAAATAGTTACATTACAATTCATCAGTTGTATATATCAGTTGAATATATATATTCATATCATCAGTTGTATATATCAGTTGAATATATATATTCATATCATTTCACGACATAAGTAATTCTTATCTTTAAAATATAACATGTGAGGTATTGACAGAACGTCGGTGTGTTATGTGTGAATATTGAATACAAATTTAAAAAATCGTGTAATAGCAATAAATAAGTTATGTAATGTATTTATTTGCAGCTACTTTCATCGCAGATAACTTCTCAATATTCGCATTACAGCATTTAGGTAGAGCATATCGAAAATCGGATCGTGGTCCAAGACAAAAAACTAGCTAGCTCCAAACTGTCACGTAAGAAATTCGCGAATCGCAAAAGTAAAGTGAAGAGATTGAGAGCGGTAATTCCTTAATCGCTCTCTCTCAACTCTCTCTTATCTGCATTTATACACATAAAAGTGTATGTATGTATGTTCAAACATAACTCATGTATGCCTAGAGCAGGGTTTCTCAACCTGGGAGTCGCGGCCCCAAGGGGATCGCGAAGATAGGCGGAAGAGATAAATATAGTTAGAATCTAATACCAGAAATTACTTTTAAATATTATTTTTAATTTTGTTCTAATAGGCATACTTTTATTTTTTATACACTGTAAAGAACAATAAAAAATAAGTCTACTGAACATTTTCAAAGGGTGTAGAATTCGTGTTACTATTCGGTTCAAAGTCTCTTGTCGTCGCGAATTCTGTCGAGAAATTTGAAGCTTAAAATATACAAAACGATAATCATGCCTGTTTTTCTGTATGGTTGCGAAACATGGTCGCTTACTCTGAGGGAAGAACATAGACTGAAAGTATTTGAGAACAAGATCCTTAGACGAATATTCGGACCCAAGAGGAGCGGGAATGGAGAATGGCGGAAACTTCATAACGAGGAACTACATAATTTATACGGTTTACCCAACATTGTTAGGGTCGTCAAGTCTAGAAGGCTTAGGTGGGCAGGTCATGTAGCTAGAATGGAAGAAAGTAGAAATGCTTTCAAAATTTTGACTGGAAGACCAATCGGAAAACGACCATTAGGAAGACCTAGGCGCAGATGGGAGGACAATATTAAGATGGATCTCGCTGAGATAAGAATGCAAAGTAGAAACTGGATCCAATTGGCTAAGGATAGAAGTCAGTGTAGAGCTTTTGTGAACGCGGCATTGAACCTCCGGGTTCCATAGGCCATAGAGTTAGTTAGTTAGTTGAGTTGTTTAAAAATGAATTTAAATCAAAGAGGTATGATATAAAACTAATAAGAACTGTATATAGAAATACTAGAAAAATACACATGCAACAAAACCTGCACATTGAAATACAATTAAAATTAAAACCTAATGAGATACCTAAGCATGGTGTAATTTCACTAGTGCAGCAATGTCCGGTTCAATCTTCATGACGAACATTATCAAGCCATTTTCAACTGATAAGCGATTTCTTATCTTTGTTTTAATGTTTACCATAAAAAAAAAAACACTTTCGCACAAGTACGATATAGCAAATGGAATTATTACTTTTAAAGCAGCAATCCCCAGACCAGGATATTCTTCTCTCCTCATCAGGCAGAACTTGTCCAAGTCTTCGTTACAAAAAACCAGTTGCAAAAACTTGTCGCATGATCATTCTATTATTTGGTCAAGAAGTTGTGGGCTTAGATCGGATACGTTAATGGCCTCTTCAATGAAGGAGTTTAACATCCATCTTGAACCAGCACCTTCGTCGTTGGGAATATAGATATTACAGTTACTGTATCCACTGTCAGTGCCGGGCGCCGAAAAAAGGGGCCACACATTTCGGAGGAAGTGTGATACTCGTGTTAGGAAAGTGTATGTGCACATGTGTAAAATAGAAGGAAAAACGTAATAAAATGTGCTCAAAATTAAGGAAAGGTAGGGTTTATTTTGAAAATGTTATTGAGCTTCGTGCCAACCATGGTGGCGCTTCGTAGCTAGTCTGTCAACGTCACTCATATATACGGTGACATCGTACTATACTCTCGCCCCGAGCGCTGATTTTCCATGGCACTGTTCACTATAAACAAAAAAATGGATTCTACTATTATAGAAATAGGTATGTTAAAAATCCCACACAAGCTTATTATAAAACAAATTATAAAAGGGTCGCTGGCAAGAGCGTGTGACAGGAATCGTGATAGGGATTAGATTGAGAACCACTGGCCTAGAGTAATTTTAACCACATTTCTTATAGTTTCAAAAAGAGTGCTGTCGGGTTACCTATGGTGAATGGGAGGGGGATACATATAAAAGATTGCTAGAAAATGATCGATATTAGATTCATAGTTTTCGGGGTCGCTTAGATAAATAGTGAGACTTTCAATTTCGCTTAACTCCGATTAAGCTCTCATTAGTAGGGATGGGCACGAACAACTTTTCTTTGAAACTCGACTCGACTCGAAACATACATCTTTGAGGTCTACTCTTGGACTCGGCGCGAAAAATATCTTCCAACTCGACTCGGATTAGAGTCAAGTCGAACCAAAACGAGCCAAATCCTGTGTGTAGTCCTACCTAGACAATACATAGACAATAATTATTCTATCATCAATTATACTACTATTACTACAAATAATAATAATAATAATAATAATAATAATAATAATAATAATAATAATAATTATTATTATTATTATTATTATTATTATTATTATTATTATTATTATTATTATTATTATTATGACAACACCGTGTACAAACATGAACAATAGATGGTGAGTAAAGGAATACTAAAAGCTAGTTGACTGCCGACGTCGGTAGTCATGAACTCTACAAGGCAAAGACATCGTTCATTACTCTAAGCTGTAAGCGTCGGTGGACTACAGATGGTCAACTATTGACCTCTCGCCAGAAATTGGTGGCCCCGTAGCGACGATCCGTGGTGGCCCAAGTTCCATTTTGAAAACTTTACAACCAGCAGCAGAGACGCGATGAAACGCCAACGAACCACAAAATTACTCTCCCAAAATATGTCAAAATGCCTATATGTGTGATTTGTTTATATTTAGGTGAATCAAAAAAACACAAAACAAATACCCGGGGTGGACGCAAACTATCAATATTACGATTACTAGGCACGTGTTCTTCTGACTTCCCCACGGAAACGATCATAAAAAGCTTGGTGGTTGAAGGATAAATCATTGACGTCTTAATTTAGCCAATCAGACAAACCCCTACATCTCGAGTTCTAGAAGGTGATACCGTGAACCATTTCAGATTTATTGCTTCCTGGAGGAGTACTATCCATGAGCAAAATTTGAGCATAATAGCCGACATGCATCTTCGGTGCCTCTTATCTTTAGTACAATTTTAACCAGAGATGGTGTGGGTCAATGAAAATTTGATCCACGACCCACCATGACCCACCCAAATGCCCCACTGGCCCACTCTGACCCATCAACCATCGTGATCCACTCTGACCCACCACCAACTATGAACCACTCTGAACCATTGTGACCAACTCCGACCCACCAAAACCCATCGACATCAACTCTGACCGATGGCCCACGTCCTCCTCTCCTTTGACTAAAGAGGTTACACTTGTAATAAAACAAGACTGTGAAATTATCACTTATCGGAGTTTGAATTTCTACCGTTAATGGCTCAAGCACCTCTCTGTTACAATACTGGTGGGTCTGACCTTTACGATATATAATGGCAAAGTGTTTCTCATCTCCCAAATTAAAATGAATTTAAATTTATCATATATAATTATTTCTTTGTTGCCTTACAGACACATTTCAGTAGAAAATAGGGTGAAATTTGAAAGTTTCAAATCAAGGAAAATTAGACCAACGTAAAAAAAAGAGAGAGAGAGAGCGCGAAACTAATTTTCTATATAATTAAGCATGCCGTACTAATTGAAAATGCCCATGTAATTAAGTTTAGAATACAAATTTTATGGCCATTTTTCTCTAACTTTATGGCTTGATTGCCTTATGCTCGGAACGCTCCATATATTAAACACCAGCTTCAGCAATTATAAATAGAAAGCAGTGGGTATAAAATTCAAAAAGAACTTTAGTTTGCATTACTCAATTTGTTTCTCAACTAATATCAATCGTTTTCGATTATTTTTACAAATCAACCCACTACCAATTTCCAATATATAGAAAATGCACCCCCGTCCCCCCGCTCATAAAAGATAATTTTAAAAATGCCAGGACATATTCTCTTTATTTTTAATAAAGAGTTATATGCTGAATTTCAGCTCTCAGTTGAACGGCTTGTGAGATACTAAATTTTTCGCAAAAATTCGGACTTCTGCTCCCCCTAAGGATATGTATTATAATGAAAGTGACACGCGTATGATAACTTCCCAGTTGGGATTGGAGCCTGATTATATACCAAACATCAATTCATTTGACTTTGCAATTTGACCGTGATGATTACGCAGACATAGTTACTTTCAATTTTTTATGATACATACCCTTATTTCATATATTACAGATGATTCAAAAATATTTTTTCAAGCAGTTAGCTCCTCTAGAATCTCACAGGCTGCATCCCAAAATCCAACTCCTACTATCCTATGACAATTCAAAAGTGACTGAACTTTTTTATTAGGAAAAAATGACAAAAGAAAAATGGAGATCTTGAAAGTAAAATGTAGAAAAGCTCGGTGCCCCCAATAACTACATATTTCTCCGCCCCTTCATCCCGAACTTAAAAATAAAACTTAATTCGAATATGGTTAATTAGTGAATTTATTACAGTTAAATTTCACTCACTACACGCTACAGCTACAACTATGTAACAAAAAATAACAACTGTGAAACATGTTCTGAATTACTATTAGATTTCTTACGCTATTATTAAACATATTAGAATAGTAAAAGAGGATTGTTCGTGAAATAGTATATTTGCTCTTGATTTATAACTTTTTCATACGGAAAAAATTAAAATATTATTCAAGTTTTAAACTTTGCACTCTGAAAATATGTTGCCCTCTAGGCAATGGGACTAATGTGAAATGTGGACTAATGTGCACTAATGGGAAATGCTGCACTGTTAGCGGCGCTGAAAACTTACCATTCGATTCTAATATCGAATGATTTCGATATCTTTATGTCGCTACGTAACCACCCTGGGTGCTAATGGGAGCTTAATTGGACTTGAATTGAAAGTAGGACTATTCACCTAAGCGACCACGAAACTATGGATTCGATACTAATATCGACCCGTTTCTAGCATTTTTGATATGTATCCCGACAGTACTCTTTTTCCAGACTGTAAGAAATATAGTTAAAATTGCTCTAGATATATCAGAATTATGTTGAAATACACACATAAATCCACTTTTATATTCTGTACAAATAGAGAGTGAGCGAGCGAGAGAGGGCGACTCAAGGCATCACCACTTCCACATTGCAAAAGCATATATCAGGAATTGAATTGAAAATCTATGTAAAGACTTTCTGCTGTGGCATGCTTCATAAGGACAATTCCAGTCTGCTCATGTGACCTTTGGGGTTCATGAATTTTTTTGCAAGCGTTCCGACTTTGGATTCTCGGTTTATACCTTCTGTTTATGCATCGAATAACTTTTCAAGAACATAAATGACATTCTGTATTATGAATGCTGAGAATTACCCTCTATATGACAAATACCTGCAAATAAATACACTACATGATTTATTTATTGCTATTGAACGAGTTTCTTAACTTGTATTTACATCCTCATATATAATACCGACCTACTGTGAAAATTATCTCAGATGTTATATTTTAAATATAATAATTACTATGTTCTGCAATGATTATGTTATATATACACAACTTATGTATTCTAATGTAATTATTTTATATAATTTTTCATGCATTGCGGAAAATATAATTTAAAAAAAAGATTAACCTAGACGGGATTCGAACTCTCAACCTTATGATTTGAAATCCGACAGCTTACCAATGAGCTAGCACAAGGACTTCTAGAACTATGCTTCTAGCGATGTATAACGGATCTCAAGTAATTATGACATTCATATCCATTACAAACGCTGTTTCTGTTCTACTTTGACTTTTATTTTAGTACTCAGGCGATAATTATATTCTATTTCTTAACTTTGAGCATTCTTTTACATATGGAAAGATTCTTTAACGTATTTAAATGTTCCATTACGTATGGAGAACTAAATGACAAACAAGCATGTGCTGACATTAAAAAAAAAGTTTCGAAATATTGTATCATTAAGTATTTCAATCAATGTTGCTTTTTTAAAACTTGGTAACAAGTCTTATTATATTTAAAAGAAGAAAAACACATCTGCAAACTTTTTCCCGATTGCAAAGGCTGGCTTGGAGGTTCGAACCTGGCTTACTTTTTCCCGAAGATACCCGAAGCTGGACTTAGAAAATTATTGCCTCAAAACACCAGTAAAGAATGCGCTCAACCTTTTTGAGACAAGGTGTACATGCTGTTCTCACTAGATCTCTTTTTAGAATCAGTGTCTCTAACTCAATATTTTTTCGGAACGTTCCAGGATTTTAATTTTTCAAGATGTCGCTTTAAAACATATAGGGATTAATTCACCGCATTACTAATAAATATGATAATTGTTAAAAGTGAGTTGGCAACACTGCAACCTCACCCCCAAATAACGTTAAAATTCAATAGCTCGGTCCCTAATTAACCGATTTCAAAAATTCAAACGGCAGATGAATACTAATAACATAACCAATTTTATAAAATGCATAAATGGTTGCATAACCCACAGAATATTTCTCCTTTTTTCAATATCTCTACTAATTTTTACTAAATCGAAAAAATAAAAAATATTACCGTATTCCACATAAAATTCTAAGACCTTTTTAAAGAATAACATTTTCCCGAAAACTCAAAAATAAACCCGTAAAAGTTCCGGACATTTTGAATTTGTTATAACTTCGTCAAATATTAACCGATTTTCAAAATTCAAACGGCAATCAATAGAGAAATAAATTTACTATCTATTGAAAGTTTTATAAATTGGATAACTCTAAGGATATAATTACAAAAAACTCAAATAAATCCCTTATTTATATATGGATCTTTAAAATTCAAATGATATTATGTTCTATATATCCAAAGGTCTTAATTTTTATAATCTTGAAACTATAAAAACACTTATACACTTAAAACATACTTAAAATTATAAGTTCGGCTATTGATAATGAAATCATAAAAACACTTATACACTTAAAACATACTTAAAATTACAAGTTCGGCTATTGATAATGAAATCATAAAAACACTTATACACTTAAAACATACTTAAAATTACAAGTTCAGCTATTGATAATGAAATCATAAAAACACTTATACACTTAAAACATACTTAAAATTACAAGTTCGGATATTGATAATGGAATCTTCTGCTCACTTCGTTCTCTATAGGAAACAATGACTTCTTAAACTCTGCCCACTGATCATAATTCAAGCTGAATAGACAGCCGTTAATATCAAAAACTATTTCAACTTCGGTTTGCACATTTTTCACAATTACATTGAAATTATTAGTAAGTATAAACTTTTTTTGAGGATCCATTATATCCACTCCATTTTTTTACTTTTGAAGACATATTCTAATCATTTTTATTATTTTTTGGATTCACAAAACCGATCCTCATTTGAAATTTACATACAGAACTCAACAGTTGGATAATTATCTTTTAAACCAGTGTATTTAATTTTTATTCCATCTTTAACGATCCCATCAATCATTTTATCTGTTAAGTGTTTTGTAAATCTACGTGGGATAAATACTTTAAACTCTTCACATTCAACTAAAATGCTCTTTCCAAACTTAGTTTTTATCTTTTCCATTTTCACAATCTTATATTCTGTATTTAATTCTAATTCTCTTAATCCAATAACCTGTTTCTGTTCAAGACTTCCAAGTTTATTTAAAAAATCAATGTGTTGAGCCATCTTTTATTATATAGAATTTTTTCTAATAGTCACGAATTTCATTAAGTATGTCATTGATTCTGTTAACAATATCCCTTACATTTTCATCTGTTAATTCACCATTCATTAACTTAATTACATTAAGCTCATCTTTAAACAATTCAATTTGATTAACCATATTTTTATAATATTCTTTCTTTGAAGCTATATTAAACCGTGTTGATAGACCAGTGATAACAGCAGAAGCCGAAGCAAATGCAGTTGTAATAATTGAATACACTGTAATAGGAATAAATACATTGATGAACCCTGTAGAAGCTGATAATAGAATTGATAACGTAATAAGAGTAGTATAAACGCATTTTATTCTCTTAAACTTCCTTTTGTTTTTCATTAATAACTTCTCAAGATTTAATAGAGTATCTTCAATTAACACAATTAAATTCTCACGTGGTATGTTATCTGGAATATTCATTTATTAAATAAGTTTTTATGATATTGTCATAAAAAACACTTACAAACTAAACAGATCTAATAAACATATAATTGATTTATATCTTCTCAATTATTTTTTCTTTTTGTACATCGTATTCTAAATTCTTCTTACCATTCAAAACAACATAACAAATCGTTTTATCTGGTACATCGCTTTCAAAATTAACAGTCAGTTTCAAATTAGTTCTATCACTTACAGTTACTGATTTATGTTTGCTTGTATTAATTACGAACATTGGCCTATTTTCTAAAAACTCTTTAGGATAGTAATACATCTCAGTGTTTCCAATTGTAGCTCTCTTATATATCGTATACATTTCGTAAGCTTTCAAATACTTATGTTTCGCAAAATCTAAGTTTAAAGATTCTAATGGAAAAGATTCGTTTCTAAAATAGAATTACGAAAATGGATATTCTGAACTTTACAATGATCAAAATAGCTTGAATCTCTTTCTTGATTATCATTTCTATCAGTTTAAAAAAAGGCAATCACAAAATTAGGTATATCAAATTCACTTGAGTTAAATTGTGTGGTTAAATCAAACTCTAAATATTTGCCACTAACTGATTTCTGTAAACATTGATATGTGTTGAAGGAAATAGGAATCTTACCTTCTTTTAACATATTAGATTTTAGCAAGGTAGCATAGTTAGGTTCATAATTAACAACAGGCATTCTTAACTCCATATTTGTAATCTTAACTTTACCCGGATGTGGTTGATTGTCCTCATATGTTCCATCTTGTTTTTTTTGTTTTCCAAATAGCAAATGCATTATCATCAGAACAACTTCTTTTAAATATATATTTTAATCCACCTTTCCACATAACATCTTTATAATCTGAACAAAATCCTGGCAAAAGTCTTAGCAAAAACACTATTTCTTCATCTGTTCTTGCCCACGTAATTCCTTCCCATCCACATTCATCTAGTGATTTGCCTCTGGTTTTGAAATCGTACATGTGTTTACAGCTGTTGAAGTTAAACCAGGATAATCTATAATATCTAATATCTGCCCATGCTTACTAACTTGAATTTGAGAAAACAAATGTGGGAAGAAATTATTAATAAGTCGAATATTTTGACCAGCAGTATATTCTCCATCAGCGTCTCTACCTCTAATTTCAAAAGTTACATAAATATCAGCATAATAAGGATGTATGAAGCCATCACCCACGTCAATATCAAATTCAATAGACCTGTTTGGCTTATTTAAATTCTCGATTGCTTTTTGATTAGGTTTAAAGGATTGTAATTCATATGATTCTATCTTATCCATATTTATTATAAAAAAATATTTGTAATCGTTTTATGAATTAAGCCCATAAAATAAACCCATAAAAACTTAAATATAACTTCTCCAAATATCCTTATTCCTATTCACCTGACTAATAATTTCTGAAAAACTATACCCATCTGTAAACATTTTTAACACTGTAATGCATAAATGTCCACAAATTACCTCGTTAAAATGCTGTATACGGCTGCTATTGTACTCTATATTATGACCAAGATATTTTACGAGTGTTTTTGGCGGATTACCTCCAAATGAATCAAACACATACTTTCTATCTCCTTTTTTTCAATAACAAATCCAATGCGTTCCTATATTATTAGACGTATCAAAATTAACAATACCACACTCATTCTTCCTTAGTTGTTTAGGCAATTCATCACTCATAAATACACCTCTAAACTTTCTTATCTTAAGTTTTTTACAAGTTGTATTAGGTCTAAATTACTTAAAGGTTTAATTTCTTCTTTTTCTTTACTGTTTTGGAGTTTACGTTTTTTGAAAGCTTACCACCTTGTTTTTCTTCCATTGCTAAGTTATGTCGCTTTTGTTCCTCTAATTCCATTTTATTCTTTTTTGCATCATCTACAGTCTTAGCAATAGCAGCCGCACCTCCAGCAACAGAACCTAGAGCACCTATTAAAGCTAAAATCGTTGGAATAGTAAATATAAAACCACCATAACGAACTTTATTATCGTTTGTCTTTATTTCTTTGTTTATTTTCTTAAGTTGTGGTATAGAAAGAGATAGAGACATACATTGTCCTTTACTTAGTTTTGCTTCCTTTTGTTTGAGTTGTTTGTTAGTTAAAATGTGATCTATATTTAATTGTTTAAGTTCTTGATTAGAAATCGTAAATGTAAAACCTTTTAACTGCATATTTATTATATAATTAAAAGCTTTTTATGAAAAATTTCCATAAAAGTACATATAAACCTAAACCTAAATCTAAAAATACTTATAAACCTAAACCAAATCTTACTTTTGTGTTCATAGCTAAAGCAGTTCCTAAAGCTGGTAAACGTTCTGTTATCAAGTTTGCATCTTTCGAGAAAACTCTTTCCCATGCTTTATTTTCTAATTCTTTGTCTGCAATATGTCTAGAAGATGTATCTTTATTATCTCTGTAGTAAATATCATGTTCTTTACAAGCTTCATCTAGTGGGTTAATTCCATTGTCTCCTCTTTCTAATCTTTCTTGTAGCTTAGTTCCTGGCAGTTAACCCTCTAAGTTTCCCTGAAGACTGGACTGTATCTTAATGGATCATAGGAGTTGGTCAGACCCCTCACCACCACACCCGTTCAGTCTCTGAGACGGCTCCATATTAGACTGACCATTATATTTCTATGTTGCATAATTCTTTCCATACAGTTTTAAATAGCTTCTCTTTACTTCTTCGTTCTCTCATTCTAAGTTTCTTTCTTTCTTTTTCTTTTTCATGCCAAATAGGATCTTGTTTATGTCGATGATAATAAACCCTTCTTATATAGATATATATAAAGAAGATATATCGAATGAGGTATCACGTGACCCATATTTTCATATAAAATTTCTAAGTTGGGCCTGGGCTAAGATGAAAGGCGGCCCTGGGGGCACCGCGACAACATTATTCGATTTGCCCCATGACTTTCCTATTTGAGGTTTGGTTTGGTTCATTTATGTTCAACCATTTCCATATTAGTGCTACTGGACGTTTATGTGATAAAGGCAACATATTTTGGCCGCCATTTTGAACACGGTGACCGATATGAAAAATCTTTTGCCACATCGCTTTTTAGTTTTTAAAGATCTATCGAATGAAGTCTCACTAGCCCCATGTTTCCATTTAATATTTTTAATTTAGCCCCGGGGCCACTTAAAGAGCGGCCTTGGGGGCATCGCGACATCGCCGTTCGATTTGCCCCATGGTATTTCCTATTTGAGTTTTTGTTCAGTTTATTTATGCTCAAACGTTTTCGAGATATTTCCGTGGAAAAATTAAAATGGCCATCCTGTATATATAATGTGTTTGTCTACTCCGCCACTGGTTTAACGTCCCGTTCAGCAGCGAGGCTGTGTGAAAAAAGGCATGTGTTTCACAAATTGATGCTAGAATCTTCCTACAAACTACGTTCATCGTCCGTTTCGTAGTCTGTAATTTCATTGTTTATTATTTCCGTAATTTCTCGGGGCGAAAATACACCACTATCATAAGAATCACGACTTGTCGCGGTGGTATTCGTAGCCAAAAGCTCAACGAAAAAGAAGAAGGAATAGTAAGCAAACTACAAGAAGATGTGAAACAACCATACACACTTTCACTAACTAATAGAAAAGGGGAAACAAAAATAGCTATATGTTTTTGCCTTTTGAGTACTCATATCTTTCTGGGAATATATACTTGACCCCACACTTCATTTAAATCTACGCAATACGTGACCTGTACGCATGAAGGTGAAAAATATTCATGAAAAGTAAACAGTAGTTGTATGCTGGTGTTTTATTCTAACAGTCAACTCAATGTTCAACTAACGGAACTGACCTTGATAGGTACTGACTATACACCTTGTAACAAGAGGGCAACTAATTACCCATGGGTGTCTTGCAGCAATACAGCGAGCTATGTGCGTTCTGAGTCACTCGCCTGGCTGTGTTTGAGAAAATATTGTTTGCTTTTCTTGCCTTGGGGCAAGGATTAAGAAGGCACCTTTGCAAACCTTCGGAGAGTGGGATGGAGTAACATAAAATGATCGAAAGACGACCGATGTTAATATAGAGCAGTGTTGGGCAAATTTCAATTGAATTAACAATTAATCTGTAAATTTAATTGTTAATTGCAATTAACAATTGAAATAAGTAATGGTTAATTGTTAATTGCAGTTGGCCATCAAAAAAGGAGAATCAATTGCAATTAATCAATCGATTGAAAGTAATTGCAGGGAAAGTAATTGCAATTGAATTCTGTAATTCAATTGCAATTGAAATTAATTGGCAATTGATTCAATTGCAATTGATTTCCACAGCAATTACTTTCAATTGATGATCAATTGCAATTGATTTTCACTGATTAACTTTCAACACTGTAGTTCAGAGAGGGCGTGGGGCAATGAAAACTTTAGTCACGACCAATTGACTCACCACCCGTCGAGACCCACGACCCACCGTGACTCACTCTGACCCACCATCCATCATAAACCACTCTTACCCACTGTGACCCACAGACCCACCAAAACCCATTGTCATCAACTCTGACCCATGATTCACGCCCTCTTCTCTACTGACTAAAGAGTTTAAACTTGTAATAAAACAAGCCTATAAAATTATCACTCATCGGAGTTTGAATTTATACGATCAATCGCTCAAGCACCGCACTAATACATTAACGGCGGATCTGACCTTTCTAATATAAATAAAATAGAGTTTGTTCGTGAGTCTGTCTGTCTATCTTTGTGCGGTCTGTGGACGAGATGAGTGGACCGATAACTTTTCAAAATTTGGTCACGGGTAGCTTGGTCTAGGCCCCAGACCAAGACGAAGAGTTTTTTTTTAATTTCTTACTACTATCCATTTCATAAAGATAGGCCCCTGACTTCGAGGTGCTGCTGTGACGTCCAGTCAAAACTTATACTGCATTGTCGTACCTCGTTGGAATTGTTGGAATGTTGTCTTTTCAATACTTAAGACATACAAATTTTCTTTGTACTGTATAATGAGAAAAAAATAGAAATTAATGAAAAAGTGCGTATTTTTTCGTATTTTTTTTTGGTAAATCAATGTTTGTAGGACTATATCTCGGAAAGGAGTTAACATGAAATAATTTCCTGTGCAAGATATGTAGATGCATATATTACCTGCAAGTTCTGAAAATTTCATTACTCAACACGTAGTAATTTTCTTGTTATTCAGCAAAAAGTGAGACATCATTATCTCTGAATTGCGGCGGTGTATTAACAATCTGAAAAAACTTTTAGAAAGATCTTAAAGTAGCTTTTTCAACCAAACTGTTTTGACTTGTTTTAAAAGATAAACAATCACAAATATGACATTATGATTTTCTCTGCTTTGCGCCCTTCGCTATCGCAGTTTATACGGAGTGCTACGTTGCCACATTTTCCTGACGCGTATACACTCTCAGCCGGACGGGTATTTAAACTTGTTACGCACTGTCCGTCACTTTTTAGAGATATTTTAAAAATGTAATGTCTCCACAGATTTTAAACCAATTTCTTAGAAATTAACAGGATATACAGTAAATGTAACAAGTGTTCAAAATTAGAAAAGCGAACTCTTATCTTGTTTGGATTTGCATCTGATGGTCCTCGAAAATTTGTTGATTTTTGTCAGTTCTTCACTTATTGCACGCAGTACAAAATACACTTGCACAGAAACAAAAACACGCACAAGGTTTATTATATGATACAACCTTAGTTGATATGTAATATTGAGTTTACAATTCACAGAAAATCTGTTTTCAGATCTAAGAGCTCCAAGCTACATTAGAATCTGCCTTTGAATAGGAATGACGCGTTTTTTTTTCGGCGCAGCCTCAGGTTTACTTGAAACAGAGTTACTATCTTGTTCACTCCCGGTTACGCCACTGAGCACAGAATAATCAATGTCCTTACTATTAATTACTAACTCATAACCGTCTGAGTCAGAGTCATTCATCAGTTCTGCAATTTCATTATCGCTAAACATTTTGCCTCTTCTTTTTGTAATACCGCCGCTCGTGAAGGAATATCCACTTTTTTTTTTTTTAATCAAAAAGCACAAGATATACTCACGAAAATATAAATGCCCGTTCGTCCGTCTCATTGCAATGAACCCATATGATATGAATGCGTGTGTAAGTTTTTGACGCCTACGAACCGAAGGGAAGTATTGAAGACTTAATCAGTGCGACGTGATTAGACGCAAATACAGCCCTCGTCACCTACTCATTGCATTGTTTTCTTTCGTTGAAAGAAAACAAAGGACCCATTCTGTGTTACTGTACATTCGGCAAGGGAATTGATCTCATAACTTGGGTGAACACGTGATTGCCAAGGCACATTTCTTTTTAACCTTTAACATGTTCGTAAGCTGGAGAGTGTGTATACTGATAGATCTTGAGGTAGAAATGAAGCAATTGTTTATAAATATTAGGGAAGATAGCAGGAGCAGCGATGAGTCAACCAAGTCATGACGAAAGTGAATGAAGTAAATAGATTAAGAGATGAGTTTTTGGATGTGTTACTTCAACGTTTTATTTCGATTACATTGAGATGTGTACACTCATGTCCAAAATTATTGTCGCATATCTATAACTGTGTTCTTGTAAGAATATAATTTAATAATGATTTTGCAGGGTACTTTTAATACTGATACTATATGTAGAGTCGGGAAATGTATATTTGTGGTAAATTTCATAGGAAAAGAATACGAAAATTAGCATGAGTAAAACAAAATGTTGCTAAATGGATAAGAAAATCTTAGTTTCGTTTTATTGTTCTTATTTACTGCTCTTTTGACATGACATTTTCCACATAGCCTACATGTCTTTGCCGATTATACACATACTAACATTATAAGAAATACCAGGCGAATTCGTTATCAAATTATATTCCTACAATAACATATTTATAGACATGCGACAATAATTTTAGACATGAGTGTACATGCATTAATGTTTTTATGATGTTGCGAAAGGTTATAATAAATACTTTTTCCTATTACATTCTTATGAAGTAGGCTTCGCGCTACAAGCTTCCTGAACGCGACAACACTGCACGACAGCGTTGCCGCACTTCCATTTACTGTATGCTGTTTCTTCATATAAGCGCGGGGAATTTAAAGATTGGGTTGCAACATGGCTCACCGCTTAACGCAGAGAACATGTTGAAGTAAACATATTTTTTTAAAAAATAAATACTCTACCAACTAAACCCTTTTTTGTTAATAGTTCCAAATATTTGGAACACTAGACTTCCAAATTTTCGAACAGTATTTTGTACGTTTCTCTACCTACCATGGTAAAGGAGATCAGAGCTTCGCACATTTGTTTTAATTACACAAAAAATATCAAGTGATGAAAATTGAACTTTTCACAACTTACAGTTAATGGATGCATCTACATATTGTACACAGGAAATTATTTCACGTGATCTCTTTTCTGAGATATAGCTCTATAAACATTGATCTACCAAAAAAGTATGAAAAAATACGCACTTTTTCATTAATTTTTATTTTTTTCTCACTACATAGCACAAAGAAAATTTTTATGTCTTAAGTATTAAAAAGAAAACATTCCAGCAATTCCAACGAGGTACGACAATGCAATATAAGTTTTGAGTGGACGTCACGGCAGCACCGCGAAGTCAGGGGCCTATCTTTATGAAATGGATAGTAGTGTGTCTCCAGGGGACGTTTACCGGGACCGGCCTGGGGACCAGAAAAGTCGACCGAGAGTTACCAAATTTTGGTCAAAGATATCTGGTCCAGGTCCCACACCAAGGCAAAGCGTTTTCAACAAAATTCGAACCAGGAGGTCTCAGGGGGTCGTTTACCGGGACATGTAAAAGTAGAACGATATCAGTGTTGATTTCATAGTTTTCGCGGTCGCTGAGATCAATGGTGAAACTCCGATCGCATTAACTTCCAAATTCACCGTATTCGGCTGCGGGTCGTGAGTCAACGGGGGGGGGGGAATACCGAAACGTAAAAGTAATCCAAAATGACCGATATTAGTGTCAAACCCATAGTTTTCGCGGTTGCTGATATCAATGGCGACATTACCATTAGCGATGACTTTCAAATTCATCCACCGTTGTGTGCGGGCCTTGGGTCACCAGAGGGGGGAATTCCGAGACAGGTAAAAATAATCGAAAATGACCGATATTAATGTCAAATCCATAGTTTTCGGGATAGCTGAGCTCAATGGTGAAACTCAAGACCGTGTTTACTTTCATATTTAGCCCCCATCAGCTAAGAAAGGGGGGCATTTTAAAGGGGATCACGAGACATGTAAAAATAATCCACAATGAAAGATTTCAAATCCGTAGTTTTCGCGGTGGCTAAGATTAATGGTGATACTTTCATTAGCGATAATTTTCAAATTTAGCCACCATTGTATGCGGGCCGGAAGTCACCGGGGGTGGGGAATTGCGAGACATGTAAAAATAATGAAAAGTGACCGATATTAGTGTCAAATCCATAGTTTTCGCTGTCGCTGAGATGAATGGTGATACTTCCACAGGCGTTGACTTCTAAATACAGCCCCCATCGGCTGTGGGCAAGAGGCAGTGTTTTTTCAAAATTCGAACCAGAGGATTATAGGGACTTTTACCGGCATATGTAAAAAGTATAGAAAATGGTAGATGTTAGTGTCACATTCATAGTTTTCGCGGTATTGGTTGGGGGTTGGTGAGGGCCAGAGGAGATTTTTTCACAATACGAACCAAGGGGGTCTGAGGGGGGCTTCACCGGGACATGTAAAAGTAGTAGAATTTGTGTCGAATCCATACTTATTGGGGTTGGCAGACGTATAGTGACACCCCCGATAGTGTATACGTTCAAATTCAGCCCCCATCGGCCTTCCCAATGAAAACACATGTACGTTGTTGTATATATATTCTCACAAAATATATCCAATTTTAGAAATGTTTCTTAATTGTTCTTCCGTTGTTCAGTTCGTTTACATTGATATTTTATCTGATCAGTGCGAAGAACGGGCATAACAGCTAGTACGAAATGGTAAAGTGTTTGTTGTGGAACAAATTACAATGAATTCAATTATATAGATAATAATTATAATTATAATTAATAATTATTTCCTTGTTGAATTATAGATACTTTTCAGTGGAAAACTGAATAAAATTTAAAAGTCCCAAATCAAAGTAAAGTAGACCAACGTAAAGGAAAAATGTAAAAAATTTTCCATATAATTAAGCTTACAAACTTAAATGGAAATTTAGCTTAATTACATGGAATTTTTTTTGTGTCGTTTTGTGTGCCTATTTCCTCGTTTTCTGCGTCACCGGAAATGGATCAATGTTATCCTACAAATATGGGGGAACAAGTTAATGCTATTCTGTCAGGAACGATTTCGAGGTCGTTTCCTTCACATCATCTTGTGCGTGTTTTCTACCGTTTTGTAAGCCTATTTCCAGGTTTTGTGAATCAATGGTAGTGGGTCAAAATGGGCATTCCATGTGGGAAGAAAAATGATCCACTCTCTCATTAGTATCGAATTGCAAGGTCGCTTCTTCGCATTGTTTAGTGCATGTTTTTACCGTTTCTGCGCATATTTTCACGTTTTGTAGGCCAACGAAAGTGGGTCAAAGACGACCTACAAATATGGCAGAAAAAGACATATTCATTCCACTTTCAAGGTCCATTTTGACCCTCTCTCACTAATGCACAAAGCGACACAAACCATGCATAAAAAATGTGAAGGAAACGACCTCGACATTCGACATTCGATGGTGACGGAACAGCATTAAGTTATTCCGCTATACTTGTAGGCCATTTTGACCCATTTTCAATGTCGCACTAAAGTGGAAAACAGCGCGACAGGAGCACAAAACAGTAAAAAGCAGACACTATACGATGCGAAAGAAACGACCTCCAAATTCGATAGTGGCGGAACAATGGCTCTGTTTCCTCACACATTGATGGACCATTTTGACGCATTTCTGGTGATGCTCAAAACGTGGAAGTAGGCCGAACAGAACGGTACAAAATACACACTAAACGATGCGAAAGAACCAACCCCGAAATTCGATAGTGGCGGAACAGTGAGCCATTTAACTCCTACTTTAAAGCCCCGTTTAACTCGCCTCGGGTGTTGCACAATACGAGAAATAGGTGCAGAAAACTTTTTAAAAAAAGGCACTAAACGATGCGAAAGTAACGATCTAGAAATTCGATAGTGTCGGAACAGTGGGCCATTTTTGTCACACCTTGGAGGCTTATCTTGACACACTTCTGGTGACGAACAAGACGTGGAAATAGAGGCACAAAACGTAACAAAACAGGCACTAGTCAATGCGAAAGAAAGGACCTCGAAATTCGGTAGTGGCGGATGAGTGAATCATTTTCGTCACACTTTGGAGGCCCATTTTGACACATTTCTGGTGACGCGCAAAACGTGTAAATAAGGGTACGAAACGGCACGAAACATTCACTAGTCGATGCGAAAGGAAGGACCACGAAATTCGGTAGTGACGGAGAAGTGGGTCATTTTCGTCACACTTTGCAAGCCCATTTTCACACACTTCTGGTGACGCACAAAACGTACAAAACAGGCACTAAACGATGCGAAAGAACCGACCCCGAAATTCGATAGTGGCGGAACAGTGAGTCATTTAACTCCCACTTTAAAGGCCTGTTTAACTCACTTCCGATGACGCGCAAGACGAGGAAGTAGGTACAGAAAACTTTTTTAAAAAATAGGCACTAAACGATGCGAAAGAAACGACCTAGAAATTCGATAGTGTCGGAACAATGGGTCATTTTGGTCACACTTTGGAGGCCCATTTTGTCACATTTCTGGAGACGCGCAAAACGTGGAAATAAGGGTACGAAATGGCACGAAACATTCACTAGTCGATGCGAAAGGAAGGTCCACGAAATTTGGTAGTGGCGGAGCAGTGGGTCATTTTCGTCCCACATTCGAGGTCCATTTTGACCGTCTTCCAGTGACGCACAAAACGTCGAAATATGCGCACAAAAGGGTACACGATGTGAAATTAACGACCTCGAAATTCGATAGTGGCGGAACAGTGGGTCATTTTCGTCCCATCTTGGGAGCCCATTTTGATCCACTTCTGGTGACGCACAAACCGTGGAACTGGGGGCACCAAACAGCACGAAAATTCAGTAGTCGATGCAAAAGGAAGGACCTCGAAATTCGGTAGTGTCGAAGAAGTGAGTCATTTTCGTCCCACCTTCGAGGCCCATTTTGACCGTCTTCCAGTGACGCACAAAACGTCGAAATAGACGCACAAAAGGGTACGCGATGTGAAATTAACGACCTCGAGATTCAATAGTGGCGGAACTCTTGGTCATTTTCGTCCCACCTTGGGGACTCATTTTAACCCACTTCCCATGACGCACAAAACGGAAGTAGACGCACAAAACGGCACAAAACGATGCGAAGGAAACGACCTCGAAATTCATTGGTGGCGGAAGAGCAATAATTTGTTCCGCCATATTTGTAGGCCCATTTTGACCCACATCCGGTGATGCACAAAATGTGGGAATAGGTGCACAAAGCGGCACAAAGCACGCACAAAAGATGCAAAACAAAGTGCCTCGAAATTCGTTGGTGGTGGAACAAGTTAATGACGCCGTAAGCACCAATATAAGTATATTGCAATTGATTTTCAGAGCAATTACTTTCAATTGATTTCAATTGATTTTGCCCAACACTGATATAGAGTTAATAGATTCGAGCAGTGGCGTATACTGGTTTGAAAGCATGGGCTACCACTGACCTTGTATATTATTATTATTGTTAATGATAATAATAGAAAATAATAATAATAATAATAATAATAATAATAATAATAATAATAATAATAATAATAATAATAATAATAATAATAATAATAATAATCAATAAATTTGCATCACAATTAACAAAAAGTGGTTGTGTTTTTTTCTACTTTTGTTTTGAGACCATTAATGTTTTCCACCGTAAATGAAATTCCACCATACACTTGCGCAGTTCTCGTGGATTACATTCGTAAAATGTTAATTTTTAAAATTGTAACTTCCATCAAAAGTCGCCTCTGTTACTGACGTTGGTTGTCATTCCTTAACAGTCTTCGCAAAAATTCTGAGTATAGTAACGTAATGCAAAAAAGCAGACAGTCATTATAATTGTTATGTTTATTATCGCTACCTAAATCCCAAATTTTTGCGTAACAAACTATTCTCGGGCCCTTTTGTTGCTGAGATCTTTTGACCGGGCCCCTTTTGATGAAGGGCGTTTTGATTCGGGCCATTTTGACTCGGGCCCTTTTGTTGTGGAGGCATTTTGACCCGGGTCCTCTTGACGCGGGGCCGTTTGACTTAGGCACTTTTAGAGCTCCTCCCTGGCTAAGCGGTTAGCGTACGCGCCTATGGCGTGGGAGACCCGGGTTCGATTCCCGGCGGGAGCTCATGTGGTTCGGATTCCATGTTAATTAGTAGGTCCACGTCTCATATAGCCTCGCTGCTGAACGGGACGTTAAACTCAAAATCAACTCAACTCAACAATTGGGCCCTTTTATAACGGGACCATTTTTGAAAAAGGCCCGTTTGACGCAGGTCCTTTTGAGTTGGATCATTTTGTCGTGGGACCCGTTTAACCGGGCTCCATTTATGAGGGGTGCTTTGATTCGGCTCCTTTCGATTCGGGCCCTTTTTCACCTTGGCCCGTTTGACGCAGGGCCTTTTGACTTGATTAATTTCGTCGAGGGACCCTTTAACCCGGGCTCCTTTTATGAGGGGCATTTTGATTCGGCCCCTTTTGACCAGGGCTCGTTTCATGAGGGGCGTTTTGATTCGGGACTTGACTCGCGCCCTTCTGTTGCGGAGACCATTTGACCCGGGCCCTTTGACGCGGGGTCGTTTGACTCAGGGGCCGCGGTGGCTCAGTTGTAGAGCGTTCATCTCTGCTGCTTGGGATGCCGGGTTCGATCCCAGCCCACGCCAATTGAACTTTGTGGTAGACAAACACCGTGTACGTGGGTTTTCACCCGGGCTCGTTTGACGCAGGGGCTTTTGACTTGGGTCATTTTGTGGTGGAACCCTTTTGACCCGGGCTCTTTTTATGAGGGGCCTTTTGACTCGGGCCCTTTTGACACAGGGCTGTTTGACTTGGGACCTTTTGTAGCGGGACCCATTTTCACCCGGGTTCGTTTGACTCGGGACCTTTTCTAGCGGGACCCTTTTTCACCCGGTTCCCTTCGACGCAGGGTATTTTGACTTGGGTCATTTTGTAGGGGGACCCGTTTGACCCGGGCTCCATTTATGAGGAGCGTTTTGATTCGTCCCCTATCGACTCGGGCTCTTTTAACCCGGAAAATTTTGACACAGGGCCATTTGACTCGGGCTCTTTTGTAACGGACCCATTCCCACCCGGGCCCGTTTGACGCAGGGTCTTTTGACTTGGGTCATTTTGTCGTGGGACCCTTTTGACCCGGGCTCTATTTATGAGGGGCGTTTTGATTCGGCCCCTTTTGATGAGTTGCGTTTCGATTCGGGACGTTTGACTCGCATCCTTTTGTCCGGAGACCTTTTGACTCGGGCCCTATTGACGCGGGGCCGTTTGACTCAGGGTCCGCGGTGGCTCAGTGGTACAGCGTTCACCTCTGCTGCTTGGGGTCCCGGGTTCGATCCAAGCCCACGCCAATTAAACTTTGTGTTAGACAAACACCATGTGCGTGGGTTTCCTCGGGGTTCTCCCGTTTCCTCCCACTTTTTTCATTCTACCATTTCATTCATTACTCATCATCACTGTCTCCCTTAGCCTAACCGGCATAATCGTGGGACTTAAATTCAAAGATTTTTCTATATCGGTCTTTTGCCCACCCGTTGGAAAAAATCCTGCGGGCGTTAGTGATTATGATGTTGCTTAGTTACTGTATTATATTGTTCTATTCACGGAATAAATACTTCTGTGTTTTATATAATAATGAGAACCTTATTTACATTTATTACGGTCCTTGCTTTACGACAGAGAAACATATTCACGTTCAGCGTAATCAGTTTCCATTCCCAAATAATTACAGTGAGGCGAATGATATAATTCATGCAGAGATTTAGGACTTAGGAAACATGTCGTAGTAAATTTCTGAAGAGTGAAAAGCGCTAGTAGCAGTAATTAGCTCAGTCGGTCCCTATAGTTCCTTAGTGAATTACATAAATCTTACAGATGTTGTATCTCTTTCTTTCTCTTCTGTCTACATCATGTCTGGTGATTAATGTTTCGACAAATAAACTTAAGTGGCAATTTTAAAAATAAGGTGATCTAGGCTATCAGTGACAGATGTTGTAGTGTATAACTTAACATATAAGATAATAAATTGAAAATCAGAGATGACAGTGCACTGATGCTTGAAATCTGTGCCTTTACTCCCTATACCTACGTTATTTCCCTAGTCAAAATAAAAACTCTTCAAAATTAATCACAAATTCTTATGCAACCATCCCTTCCTTAGAGTAGTGCGCAATCACATATCCGTCACGGCGATGTAAAGGCACTTTTGGCGACAGGATACATAGTATGAACATAAGGTAAACTAAGGACTAGCCCCAAAGAATGATCTGTTCCACATCTCTGTTATGGCTACGGTTTGGTATAATCTACTAACAATTTCACGAGCATGTATTATGGTAGAACCACTTACTGGTGGTTTTAAAAGTCTTTATGTACTCAATTCTTTTTTAAGTAACGTAATCAATTGCAACCAGAAAAGCCAGATTATGACGCAGCATTCAGTGGAAGAATTGATTAGATTCGCTTTGGAGATTTTTTTCCTCTAAAATAAATATCTTATTCTCTTCCTCGTATCATTTCACAGAACAAAGTTTCACAATTCAGACAGTCAGTGATAAGAATAAAAACACGCGGTTTGAGACCAATAGACAGGCAGTTAAACACTGTATCTTATTATGAGGAAAAATACTTCATTACTTCAAAGTTGAAAATTTCCAATCTTGATTTTTTTAAAAAACCGCTATTGTTATTTAGTTTTTCATTTGAATGAAACACATGTTTAGCAACACATAGTTATAATAATAATAATAATAATAATAATAATAATAATAATAATAATAATAATAATAATAATTTGTATGACTCGCCATTTCAGGTTCAACGATTTATTTCTGTTTAAGTGAACCTAATTCTCAGCAGGTGATTTTCACCTTACAGCACAAAATACGCTTTTCGTCATATAACTATGGTTTATTCTATTAACTTGTAAGACTAATTAATAATTGCAAAGTTTGTTGGCTTAAACATTTTGTGTCTCCATTGACAGATTACTTCTCAGCGAGGTAACCATTCAACAGATTTGCCAAGCATAATGCGTAATTGAAAAGTTATTAATTCGACAACCAAGATGTGAAGATACCTGGAGTTTGTTATGGCTATTTTTGAAATTTTCCGACAAACATTTTACTGGTCATAGCGCCGAAAGAAAGTATTTCTACACCCAGGTTAGTCTATATTTTTTGTCTTATCTTCGTGTCTGAAACCATCTCCCAAATATTATGGTGTTGTTTTCAAACACCATATATATATATAAAGTTGGAGTACATATATATAGCTAGGTAGAATTTTCATGAATATCTCTAATTCAGTTACTTGTTATTTCACTTAGTTTTGAAAATTATGTACTCAAATAAACAAAACCGAACTTATATTGTTTTATATTGATTTTTTCAAAAGTTTATATCTCTATAATTCGGTCACTAGTATTTTAGTTATTTTTTTATTTAACATCTATCTCAGGATATTTTCATTCAATAAATGATTAAATATATAAATTTGAATATATATATAAGAATACATAAGGAAATCTAATATTGCATTTATGAGCAATCTAATATTGGAAACATTAAAATGATTGTGTATACATATCATGAAAATCATAGCAGACCATCACAATTTACCTTTAAGTGTGATATGTGTTTTGCTTGTGCTTTGCATGTGGATTTTGTGAGATTAGTCTTTTTAGTTCCAGGTTAGTTTAGAAAGATTTAGATTTCAATCATTACCTTCAGATGTTCTTAGCTTAGGTAAATGAGCAAGTGGCCTGGTACACAAAAGCAGAACAAATATACAGGAAACCACTTATGTTTATTCAAAGAAAACTCGCCTTGTAATAAGTGGGCATAGAAATAGCCTCCAAGTGCTATGTATATTTTCTTCTAGCCTTCAGTGCGTTGTACATAGGTCATCATTGACTTAGACAGTAGGAGGTTGGTATCGTGGTTTTCGTCATGGTTAAAATTTTCTGAAAACACTAACGCCTCTCTATATTTTTCTTCTTTCTCTCTCTGGCTCTCTCTCTGTCTCTCTCTTTCCCAGGTATGCCACGACAAAGACGATTTCATCCATACCCATATTTCTGCACGGCCGAAGCTGGGAGACGGCGGACAAATGTATAGATACCGTAAAAAAGAATAATGTATTAATAAATGAGTATATTAACTAAGTGAGAATGGGGAACTAAAAACTAAGCTTGCAAGCAAATGAAATCCTACTTCATAATGCACAACACGTATAATAATAATCACTAGCATATTACAAACGAAATAACATTAAACATACAAACGGAAAATTTCTATTTTAAATTTATACGGCCGTTGACAAACCTGTTCTGTATGCAATAATAATGTGGCTGATACATCGTTGAATATATATTAAAGTACTCACTATGCTCTTCGACCGGTCAAATTGTCTTGAGGTTGAGTTGGTCCCAGTGCTGCAAATCGAACAATCCCAAAAAAAGATTCGCTGTCGTGTTCCGTAAGCGGTGATCCACCTTCATCCACGCCGATGTGCTCATACTCCCGCATTCAATAATTTTGATCTAGCTTAAAAATAGTTTCGTTCGCGCAGTCACTAAAAATATGACGATGCGGAATGACACTAAAATATTTGCGAGTATCACAGTCTACTATCCATGGTGCTTTACTAATCACAACACTACCACTAAGCTGAGAAGTTCGCTCTTACGCATACTTAGTTCCCTTTATACTTAAAATAATTATTTGATTTCTGTATAATAACTTATTCAGAAACTTCATATGTGTCATACCATTACACGTAAAATGATTAAAACTACTATATGTATACTTACTTTGTATAATATAACTATTAATTCTAATGATTCTTTAATCATATTAACATATAAATTCATTAAAAGGCGATAAAGCTTTTGGAGGCGCCACCATGTGAGTCACTGCTTGACGACACAAGTGTAAGTCATTCAATAACAAAATACGTTATTGAATTGAATCCGAAAGCCAAAGGCGCTGACGTATAATCCTTCAGCTAAAGTGGGCAGAGTTGCTAAATTCCCTAACGATTCAAATGAACCCCTTCTACACTACGACCTTTATATACCACCCTAGCTGAATGCTTTACGCATCCGAGCTATGACACATCCGGGAAAATTTCCCAACCCCAATTGGAGTGTCAACTTTCAGGCCTTTAGGAGGCATTTTAAGAAAAGAAATACGATAAAAGGACAATAAGGCATACCTTTGGGAGGAAGTTTAATGTTACAGCCCTGTATCTCAACTTCTTAATCTCTTAAATATTGACATTATTCATGGCCTGCTCATACACACAAAAGTTAGTGTGTTTACAAGTGTGTTCTTTTTTAAAGAGTACGGCCGATGTACGTGCAGCCTAACTGGCAGTTGCACTTGTCTCTGTTAGGAGTAACGTCACATCCGAGAGTATTCGTCACAATCGTGATTTACAAAAAAACAATGATATTAACTTATTCATTAAACATTAATGGTATTTGTGGCCTACTCTTGCATAACGAACTTAATATGTTTCCGTAACATAACCCTAATTCTATAGAGCATTGGTCAATACAACATACTGCCTAACTAACATAGGCACTCCATACTATCGATACATAGTTGTATCGGCTGTTTGTCGTAGTAGTGAAGTACCGCGTTATCATCAATTGATTTTTTTCTTTCTTTGATAAATCCAATTGATGATATCGGGTACAGGAAAGGAAGAGTTATTTTCGAAATTCAAGCGAAGTAATACTTATCTATTTTCCTTTTAAATCTAAACCAAAACATTTCATTAACATCTAAAGGCCAAACGTTAATTTTGTTATTATCATACTTCAAATATACCAAATATCAAATGCCTAAATGAAATTTTGAAATGTGTAGTCAACAGCCAAATTCTATATATTAGCTGAAACCTAATCAGGCGCCACACTGGTCTTATCACTTTAATTTTGTAAAGAAAGTAGTGATGTTCCTAGGAGATACAATGTTTATATTTTAATTCTTAAGTCCTCTTGACTTATAATATCGTTGTCTCTAAACACGATTAAAAATTAAATATCAATACTGTTGCAGCGAATACATATTAACCTTTCATAGTGGACATTCTATGCAAACAAATTCACAAGCGGTTTTATCAAACCCGACATTAATCGTCAACTACTTTTAATATTGCTCTAAATTATGTTTAATTTACAATATCTCAACGTAAAATTAATTTTGCATAACAAATTCAACTTATTCTTGCCATTATTTAGTAACAACGCCAGGGATAAAATTTGTTAACAAAGTATCAGTATTTTTAACGACCACAAAATTTAAGTTTCGTAATCAATTGTAATAATTACTAGTATTTCTCTAATTAGGTTTATGAATATCTCTAATTGCCTAATATATCATTTAAATATATAATTGTATAGGGACAGCTAAACATTCATGTGAATATGAAGAAAACTCGGAATAAGGTTAAATAATAAAACTTTATTATAAATTCTGCCCTCAAAGCTGGAAATGCCTGAAAATAAACAAACCATGGAAAACACAAACATCCTAACAAAATTCCGATACAGAAATTCCGTATCCAAAACGGGATAGCCACACTTATCAAAAATGGTGGAGCATTACTAAATTTCAAAATCCGAATTCGCGTTCTAAATCAATTAACTGTTTAAACTTTCCAATGCTGTCCTTCTTCTGCTTTTCGCATTCATCTAACATCATCAAATGTTGTAAAAGAAATCATAAAATATGGCATTCAAATAAACTTAACTGAGTTATGAATGAATATGGATGGTCCCTTGGGCTGGCGCGTTTACGACAGTAGGTACCTGGTTCAAAGCTAAAAATACAAATTCTTAGCATTCAGAACACGAGCAGAATGGTCGAATAAATAAGTAATATACTTTTATATTTTATGTAATAATCCTAAAAGAAATCCTAATTTAGTCTTTCTATTTATCACAACTTCTCCCCTCTCCCTTTCTTTCTCTCCTTTTTGTCAATGCCACTAGAAAAGTTGTGAATAATAACCTTAAGGCATTCGCTGGTCCACTCTGGTGAACGCATACAATAATCGGTAACATATAAATCACGTATCTTATACAAAAAATGATTCAGCTTATGTATCTCCTCCAATCGAACACAATATTGCTTGATTTGTGTCTTATTACTATCTTCGCTCACTTACTCCTGATGGTTATTGATTTCACACTCAGATTGTAACAAACGTAATGGGTTGTCAAATGCTTCGAGTTGATGGGGGAGATCTCTAAGCTTACCAATTGCCTCTTCAGGTACGTGTTTCTTTCCAACAGCAACGAAGTCTTATATGTTGGTGGTGTAGGTGTCCAGATTTTAAATTTATCCATAGAATGGTAACCTATACTTTGTCCATTTAAAGGATCCCACAATTCAACTGCTCTATCATTACTGGACACGCTAGTACATATATATGGCCCACGGTAGAGTTCAAAAAATTTCGCAATTTGTTTCTTGAGAACACTACTGACGTTGTGATGCCGGACAAACAGAAAATCTCCAACACGCACTAGGCGTCTATGCTTTTGAGTTTCATTCCATTTTTCGTTTCTTTTTTTAAATTTTCAGATCTTTTTACATTGGCCAAAATTAGTTTATTACTCCAATTAATAACATCCTGAAGGGACATGTCTTCCTGAACATTAACACCAAAGTGTAAAAATATTGGACGTGAAGAATCATGTTTAAGTGCAAAATGGCTGGCGATACTCACAAGTTCTGCGAAATTGAATACTTGTACAAGAGCATAGCTTGTATCAAATTTTCAGCCCATTCCGTGTGTGACTGTGAGTACAAAGTTCTTAATGTTTGCATTAATTCTTTGTTTACTCTTGTGACGCCGAGTTCAACAATATGGTTACATTGCTCTTTATTGAAGAAATTGAAAAAGATTATTTTGATTAATATGCATCTTAAAAGATATTTTTCTCTCTTGACTTGCCACAAGCTAGCAACAGAGAAAGGAAATACGTAAAACCTTCTGAAAGTGACTAATGTTGCTTTTGCTGCGCAATTTTGTAGGAATTTTACTTGTCGAATGTTACTCATAGTCATCCTACAGGATACATAATCATGATTTTGGCAACGAGACACCGCATTAATATATTGAAATTGGTTAAATAGTTAAGAATCCATAAATAAGTCTAGAAATCATGCTATTAAATTCTTCCGGCTGTGACAGTACACGTGTGTACATGTGTGTCACGCCACGTATCTTGGGTGCGGCAGTCTCTAAGAGCCAATCAGAATGCAAAAGAGCAATAAGTTTCCATATTTGTGGAAATGAGAAAACGGATGTACTGATTGTTATGAGGTTTGGGTGTGTCCCTCGTAAAATAATAAAAAGGGACTTCAAGGTTTCAATGATTTGATTTTTCGGTCGCTCAGAGATGCAGAGATTCGGGGACACATAGCTTGAGATCCAGCATTTCTGGACGTCGATTATCAAATTGCTAAGTGTTCGAAGACTTCTAATACAAGGTATGTAAGAACACTTGTTTGTTACATTACTAACTTCAATTAAGAGATGTCATGCAGTACTATAAAATAATTAGTCAGCCTATCGTAAAACTTTCAAGATTGAAAACCAAAGTCGCATATTCGTATTTCATCTCCCTTCTCTAGTAACTTCAATATTCCAATCTCTAGCCTGTTAATCAATATATATATATATATATATATATATATATATATATATATATATATATATATATATATATATATATATATATATATATATACTTAGTTGTCCATAAACTATTAGATATTCCATTACTCTTGTTGAATCACTAAATTAAATATTGTTGTATAATTCAATTTTAGTTATGTAATAAACTTATCTTTTATAAATAATGTTGTCATTCCCCTAGATTACACCACCTTTTCCCATAAAAATCATGGTGTAATTTAAGTATATTTCTTTGTGACATCCGCTGCAAAATAAGCGTGAGCAGATCTCTACATCATGGTGGAATAAAACGAGCAAGTAAACAGAAAGAGACTGCACATCGTCACAAATTAAGGCTCGTCCAAAGCTTTTCTTCTTTTTTTATTTTTCGGGACGAAAAATTTTGTGGTGCTGCTATGACATCTTTCCTTTTCTATTCTATGTCTTATGTTTATGTTTTGGTATTCTGTTCATAGTGCATGATAATTTAAGTGAATTATGTAAGTTGTCGCATTTCTGCAATGGTGTTATTGTGGACTCTAATGGCAATTAGTGATCTGATTATATTGCTCATAGTGAAATCCCCCCCATTATTTTTTTCTCATTAGAGAAAAAAATTAGTGAAAACAGTAATTCGAAATGTCTTTCCATTGGCTCCCCTTTTTCAATCCTAAGAAATCCCCACCAAAATTTATGCTTGGTATATTGCAAAATCGGGTGAAGCAAGTTGCAAATATTGCACAAGAACTCTTGCTCAGAAATCCGCGCTCACGCAGGCCTTGCGCTCCGAAGTATGTCCCCTGGCAAAAGAAGCAACAGATCTGCCCGTGCAGCAAGCCAGTTTCTCAGTAGCCAGTTCGCCTACTTTACTTGAACCGCGGATAAACAGCACACACACAGCAGTATAGTTTACCAGATCCTGTGGATAGGCAACCGATAACACAAACGCAGCGTTATAAAGAAAATTTAGCTAAGTTTGAAGAAACTTGTAATAAAATGCCATCCTTGACTCCTTTGGACAGTACACAATATAAACCAGTGGTCGCGAAACGAACAATTTTCCTTAAGCCAAAACAACTGACTAACCCTTCTAATGAACGTGTAGTTAGTTCCTCAGAAGAATCTCCTGGCTTTTTGACGAGTGATTTTGAGTTTGACCCTAAATTAGCGTCAACACCTGTAAAGAAAGAAGAACAGCAGCAAATAGTTGCTTCAGAAGTGGTCCAGGATGAAGAAGTTTATTTTCTATTTGATATACCACCTCACGTGGGAAAACCCTTGAAGGGTAAACTCCCAGAAAATTCACCACCAGAATGAAGTAAATATGATTCCGATCACGAAATTAAACAATTGGCAAAGAAGGAGCTCTGTCAGAAAAAGACTGCACGTGACGTACTAACACCAAGTCCTTTCTTATATGACTCAGGCGAAGAACTTAAAGAGTTTATAAATGAAGAACCTTGTCTTGAAAATCTAAGTTTTACTAAATATCCGCAAATTGCTTCTCACCCTCCTCAAGTAAAATATTCCCCCACTGCTGATGACGCACTTGCACTATTGTTATATAAGAATATTAGGCAAGATATTTTAGATAATTACGAAGTGAAGACTCCCTCAGAGGATTCGTTACCCTTGGACGAGAATAAGGCAATAAATGTTAATTTACCCCCTCCGAAAGGACCTCAATTAGAAAACAGACAAAATCTTGATGAATCAAGTGCACGGGAAGAAACAGAAGGTCGAGTAGCCAGTGGCCCGGTATTGAAGTTGCCGAAATTTAAAGGAAGCCCAAAAGAATCAGCTAGTAGATTCCTTGATGAATATCAGACCATAGCTCGTGCCTTCAATTGGCTTGACCAGGAGCAGTGTATATATCTAGCGGCCTGTCTTAAAAACTCGGCCCTTGATTGGTTCTTATGTCATAAGGATAACATCCAACAGTTGCAGTTTCGAGAATTAACACATGGGCTGAAAAGTCCCGGGCCTAACACATAGATGGCGCTAGTTGTATTGCAGTCACCTTGTTTTCAGTGAATACTAACCTTCACAAGACAGCTGTGAGAATTTCATGATATTCTATTCATTCGTCTGTGAGTTATTGTGCTAAGAGTGACCCTACTTGTGTTAGTTTCAAAACAATGGATCAAAAACAATTTCGTGTTTTAATTTTACACTGCTTCTTGATGGGAAAAAATACCGTTCAAGCGAAGCAATGGCTTGAAAAGTGTTATGGGGACTCCGCTCCATCAGAAACAACAATAAAACGTTGGTTTGCTGACTTCAAACGTGGTCGTAGAGACACCGATGATGCAGAACGCAGTGGACGTCCAAATGAGGCAGTAACATCAGAAAACATAAAAAAAAATCCACAAACTTGTTTTGAATGATCGAAAAGTGAAGGTGCGTGAGTTAGCTGACATCGTAAAGATATCAAAAGAACGTGTTGGCTTTATATTGCATGAGCATTTGACTATGGGAAAGCTCTGTTCAAAGTGGGTGCCGCGTTTGCTCACTGTTGACCAAAAACAAGAACGTGTTGATGCTTCTGAGCAGTGTTTGGCCATGTTTAAACGTAACAAACCGGACTTTTTGCGTCGATATGTGACCATGGATGAAACATGGATCCATCACTTCACTCCGGAATCAAAACGATCAGCATCTGAGTGGACAGCAACTGGTGAACCTCGTCCAAAGCGCCCGAAAGCACAACAATCGGCTGGCAAGGTTATGGCCTCGGTATTTTGGGATGTGCGTGGTGTAATATTCATCGACTATCTTGAGAAAGGACATACCATTAACAGTGACTATTATATAGCGTTATTGGAGCGTTTGAAGGCCGAAATTGCAAAGAAACGACCGCATATGGCAAAGAAAAAACTTTTGTATCATCAAGACAACGCACCGTGTCACAAGTCAATCAAAACAATGGCAAAACTGCATGAATTGAACTTCGAATTGCTCCCACATCCACCGTATTCGCCAGATTTGGCTCCCAGCGACTACTGGCTGTTCGCAGACCTGAAAAAAAATGCTCGCCGGTAAGAAATTTCGCACGAATGAAGAGGTTATCGCTGCAACTGAGGCCTATTTTGAGGCAAAAGATAAATCGTTCTACAAAAGTGGTATTGAAATGTTAGAGCGGCACTGGACTGATTGCGTTGCTCTTCATGGAGATTACGTTGATGAATAAAGCTAATTTTGAACCAAAAAAAACTGTGTTTTCTTTGTTAGGCCCGGGACTTTTCAGCCCATGTGTTAAAGCAAATGATTTCTCGAGCATTTCCTGACGATTTATATAAAGGACAGCTTGAACAGAAATTAATGAGAAAACGACTCCCTCCTCGTTTTCCTCCTGATAACTTCGCGTATACTTTAATACAAGACTGGAAGTTCGTAAGACCTGAAATGGGAGAGAGAGAATTGTTACGCCTATAGTATAAAGCGTTGCCTTCAAATTATGTCCAGGCCTTAGTATTAAAGGAAGTGTCAACAATAGATCAAGCTATTCATGTGTTGCGTTTATTGCATTTACCTGACATTTATACTGAATCTCATCGGGAAATGAATAGAAAATGTAGAGAATTAAGACCACATCATGTAAAACCTTATATGGGTGCTAGAAACAATTCGTTTGTTAAAAGAATGTGGACATATAAACGTGAAATCGGGAGAGATGGTAGGCCAATTGAAGTGAAAAGAGCTCGAACGAATTTGTGTGATCAAAGATTGCCCACGATTCCAATTCGAATTTTTAATTAAAAAAGTAGATGCATTATTAGACACTGGTTCGCATATCTCTGTTTTGGCTGAAGAAATGATTCCTCAAAATTTTCCAATTGCTAAGCGAATGCGTGCCACTATTCGTTTGCGCACATTAGGGGATAAGTTAACTTAACCACTCCTAGTGGTTCGGTTAAGTTTTCAAGTTGGAACTTATGTCGAAGATCGCGTCGTTTATGGTGAAATGTAGCATTAGTTAAACAGTCTCAATTAGACGAGAAAATGGTTCTAGGAATAGATTTCATTCAGCGTTACACGTACGGTATAGGGTTACAGTCTATAACTATTAACGGCAATCAAAGACATCCTAACATGAAGTTTTATGTTCAGTATTTGCCAAGCCGCAAGGAACAATAGTATTAAATATGTCACATGTTCAGTTTACAACAAAAAGGGTAACCCTCGGACAAATATAAATGTTAGCCCAACATCGGTGCAGCGTACGAACGCTAAAGTGACTCAAAATTGTTTAGAACTTAATGATTCAGGTTCTTCTTCTGAAGATGTTATTCTAGATTCACAACCGGAGAACGAATGTCCTATCTTGAAAATTAATTGTATTGAAACTCACTCATTGCGTAATCTAATTAAAACAGTTGAGTACATGCAAATACCTGCTGGAAAAGTTGGTTTAGTAAAAGTTAAGCCAAGTTATCCTATAGTTGGAAATTATTATGTGGAACCGAATGACGTTTTACATCTATCTTACTCATGTTTAGTACCACCCACAATTTTTGTGGAAGAAAATGGGTTTGTCAAACTGCCTGTATTCAATTTGAGTAAACGAGATGTGACTATACCTGACTCTCAAATCGTAGGACATTTAGAGAAATGTGTTCCTACACCAGAGGTAAGAGTGAACACGGTTAAAGCCAGCCCACTCTCTGCTGAGGAAGTCGAGAATTCGAAATCTAAACTGTTGGCAAGGAAATTGACATTTCCCCTGACCTTTCGTCTGAAGATCGAAAAGGGTAGTAGATCTATTGAATGAATTTCAAGATATTATTGCGTGGACAATAAATGATATAACTGCAACACACGAATATGAGCATAGCATAGAATTAATTTCAAACATTCCTGTATCTTCACCACCCTACAGAGAGACTTTAGAGACAAAAAGAGCCATGAAAGAAGAGATTGACAATTTGCTTAAACAAAACATCATTTCTAGTTGTCGGTCTTCATACGCGTCGCCAGTTTTTTTTTTTTATTTAATAAGAGAGATAATTCTAAGAAACTCATAGTGGACTATAGAAAATTAAACTCCGTCATATCTCCTGACAGTTACGCTCTTCCATCACTCAACTACCTGATAGATTTACTCACAAATATTCAATTCATAAGCTCAATAGACCTCAGATCTGGTTTTCTACAAATTCCCTTAGAGGAAGAGGATAAATTGAAAACTGCATTCATTTGTAGTGCCGGTTTGTTTAATTTTAATGTGGTCCCAAAAGTTCTCTCCACTTCCTCCGTAGCATTTCAAAGAATGATCGACAAAGTGTTTGCAGGGTTAAAATTTAATATTATGGCACACTTCGTGGATAACTTGATTGTTTTTGGAAAATCTATAGACGAAAAGTTAGATAGACTTCGGAAAGTATTCACTCGTTTGCGAGAAGCCAATCTAAAATTAAATCCCTCAAAATCTCACTTTATGTATGCCGAACTACCAATCTTAGGAATCGTCGTAGGACGCGAAGGAGTTAAGATAGATCCTAAACGAATCGAGGCTATCACTAACTTTCCCGAACCAAAAACAGTTCGTGACGTACGTAGTTTTGTTGGACTAGCTAGTTATAATCGAAGATTTATTATGAACTTTTCAGTTATCGCGAAGCCTTTAATAGATTTGACTAAGCCTGATGTGATCTTTCGATTTGGAGATAAAGAACGTCAAGCCTTTAATATTTTAAAGGAGAAGCTCGTTACTGCCCCTGTATTACCCATCTTTGATCCTGAAGCCGATGCTACCGAATTGTATGTATATGCCTGTGAATACGGAATTGGCGCCGTATTAATGCAAATCAAGAAGAGAAGAAACCGATTGTTTATTATAGCAGAAAAATCTCAGACTATGAAGCTAAGTCCTTAACGATCCCAGAAAAAGAGACCATAGCTTTGGTACAAGCCGTGTTACACTTCCATAAATATCTAATAGGAGTGCCTCACTTCACTGCATTTACTGATAGTTGTTGTTTGCTATTTAAGGAACATGAAAAATCTAAAAGGCAAATATCTTCTTTGGTTAATCAGGTTACAATCTTACAACTTTTCGATTAAAGCAATAAAAGGCAACCCCTCTAATCGCCATAGTGATTGCATGTCCAGATTTCCTACGCAGACTCTAAGTGAGGAAGAGAACGCAAATCGCGAAGAAGGACTTTGTATAAATACAATGAAGATTCACGCGACTGATGTAATGAAGGCACAGAAAGAAGACGAATATTTTGGTAGAATACGCGAATTAGTAAAGTCTGATCCTACTAATAATGAGGGTCGTCCTTATTTATTAGTAGACGAGGTGTTATATCGAAAAGCCAATAACTACTTAAAACAATGTGTTATACGATGTATGATCCCTGAAATTTTATATGCTATCCATACATCATGTCTAGAAGGCGGATATCTTGGAGAGAGCAAAGTGTTTTCTCGTGTCAATGAGCGATTTTATTGGCTTCGGATGGGAGCTGATATTAAAAATTTTATCAGAACTTGCCGCGAATGTCAAAAACGCAGGGACTCAACCACTACAACATTAGGGTTGCATGAACCAATTAAACCAATAGCTCCTTTCCATACCTTAAATTTTGAAATATTTGGCCCACTGCCCCCTCTAATGGTTATAAGTATGTCATCACCTCTGTCGATATGTTTTCAAACTATGTAGTGTCACGACCATTAAAAACAATAACAGCCAAGAATGTTGCAAAGTTTTTATTACAGGATATTATTTGTTATTTTGGTCCACCCCGGCATATATTGTCAGACCTTGGTTCTAAAATACACACACAAGTAACTAGCGAAATTATGACTGCACTCGGTATACATCAAAAGTTTAGTATTAATTACCATCCTAGAATAATTTCACGAATGGAGAAATATGATCAAGCTTTGGTAAACTATTTGAAGAAATATGTGTCTACTTCTCAGGAAGATTGGTGTCTATTCGTTAGAACTGCTTGTTACTCTTATAATACTACGAAACACGAACACCATCCTTGTTCTCCTTTTCAATTGGTGTTTGGTAGAAAGGCTGAATGCCGAACTCAATGTCGAACCCCGTATGGAAAACTTGTGAAAAAGAATCTTAGCCGTATAAGGAAATTAGCTCAAAAGGCCTTAATTAGTCAGCAGTAAAACAAAAAGCCAAAATTGATAAGCATAGGAAAGCGCATATGTATAAAGAAAATAATTTAGTCCTCTTTAGAAATTTGGTAACTAAGCCGGAGTTATTTTCTAAATGTATGCAACGTGCAGCATTAAGAGAATTAATGTTAAACGGATAAAGTTGTATTATTCAAGTTCTCTAGTTCCAAACCGATCGATTTGTTTTATCCACTTTCACCGCAAAAGCTAATTAGTAAGTTATGGAGATAGGCGTAGGAACTTCTAACGTGAAATTCAATGATAACGCAGGCTTTCTGAAAGAAATGATAGATTAGTACGTAAATAAAAATAATAATAAAAAACAAAGTATATAAGTGCACAATAAAGTAAATATATTTATATGTATAGAAGGAATAAATAGAGAAAAGAGTAGTTTAGAGAAGTACAAAATGGTTTTAAAATCCATGCATGGTCGGAAACCCTGCTACACAAATATATATATATATATATATATATATATATATATATATATATATATATATATATATATATATATATATATATATATAAAGGAAAATAACAAGAATAAATATACAACTAAGGAAACAAATTTATTCCTTAACTAGGTATTACCTTCCTGGTGTTGACAGACAGAGAAATGACCAGACAGACAGACAGACCAAAAAAAACACCAAGAGAAAGAAAAGGGAGAAATAATTAGAAAAACAAAAGTTATTTTTATTTGCTAAAGGTAAAACTTCCGTTAGAAGAATTGAGAATCGCATTAATGAGAATATGATTACAAAGAGAGAATAATAATTTAAAAAACAGGATACGCCTTTGTATTTTGTAGGTACAGATAGGCTTTTGCCTTCGCAGCCTCATTTGAGCTTAGTGAACCACTTGCCTTGATTGGCAAGATGGAAGAAAACATCTCATGAAAGTTTTTCGAATTATTTTTGCAGTTCAAAGAGTATGTAACAAATTAAATTTTAATATGAATGTAAACGATAAATATTAGAAGGATTGGACCCTGCGCATTGGAAAATATCTTCCTCTTGAGCCAGGTCGTGTGTAAATAAAGTTGATTGACTAAAGTTGAATGGATCTGCTAAGGTTTACGTGCCCTCCTTGATGCTGCCTTGGAGCTCCATAATGTGAAATATAGTCAACCCAAGTTAAAATCAATCGACAGAGTGTACTGATAAATCATGGAGGACAATGATTCTATAATAATAGAGGCTGTGGTATAAGAGCTCATTATAATAACAGAGGCCAGCCGTGATAGACAGATTAACAATAAGGATAGAACTCTCAAAATGTAAGATCTATAGATAAAATAAGCGAGCATTGGTATTTTTTTAATCTTATTCATTGTATTTCCTTTAATTTTATTTTCTTTCCTTTTACTGTTTAAATTTTTGCGCAGGTAATTAGTAGTTAGAGGAGATAGCTAAGGAAATAAAAATATATAAAAGGGACTGATAGAATAATTTATATTCCCTTATATCGTAAGATAACCAATCATGAATCACTGTATGCTTCGTCCTCGTATAGCAGAAAGATGTACGTTTCCATAATTCTATTAGTATTATTTTACTCTAAAGCATCAGATAATGAAGCAGTGAAAACGTAGAAATTGTCATTTGAAAACAAAAACAGACAAGAAAAGAACACGAGCAACAACAATTTTAATTTGGTATAATCATGTTTTGCCTCCTTTTACAGATAATGCCTCTATAAATTGTCATCGGTCGTAAGTAATTACGTCTTGCTTTGTTTGTATTAATGCAATGCAACATTATAGTATACTCTATAAAAAGTATTATAGTTACATACATCATTGTATTACAGATACTGCAGATGGATGACAATTCATAATTCACTGTTTGCTTGAGCACTATAGGTACGAGTGCCCTTACTCTAACAGCTTTAGGTTGGATGAAGCGTAGGTCCTAAGAGTGACTTCCATTTCGCAGACAGCTTGAGTCTTACCTGTGCTGACCATCTGAATCTGTATCAAATGTTATTGAGTTATGCGCTTTACTACTCCTTATTAATGTACTATTATGAACGTTATATTGCTTTGATTACAGATGATAATATAGTTATGATGTTATTATTAGTACATAATAATAGGTATATTACTCTTGATTACAAAAAATAAAAAGGAGAGAGACTAGTTGCGCAAATTATGTTTCAGGTTAATGTTGATTTATCCTTGTGTTGTTAATTTAATATTGATTTACCGTTGTTTTATCATTAGAAGTTTAGAAGTAACGTTATATAATTGCTAGATTTGTTTGTATATATATATGTAGTAGTTATTTAGTGACATTGTTAGATTATTATATATTTTGCACATTGTCGATACATATTCTTGCACAAGATGCTATTAGTTTATGATGATTTTAAGCAAAAGTCGAGTCATTATCATTCCTTATGTGTAATATATATAAAGAGTGTTGACTTGATTCATATATTTTACATCAGGACACTATGTTCAGTAACGTTTAGATTAGCTTATTAATTAGTATAGTACTTATATATTCCAATAGTATATTGCATATATATGTTATCACACATATTGATATAACTCCATTGAGTACACTACTGAATATGAAGTTGTGACAAATAAAAGAACACTCAACATCACATACCATGTACATGGAACATGCATAAAACTTTTGCATTATATGTAACTGAGAATAAAATATATGGTGATAATAAGAAAAGCGAAAGGAAATCAGACAAGTTTTGTTAATACTGCATATTACACTGCTCATGCATTACATGCTACATTCCCTCTAATTACTAATTCTACATATATCCAGGCTTCATGCATTTTAAGTCCTGCTCCAATGTGTAGGTGTTAATTGGTGACATTCTTCAGTCCTCTCTACATCCACATCCACTTGATAGGAACATGCGAGCTGAATTAACAACATTTTCCCAGGGATACCCCTGCCTAACGGAGTTGAATTAAAATCACGTTAGAGTCAGGGTTGCCCCTAACGGAAGTTATTAGTAATCAACATAGTACCATCAACCCCATTGCAGACTGTCAGGGTCCATCCACACACCAGGCCGGGCGTTACATTATGCAAACATCTATGGTATAGTTTCACTTTCTGCTACCAGCGCTCCCGAACAATTGGCGTAAATTTCCCCAAGTTGTTCCGGAAGTACCTTTAACGGCCAATGAGTGTGTCTTCTTAAATGTCATTAAATGTCGATGAGTGCCTTCTTCCTCTTTAACGTACTGATGTTAATGTTAACTTGGTATTCTAAGATTATACCCATTAGTGTTCTTATCTTAATAATTATGGTGGACAAACACCGTGTGTTTTCTCGAGATTCTCCTGTTTCTTCCCACTTCCTTCATTTCATCATTTTCATTCATTACTCATCACCACCGTCTCCTTTAGCCTAACCGGCATAATCATGGGACGTAAAATTCAAGAAATTCAATTCATTTTTCATTGCCTAATAAATTTTATCGCACTAATTTATATGGTACAAAATGGTATTTAACAAACGAAAATAAAGTAATTTTGTAATAATCTAGTTCCTTTCTATCCAGATAAAAGCTTGTTTTGCCACAACTTGTAAGTATAATCAAGTTATTTGAAATGTATTCTCATTTCCAGCCGACGACAGACCCCTAGCACAGGTAGACTCTTGATTAGGTAAATAGACAAATAACACCATAAATAATTAATCTTATCAACAGGGGTTTGCCAAATATCAATTGTGGAATGATTCCTTTTATCTATTTACAACCTTTTTAAGAGACTTAAAAAAAGAGAAAGTCTATGCAAACATTTGCATGCAAACATTTTATATTCTTCAACTTCACTATTACTTAATCTTATGTAACAAATCATTACGTAAAGTTGAAAGCCCGGAAGACTTTATCATCACAAAATTCTAACGACTCGCTATCAGCAGAAAAAGGACACACATATGAATGAACAGACAAATGCATTATTATGCGGTTACGCATGCACTTTAGATTATACTACCAACGTTTTCATACTCATAAAAAAAAGAAAAGAAAACAAGGAGTGAACAAGAATATAAAAGAGCAATACAAGAATATAGAATAAATTATTTATCCTTCCTTACTATCTAACCATTCTATTAATTGTGTTGTGTTGTTATAGAAGTTATTATTAAGTATTAATGTATTAAAATTCGTTAATGGTGATTAATAGTTATTGTTTTGTATTAATGATTTGGATTTGTTAATTAGAGTTTATTAAATTGTTATTTAGAGCTTATAAGATTATGAAATAATATATTTTAAATTGTCTTTTCATGAGTAACACTTGACTGCGGCTCGAGAGGCGCCTCGTTCAAAATTAACGGCCAGCACTGGAAGGGGATACTTCTAAAAATTGGTTAAATCTTCAGACAATTGGAACAGCTATTGGACGGACAAGTGGATGACTGTGAACTTTACAAGGATAAGTTCACCCTTCAAAAAAGTAGTATTCCTGGAGCACCTGCAATATCACTAATGTATTATTATATATGATGTTTGGTAGGACTAAGGAAAAGACATTAGACAATGGCTATTTACTTATCTGGTTAACGAAACAATCCTTTTCTTGTACTCGTTTAATACTTTCGTTTTAATACTAATTCTACAACAATTTTTTTGCGCTTAATCGTTCACTTCACTGAATAAATGCACTAAATTGCACTAAATAAATACATTTGTTCCTTGTAACGCCACCCAAATTTTACACTGTACACCACCTACGTGGCATACCTTCTGAATTCCTAGGATCGTATATTTGAAGAACAATAGTACACTTCGATACGAATCAACGTTTCCGGCCAACGCCCGACCGAATTTCAGCCACCAATCGAATAACAGAAAACATATTTTCAACCCATATTAGGCGTTATGGGTTCACTTGCTAACATTAGTAAGAATTAAAACGTTCTATCCCCACATTCTTTTTCACTAGTATATCGGTATCGCGCATAAACAGCTTGAAGGAATATAAATTGTAGAATTATGTAATACCCTATCTTGGTTTAAAACTCATACTTACAGATGGAAATATTGCTGCAACTTTCTTCGCTGCATTCACACAAGTTCCTGTAATAGCACTTTAATGCGTAAACAGGAAGTCCATATCAGCACTGTGGTCTATCTTAGACGCGACTCAGAATATTTGTTAAAATAATCTTCTCTTTGCTATAAATTGCATTTTTTTAACAACAAAAAAGAATTTTTTTTTACATATGCCTGTTCAATCATCATGGCCATAGTGGGATAGCCCCTTGGATATGTTGATTTAAACTCTGTATTAAGGATACGGTTTACTTCTCGAATGCAAGTAATCATCGGTTCGATTCCCCTTCATTACAGACCGACAATCTGAAATCCTCTTTCTTCGCTCCATTGGCTACACAAAGTACATAATAGAGAAAGGAGAGAGGATTATTCATTATTTTGGAGGATTACTTAAGACGAAACAGGGTTCCAATAAAATTTAAATTCATGACATGTAGACTCAAGGCAACGGCTACGAGTAAACTCAATATTGAACTATTATTCGTTTGTTTGTTTCGTCACGCTTAAAATAATATAACCTATAGTAAAGAAATACCTATAGTAAAGAAATAAATTAAAATTCAAGATCATAATATCAACAGTTTGACGGTAGTTGCCCCTTGAATCTACATGAACTTAAATATTGGAAATTCATTATAATAAATTAACAAATCAATGGTAGTCAATAATAGTAATTCAACCCTTGTTGATATCTCGAATCCTTATGTAACCAAATCTCTATGAGCTATGTAACTGTAGAGATCTCTATTTAAACCCCATTAATAGTTGACGTTACTAATTACTCATTACTAATTACTTGGGGTGACTAAATTGTTATTATTCATTTATCTTTGCAAACAACGAAACAAGACTGTCTTGCTATGTAATTACCACAATTTATGTATTGGCATATCTTCTTTTCCATTCATGTTAGAATTTTGCTCTTCAATTTGCTAATATTATTCAATTAGATGCCACAAATGTGCCAATCTCTTAATCAATGGTTGATGTTCTCTTATTTCATTCAATCACTTCATAAGCACAATATTGAAATTAAAATATGTGTGTAATGTAATGAAATAATGCAAACTATTGTGCTCCTGAGTATATTACATTGTTACTAATTATAACAATACTACTTCTTACTTACTTGTGTAGTGTTAAATTTCTAATGGGACCCTATTTCGTTGAATATGAGATGTTACACATCTCACTAGATTGTAGTATTTAACGTACGTAATCGTATATTAAAGTTCAGAATTTGCCATTAGTGAATCTACTGTACTAAAGAAACTGAATTGAATCTAAGATAGTGTGCTGAACATTACAAAATCACTGTTAGAACGATAAACCGAACGGTTCTCTATTATTGTCCAATAGTCTAATTCACTCTCTGTCATTACTTTACTCACTGTCCTTTTGCATATATTACAATTCCAATAAACTGTGGATGCTTGTCGTTAAGGTTTTTATGCAAGACTCTTTTAGTAATGAATCTTTAGAACTGAGGACTGTTAGTTGTTAATGAACATTATGTAGGTTGTTCTCCTGTTACATTCTTGCAATCGTAGCATTTGTGACAATTGAGAAAATTGACTTTTTATCTTAATGTAGCATGTTCAATATGTCATTGACTTTTCAACTTTAGTGTAGTATTCCATTCGAGTGACTTCTTGCAATTTTAGCACATCATCTTTAAATGTTGTTCATCTTTAACTTTGATATAGTACATCGGTAATGTTATATGATGTGTCAAACTAAAATATTCTTGTTAGTTGATGTTACTCATTCATAATCACCTGTATTTCCATTCCTGTGTTATGTGATGGAACAGAGACATCATTTTGTTATAAACATTCTCTGTATTATTGTTAAGAAAAGATGAAATGCGACTATGTTGACAACAGACTCATAAGTATACATGACCTATGCTTTCTTCACTTTGCAATTTTTTTTATTCAATATAATTTTTTTACGAGTATCACTCGGAAAGTAAGGGTATCTGCGTTCCAGCTTCAACGCTCGCTTCTTGATGATTTTCGAGGTCTAAAATTATGAAGCAGTGGGAATGTGACGCTGAGTTCAACAATATGGTTACATTGCTCTTTATTGAAGAAATTGAAAAAAGATTATTTTGATTAATATGCATCTTAAAAGACATTTTTCTCTCTTGACTTGCCACAAGCTAGCAACAGAGAAAGGAAATACGTAAAACCTTCTGAAGGTGACTAATGTTGCTTTTGCTGCGCAATTTTGTAGGAATTTTACTTGTCGAATGTTACTCATAGTCATCCTACAGGATACATAATCATGATTTTGGCAACGTGACACCGCATTAATATATTGAAATTGGTTAAATACTTAAGAATCCATAAATAAGTCTAGAAATCATGCTATTAAATTCTTCCGGCTGTGACAGTACACGTGTGTACATGTGTGTCACGCCACGTATCTTGGGTGCGGCAGTCTCTAAGAGCCAATCAGAATGCAAAAGAGCAATAAGTTTCCATATTTGTGGAAATGAGAAAACGGATGTACTGATTGTTATGAGGTTTGGGTGTGTCCCTCGTAAAATAATAAAAAGGGACCTCAAGGTTTCAATGATTTGATTTCTCGGACGCTCAGAGATGCAGAGATTCGGAGAGACATAGCTTGAGATCCAGCATTTCTGGACGTCGATTATCAAATTGCTAAGTGTTCGAAGACTTCTAATACAAGGTATGTAAGAACACTTGTTTGTTACATTACTAACTTCAATTAAGAGATGTCATGCAGTACTATAAAATAATTAGTCAGCCTATCGTAAAACTTTCAAGATTGAAAACCAAAGTCGCATATTCGTATTTCATCTCCCTTCTCTAGTAACTTCAATATTCCAATCTCTAGCCTGTTAATCAATATATATATATATATATATATATATATATATATATATATATATATATATTAATATACTTAGTTGTCCATAAACTATTAGATATTCCATTACTCTTGTTGAATCACTAAATTAAATATTGTTGTATAATTCAATTTTAGTTATGTAATAAACTTACCTGTTATAAATAATGTTGTCATTCCCCTAGATTACACCACCTTTTCCCATAAAAATCATGGTGTAATTTAAGTATATTTCTTTGTGACATCCGCTGCAAAATAAGCGTGAGCAGATCTCTACATCATGGTGGAATAAAACGAGCAAGTAAACAGAAAAAGACTGCACATCGTCACACTCTCTCTACCAGGGAGCTCTGACCATGGTAAACAGTACAATATTTAACAACTACATTGTATTTTTTCATAACTAACTAACTTTATGACCTATGGAACCCGGAGGTTCAATGCCGCGTTCAGAAAAGTTCTCCACTGACTTCTATTCTTAGCCAATTGGATACAGTTTCTACTTTGCATTCCTATCTTTCAGAGATCCATCTTAATATTGTCGTCCCATCTGCGCCTAGGTCTTCCTAATGGTCGTTTTCCGATTGGTCTTCCAGTCAATACTTTGAAAGCGTTTATACTTTCTTCCATTCTAGGTACATGGCCTGCCCACCTAAGCCTCCTAGATTTGATGGCCCTAAAAATGTTGGGTAAATTGTATAAATTATGTAGTTCTTCGTTATGAAATTTCCGCCATTCCCCATTCCCGTTCCTCTTGGGTCCGAATATTCCTGCCAGGATCTTGTTCTCAAATACTTTCAGTCTATGCTCTTCCCTCAGAGTATAAGACGATAAAATCACTATTCTGGTTCTTTATGATTATTATTGAGCCTTAAGAAAACGATAACTCCTCTGCTGCAATTCATCCATTTATTTACATCATGATTCTGGTTGCCCCTGACAACCTTATATCCAAAATCATATTATTTAAAACATATACAAACATATGAACATCTTTCTTTTTATATCGATCTTATGTAATTATATTTAACATATTTCTTTTTCTTCTTCGAATGGCATAATCAGGACTTTTCTTTTTATTCATTTACTTAATAAAAAGAAAAAAAGAATTCTGAATCGTTTACTTTTTACATATCAATCATTCGAGTTTTCGAATGCACCTCGTATGCTTGAAAATTACAATTCATATAATTATACATACATATATATCATATTTAATTTTATAACAATATTATTATCATATTTATTTTAAACTTTATCATCATTTTCATTTATTTATACATTTCAACGACGATAAGGCACATTCGAAATTTAATTTACAAGTTATTTGATTTTAAGTCCTTTTTCGGGTCCATTGATTGCTTGTTACAAGTTAATAATTATTTACTTAGGCATCATGAAGAAGGTTTTGAAAAAGATGAATGTGATATTCATATAATTGTCCTTTGAATACAACATGATGAAATATAAGATGTAGTTAAAGAAAATATAAATAAAGATTGAAATATCGATAATAATCAGGACATAGCATAATAATTGACGTCTTATTAACATCATAATATGAATAATGTGATTGATATAGCATTTTGACAATCATAGAACTCAAGTAAGGTACGAATAACAAACAAACTCATAATGATATTTGAAGCAAAATCAATTGAGTACGGTCACCTCAAACGCCGTAACTCCAATCTAAGTTACATGTCCAACAAATTCCGCTTTCTTTACTTCTACAGTTCTTAGTTTCTTTCGTTGAGAATTTTCGCCGTAGTTCCTGCCATCTGAACAGCGTTTCTGACAAATCGTATTATTTCGGCTGTAATTAAATGGTGTTGTATTATCGGCCAAATCAGGTTCAGTTCTTCTTCGTTTCACTGGAAGTGAAATATCGTGTCTTCTAATCGATCTGTATTTGTCTTTTACATGATATCTACGGTATTCTGTCCTGCCATGATTTCTGTTTCTTCTGTAATTAGACTCGGTTACATTACCGGTACATATGGATTTAACATAACCTTTTACATTGGGATTACACTTTAATTTCACATGAATGTATCGAAGTTGGTCTCGATTAATGTTAGTTCAGTTCAAGTTGTCACTATATTGTACCATTGAAGAATTTTCAAAATTTTGCAACGTCACACCTGGATGACTGAAATTAACGCACTGCATTACGTTCTGCAAAGACACCATCGGACCGTTCACCAACATCATTCTGGTCTTTTTGTTGAATACACAATTCAACACCTCCAATTCAGTTGAACAATCACTACAAGCATTGGTGGGAACGCACGCTTTCTTTCTGAATTTCACAAATATGGGAATCAACTTTCTTCCTGCTATATGTACCATTGTCGTGTACATATCACCAAACGGTTCTATTACCATTACCTCATTTCCAGTATTAATATCATATAGAATATATCGTGAATACAAATGATCAATAGCGTTCATGAGACGAAAATGATCATAACTTCTCGCACATTGATACATACCAAAATCTTCATTATACACAACATCAGTAGGACAATTAAAAACATTTGAACGAAGAGAAAAGCTAGGATAATCTGATCCAATCAGTACGGCAGTACACTTATACGAACATTCATCTAATTTCATCCAAACATTCAAATCAATAATATCATATTTCTTCATCGATGCAAATTTAGGATTTGTAGAACGTTCAGGTTCATTTAACGCGTTCCTGCTGACTGATGATGAGGTTTCTTCAGTAATTATTTGTTTCAATTCTTGCCAGAATTTGCTATATTAGTGTTCGTTGATCCATTCGTTCTCTCCATTGGTTTATTCTTTCCATTCGCTGATCCATCGTTTGGTCTAGTTTTTCGAGTTGTTGGTTCACTTTAGCAAACTGTTCAGCTTGGTCCTGAGCTTGGTCCTTGATCTGTCGGGATAGTTCCTCGCTACATCGAACTTGGTCCTGAGCTTGGTCCTTGATCTGTCGGGATAGTTCCTCACTACACCGAGCTTGGTCCTGAGCCTGTTCCTTGATCTGTCGGGATATTTCTTTTAAGAATTCCAACATGTTATCTGAAGAATTTTTCACTTGATTTTCGATCGTTTCTCTATCAGTGGTACTCATAATGTTTCTACATATAATCCGGCCACTTCGTAAAATAGTATAATTAATATTGGGCTCTCAATACTGATCGCTTTTTACTGTATTTCTAAAACGATACTAATTACTTTTCCACTCTCGGGTTTCCGGCACCATATAAGACGATAAAAATCACTATTCCGGTTCTTTATGATTATTATTGAGCCTTAAGAAAATGATAACTTCTCTGCTGCAATTCATCCATTTATTTACATCATGATTCTGGTTGCCCCTAACAAACTCATATCCAAAATCATATTATTTAAAACATATACAAACATATAAACATCTTTCTTTTTATCGATCTTATATAATTATATTTCACATATATATTTTTCTTCTTCGAATGGCATAATCAGTCTAGTACATATATAAAAATACTCTGCGTCCCAAAAATTTACAAGTAGTAAATATACAACGTATCGTTGAAGCAAGCGACCATGTTTCGCAACCATACAGAACAACAGGCATGATTATCGTTTTATATATTTTAAGCTTCAAATTCCTTGACAGAATTCGCGACGACAAGAGATTTTGAACCAAATAGTAACACGAATTCCCTGCTTTTAGTCGAAATTTAATTTCTTCGAGATTATGGTTTTCGTCTGTTATTACTGATCCCAAATATTTGAAAGTATCCACTTTATCAAAAGTATTATTTAATATTTTAACGTATCCAGAATTTGCTGTATTACGGTCCTGACACAATTTCATGTATTTAGTTTTCTCTGCATTTACTTCTAAACCCATGTCCCTGCAAGCGTTTTATAAGATCTCTACATTTCTTTCTATTGTTCTCCTATCATCACCTATTAAATTTACATCATCAGCATATGCCATTACCTGGTGAATACCATTCAACTCTAGGCCCTGGTTGCTATTTTTGATTTTCCTTATAACGTATTCCAGAACAAAGTTGAATAGCAATGGCGACAACGCATCTCCTTGTTTCAGGCCATTTTCGACGTGAAAGCTCGTGGACAAAAAATTTCCTACCCGGACTTTACTTTGGAATTCATTTAAGCATATCTTAATTAATCTAATTAGCTTTCTCGGTATTCCAAGTTCTGTAAGAGCGTAGTATAATGTTTCTCTCCTAACCGAGTCGTAGGCCCTCCTAAAATCAATAAATAGTTGATGTACCTGTACTTTTTCATAGCCTGAAGAAAACATTTGGAGTGAAAAACAGGTGCGTTGTCTGAAAAATAAAATTAGGCAGCCCTAACATGGGAAAATAATATTCTTCAAAGCACCTAACGATCGCCTTAGCAGTTGAGCTTCTCAAGGCAAATGTAGTACAATAGTGCGTATACAAATCCATGATGACAAGGCTGAAGTGTTTGTGTGATCTTCCAACTAAATGCGGAATGACACTATTTGCGAGTATCACACAGTCTACTATTCATGGTGCTTTACTAATCACAACTCTACCACTAAGCTGAGAAGTTCCCTTTACACTTAAAATAATTATTTGATTTCTGAATAATAACAAGTTTTTGAAGCTTGAGCCATACAGGGGAGTGCATGTAAAGAAATGACGCAGGTCAACTTAGAACGACGAACCCACAATACGTTCTCGGTTGCCTTACCAAGCAACGATCAAAAGAGGTCGTGCGTCCAAGCGAGCATGAACACCACTCGAGATTTTTTTAGTTAACTATGGTATATATGGCCAGCCGGGGAAATCTCGATTTTCACTCGTAACATTGGGACCAGAATCATGGCTAAAAATATCAATGAGTCTTTCCTGCGGAACGAACGCTGAGCGATTTTCTTTCTTTTCTTTTCCATATAAGGGAGTCCTGGGCGATTTGGTTGAAACGCAACGCAGCAACACATAGACAAACATATCAAACTTGTGAGAGAACAGTTCTGTGAACTTTCTTTTATATAGGGGCTGTGGTGGCTTAGTGGTAGAGAGGTCACCTCTGGTGCTTGGGGTCCCGGGTTTGATCCCAGTCCCCGCCCAGTGAACTTTGTGGTGGACAAACACCGTGTGCGTGGGTTTTCTCGGGGTTCTCCCGTTTCCTCAAACTTTCTTCGTTCCACCATTTCATTCATTACTCATCATCACCGTCTCCTTTAGCCTAGCCGGCATATCCGTTGGACGTAAAACTCAAATACTTCATTTTTCTTTCATATACGAGGTTCGTTTAATAAGTTTAAAATAAGAACTGTTTTTCCTGTTTTGGTAGAAAATCATGAGCTTCGGAAACCGGTGACACGGTTTTCTAGTAATATATAAGATTCATTGACTTTTCTTATTATTATACTGTAGTGGAACACATAACATTCGGTATTGACTCAGCATCTTAAAGAAATACTTAATCAGAATCTACAATTGAAATATTTCAGCTTATTTGCTGATCAAATATTATAGAGGTGGAAAGCGATCCCTCTGGTTATGGCCAGTTATGGATCCCAGCCACAGGAAATGTAAATTTTTAGTTCATTCCCAGCATCTCAAGGAAGTCGTTTATTTGACCTACCGTTTCCCCTGGGCCGGATTAAGGGTGACCTAGACTGGCTATAGCCCTGTGCCTCCAGGTAAACAGGGGCCTCCACTTTGATGAAAATGTCAAGTAGTTGTCTAAAAAGAATCTAAGATAAAATATGACCAAAAATATAAAACATATTCCCTTAACTTTCCTACTGTACTTTGAAAGAAATGTATTAAGCGGAGTCACCAGGAGGTGCATATTTTTCTAGCCCCGGGCCTCCAGATGGGTTAATCCGGTCCTGCGTTTCGCATTCTCCAATAATTCCCAATCACCGCCTTTGATTCTAAAGTTATTTGTGCACACAAACACACACACACACACGTAAGCTAAACGAGACAAAGAATGAATAATTGCCTACTTATAATCAATAGCCTGCATTGTTGCATGCTTCAGCATTAGCCTTCGTGTTTGTGTGGACATAACGATATTGAACACTCTCAACGCAGGAAGTAAAATAGTTGTAATGTGCTGGCTCACTAACATCATCAATGTGACTTGGTGTAGAAGGGTGACAACATTTCACGCATGATTTGTCCAAAACTCTGAAAGGAAAGGGAAAAATGAGTAGATTCTTGAGATATTGTTTCAATTTCTTGGGTAACAACTGGCGTGCATGTGTTACTGCATTGCTTTTTGTAATTGGTGTTATTCTGATATCTATTATTCGGTCAGTAGATAGTTTCACAAACTTTGACGTAACTGGTTGGAATTTCGTTGTTCAGTCATGTGCTGGTTATCTATTTATACTAGTGTCGCCATTATTTGAGAAAACAATGACAAAAATTAAGAAAATATTTTTACTGATGGGAGAGAAAAAGTTAACAAACTTATTACTTATAGAAGCATTTTTCATTGCTGCAAAAGACGAAATACCTCTGATTATCCTTGTGTGCTTGATAGTATTGATAGGAATAATTACAACTGTTTGCAATTATACTGCAAGGAAAGAAACAAGTAATACATTCAACCATATATGTATTTTGATAACATATGTAGCATCATTCCTAGACATGTTTTACATAATATCTCCATTTGTTCTTGTTAGTCGTCGACTAGAAAGGCGATTTAAAGATTTGATATTTAAAGGAGATCAAATTCCCTGTACAGTAGTTTATAATCGAAACAGGAACTATTCAGAGCATGGTTTCTCAACCTGTCGCAACGAAAGTAGTAGTAGTGAACTCCTAAATACTCCTTGTGTTAGTGGTATTCAGCAAGAAAGTCAAAGGTCAAAAAACGCAAGTAGCATGAACGAATCTGGTCGTCCGGGTACCAGCTCGATGATGCGTGACCACGATAACGGTAATAGTTTGCAAGAGCAACGAATTCCAGGTACTAGTATTGACTCTGAGAGGTTAAGAAGTAACTCGGGAAACAATGCTGATATTCAGCAAGTACAAGGAAGAAGTAATGTAGGTAGTATGACCGTATCTGAAACAGTGGAAGATGACATGACAAATAGAGTAAATAATAGCAGATGCATCAATAATACTGATCCTAATCGAAATGAAAACCACGATTCAAGTTCTGAACACAGTGATTCTATTTATTCCATCGCTGTCGCTTTATCTGAACACAGTGATTCTAATTACTCCAGCGCCGTCGCTTTATCTGAACACAATGATTCTAATTATTCCAGCGCCGTCGCTTTATCTGAACACAGTGATTCTAATTATTCCAGCGCCGTCGCTTTATCTGAACACAATGATTCTATTTATTCCAGCGCTGTCGCTTTATCTGAACACAATGATTCTATTTATTCCAGCGCCGTCGCTTTATCTGAACACAATGATTCTAATTATTCCAGCGCCGTCGCTTTATCTGAACATAATGATTCTATTTATTCCAGCGCTGTCGCTTTATCTGAACACAGTGATTCTAATTATTCCAGCGCCGTCGCTTTATCTGAACACAATAATTCTATTTATTCCAACGCCGTCGCTTTATCTGAACACAGTGATTCTATTTATTCCAGCGCCATCGCTTTATCTGAACACAGTGATTCTATTTATTCCAGCGCCGTCGCTTTATCTGAACACAGTGATTCTATTTATTTAAATGTCACCTGTTTTCTTGAAAGTGAAGCTGAAGAAATAGCAAACTGTAAGACTTTGTACATTAATTTGTTTGAAATAGTAGCACAAGTGAACTCTTCGTTAGGACAATGTTTGGTAATATCTTTCGCTTATAATTTTATTAAAATTGTTGGTTCTCTTTTCTATGTTGTATACGTTTGGTTTGCGAGAAAAGAAATTGAAGATATTATTTGCTATATCATTCAACAATTGGTTACAGTTCTCGTAAGCATTGGTATATTTTGCATTGTGATATATCAGTGTCAAAGAATTGAGCGAAAAGTAAGTATGTAATATGTATATAGGTATTCAGTAGGTATACAGTCCTGTACTGATTAACTCATTGTTTTTTAAATATAATTTCTTATTGTTATCCATCAGGTAGACTTAGTTTCTTTATTATTTGTTCTTACAGCATTTTTACTTATACGTTAAGGTTGGCACAGCCGAAGCAAATAAATCCATAAACTAGAATGTTATGCTTGATTAATGCAGGGTTGTATACCTACTTTTAGGTTACCCTGTATATATAAAATATTTTAATTTAGTATTAAAACAACACTAAAATACTTTAAAGGTACTCAAAGTTATGAATTAAATATTCTTTTGAATAGCATTTTACAACAAACATTAAATTATAGAAGCCGAACTACCGGGTCGCATGCTATGAAACAATCACTAAGTTTTCCTATAGCTCAAAATATCACACTTTATGCTTTAACTAGTCTGCTAAAATAAAAGTTCGAAATTTGATAGCCAATAACTCAGAAACTAATGATCTCCACTTGACTAAATTTAAAATGTCAGTAGCCTAATATGCATAAAACGCTTTGGTGTTCATGCCTTTCGTTCTCGAATTATTGGCAATCAAATTTCTGGTTTGGACTCAAACAAATCCAAATCTTAATTGCACTGACAATATTTCAATAATCAAAGATCCGCACACCACGTGTATGCAAGTTCATAAAAGTCAAATTTCGGCAAAGTGGTATGAATAATTCTTAATTAATTAAATTCGTATGATTTTAATACGAATAAGCTCAATTTAAGTACCGTACATTCGTACTAATACAAATACTTTTACAGAGAAACAATAATATAGAGTAGTGGTTCTCAATCTGGGAGGCGCAACCTATGATAGAAATAAAATGTGAAATTATGAATAAAGCACAATTTGTAATGAACATCTACCCTTCAGCTTTAACAAACTTTGAAACGCTACATGTTTGACATTTTTTCCTTTCCCTATTTAAGACTTCTACTCTCGGAAAACAACATAATTATACAATTCTTTTTTTTACAAAATTATAAAAAAATGAGTACAAAATGCTATTTCAGTGTATGAGATGCAGTTTAAAATCTTATCAAGAAAGTGGAAAGAAAAACTAAATGTGATAGTTGCCATTGCTTTTAATATACAAGTTTCTTCATTCAGTGATAAGTTAGATTTAGCATACCTAAGATCACTTCCCACTTAAAAACGGTTGCGATACTTTGATTTTATTGTGGTCAACGTAGAAAATCCTGATTCACAGAGGTAAGTTGTCGAAAACTGAACAAGAACTTTTAAAGCTTCTTTTGCTACTCTTTTCTAAACAGGCAGGAAACAAACCCAAAGTTCTTGCAAAGTAGTTGACTGAAACAGTTTTCCGCACCTAAATTGTACTTCTATTCAATTGCTTCCTCCTGAATTTCATGTCCAACTAAATTTACATCAATGGTAAAATATGTTCTTCTTCACCAGGTAATTTGCACTGCCAATTTTCTTCACACGAATCAGGAAAATATCGCTTAATTCATCACAGACAGAGTCAAAACTTCAGTTGATATTCTCTCTCCACAGGAACTCTAAACTTAAAATCAAGTCAGCTCTTTTACTGTTTTGACTCCCACCAAGAGTCACCCAGCTTTAAGCTTTTATTAAAACAAATCCATGTTTAAAAAAAAAAAAAAAAAACGGGACATCACTACCTCGTAGATTAATCGGAAGCATGTGAAGAAGAGGCGTCATTACCACCTAAAGAGGTCTGAAACATTTGAAGAAGGAGGATCGCTAGAAATCACGAGGGGTAATTAAGAATTTCAATCTGTTGCAGAGACGTTAGATAAATTGTCTTGATATCAAATCAAAATATATTCCGATTGTTTAACTCGTTCAATAAAAAATAACGTTAGAATTAGGTATACATTTTTTCTATTCACTGTGCTTAATACTTTTTTTAATAAAGTAGTTAAATAAATTTTCCGTTTTGTAGGTTAACGAAGTTTCAAGTGAGGTTTACAAAAGTTTAAATAGAACTCAGAAGCCAGAGGTCAAGGAACAGGTAATATTCTTTTTATTGTTTTAGCAGAAGTTAGATACAACCGAGAAACGATCAGAGATCAGAGTGTAACTAGTATGGATCCAACTATGTTCCATTTGACCATCAAACAATCAGTGTTGACTTTGGAATCACATGATATAAGTCATTGACCCCAATCATGTGGTGTAACATCATAGGATCATGTGACCTCCGGTCATTGATCTTGGTTGCTTGATATGACGTCATGCGATAATGTTACATAGCCGAAACTGTAACACAAATACATAATCTTAAAATATATATACTGCTTTGGTCAGTTGGAGTTATAATCAATAGTGATATATCTTTATGATTCTTTTGAATGTGTGTCACCACGGAGACCTAGCTCCTTCCTCTGGTTGGTTAAAAAGTTGTAAAAAGTTTGAAAATTTTGGGGTTTAAGTTACTTGTTCTCTAAGATGGGTATTTTGGCCATATAAATGGGTAACTCACTCTCTTTCATGACTATAATGATCAATTACGTGCCACTATGTTACATTTGAATGGATGTAGGTGGATCAATGTTGTACCTCTAATCTTTCAAAATGGGTGCTTATGGTCTTATGGTTACGTCAGGGTGTATATTATTGAATGGAGGAATACGTCACTGTCTTTCATGGATATTGAGGATCATAAATCCTTTGATTGTTATTTGAAGGCGCATGATCTAGTGAGTGGGTAACCTTAAGATTGATCGCCTTCAATCCTGACACAAGAGTACGCACACCAGGGGTAAAAGTGGATCTGAAAAAGTAGGGGGACGGTAGGTAGCGGCATGAAGTCACGCCGTTCCCCCTGCCTATCTTAGCCCATTGTAACTTTTAGGAACTGTGGATGCTGTACATATTTCTTTGAGGTGGGAGGACGGTGCTCTCCCGCGTTTCCCCTCACTTTTACCCCTGACGCACACACAAAAAGGAAGAGAGATAAATCGCTCTGATTGGTAGTTTGAACCACATGACATAAAAGGTGACGATTCCCAACATTTTAGGAAAGGAATTCATTAGCCGGGGTGGAAAATCTAGTTTTAAAATATACAAATTATATCCTATAGTCATGAGACTCCACTTAGTATTTTTAAAGGAAGAAAAACTACTACAGCACACGTTCCTCAAATTTGGTTCCTGAATTTTTGGAGGAATGCATGAGCCCGGGTGATGTCTAATTTTAAGATACACAAATTATACGATCATAAGATTTAACGTAATACGTTTAAAGCAAAGAAAAACTACTAAGACACACGTTTCTCATATTTGGTTCTTAACTTTTGAGAGGAGTGTGTGAAGCTGGGTGCGGTGCCTAGTTTTTAGATACACAAACTGTATAATATTACCATAAGACTCCAAGCAACACGGTTAAAGGAAGTAAAAGCTCCTCAGAAATTTGTTCCCCAAATTTAGCTCCTAAAGTTTGGAAGTGGTGGATTGGCCCGGGTGCTGTATGTCAAATTGTCTTAAGGTATCATCTAACAATGGATCATTCCGATTTGGTGAATTTAATTGCTGAAAATGATTGCTAGCACTGGATTCAGCACCAAAAGAGACAGAAATAGAGGGTGTTTAGGGACAGACCGTATACAGGGTGGGAGATAAGTGAGTGCAAAGTACTAAGATAGAACGTAGAAAATGTCTAGAAATACCATGTTACTTTTGAAACGAGTAGAAGGATTGAGATCAAATGTTGAACATGAGAAATGCTTGTACAGCTCCACTAAATAGACGTAATGGTGAATCATGGGATACACCTGAAAAGCCGCCATATTGAAATTAGTGCAAGAAGAATATGTGGGAAAGAGGCCATGTGACATATGGCTCTTGACGCACACCGTCTATTGAAATCAATAGTGGCCAATAGAGTTGCAACTGTTATGGATCTTAAGAATGATTGTGTGGTTGATACAAAAAAGGAAACAACAGTGGGAACATTTGAAAATGATAAAATCGGGCACGTCACAGCTGTCTCCGGTATTGAAATTGAAACAGTAGTCGACAGTGTCATGAATGCGCCAGGTACTGTTTGAAAATATCCAATTTTGTAGAAAGCATATCTAATCAGAGCTTAGAACTTTGGTGCTGTAAACTGGAAGCGGGTGAGTGATTGCAAGTTAATGAAGTTGTCTCGTTGTATTTTGAAGTCAGATGACAGAAAAGCGATAGCTGTTATACATTTTACGAAATTCTTATACGGATGGAAGAAGAACACATCCAACGGCTGTATGAGTGACGTGCAACCATCAGGAATAAGGAGTCGGGTAAGTCCTACGTTGTCCGGTTTCTAAACCAACTCTTCATCTTTGTTAGTTCTCCATAAATTAGCAAGGAGCAGCAGTTTTATCTGCTCTACGGATGGCCAGAAAACGTCAGTTATGAGCTTTTTCAGGTTGTCGCTGGTCATATTTGCACTTTTACCAGCATATGAACAAATATTGGGTGGATCAGGTGGTTTATTGGCTGGAAAGTGGCCTCATTCACGTTTGTGGTTGTTCCTCATTTACGTCACCTTTACGACAGTATTTCTACATTGACATAGCGTGGAACGCCTCCTGTTACAGAGGTTTCAAACTGTAAGGCCACTATTGATTTCAATAGACGGTGTGCGTCAAAAGCCATATGTCACATGGACTCTTTCTCGTAAATTCTTCTTGCGCTAGTTTCAACATGGCGGCTTTTCAGACGTCTCCCATGATTCACACTACGCCTATTCAGTGGAGCTCTACAGGCATTCCTCACATCCAACATTTAACCTCAATCCCTCTACTCGTTTCAAAATTAACATAGCATTTCTAAACATTTTCCACGTTTTATCTTCCGAAATTTGCCCTCAATTATCTCCCACCCCGTACACGGTTTGCCATTAAACACCCCCTGTTTCTCTGTTTCGTTTGTTGCTGAATCCAGTGCTAGAATTCATTTTCAGCAATTAAATTCACCTGGTCCCTTGTAAGATGTGTTTACCTTTATCTTAAGAGAAAAAGCAGCTATTTCATCACAGTATAAATTACTCACCTATAGACAGTGATGAAAATTTTCCGGAAAATTTTGAAACGGAAAATTTTCCGATTGATAATAACATACTCCACTTATTCCTACATCGTTGTTTAGCCGTGATGTGAGGTGGAAAATTTTCTTCTATATTTTCCCGGAAAACTTTCCGTTCTTAACAAATATCAGTGATCAAGTAACAATTTCTCAGTATTTATAAAATTGATTGAATTCATGTATAGAAATGTTACAAAGCGAAAGATCGTTTAAAGAATCTGAAAATTTTCATGGCTCAGACAATTTTCAGTACTTTGTAGGAACAAGTGAAACAATTTTTCATGAATCAAAATTTGTCTGTCCTGTATAGAGATGAAAATTTTCTGGAAAATTTTCCGATTCATAAAAACATACTCCACTTATTCCCACATCGTTGTTTAGCCGTGATGTGAGATGGAAAATTTTCTTCTATATTTTCCCGGAAAACTTTCCGTTCTTAACAAATATCAGTGATCAAGTAACAATTTCTCAGTATTTATAAAATTGATTGAAATCATGTATAGAAATGATAAAAAGTGAAAGATCGTTTAAAGAATCTGAAAATTTTCATGGCTCAGACAATGTTCAGTACTTTGTAGGAACAAGTTAAACAATTTTTCATGAATCGAAGTATTTTCTCTCTTGTATGGAAAAATTGAAGAACTTTATATGAGTCGGAAAATTTTCATCATTTTGAAGCAAAAAGTAAAGGAAGTTTTTGTGAATTGGAAAGTTTTATTGCTCTGTAGAAACAAGTGAAAGGAATTTTCATAGATCGGAAAATTTTCATCACGATGTACAAATGAAAAGTTTTTCATAATTCGGATAATTTTGGATATTGTGTATAGTGATTTTTGGTGGAAAATTTCCCACTATATTTAACTGCACATTCAGCTATAAAATTCAATTCCTGTAGAGGAAAGTTAGACAGCAACAAATTATCATTTTTCCAGTTAGCTTTCGGAAACCAGAAAAGTTTCTAATATTTCAAGTAGGGAAGTAAAAATATACAGTGTTTTTCTCTCTCTCTTTCTTTCTTTCTTTCTTTCTTTCTTTCTTTCTTTCATTCTTTCTTTCTTTCTTTCTTTCTCTCTGTCTGTCTGTCTGTCTGTCTCTCTCTCTCTCTCTCTCTCTCTCTCTCTCTCTCTCTCTCTCTCTCTCTCTGTGTGTGTGTGTGTGTAAAGTGCAGGGAACATACATGGAGTTCGTAGAGAACAAATATCCCATTCCAATATTTAAAATGTAACAAAAAATTGAAAAGAACCTTTGTGAATTTATCAATTTCAGAAACAGAAAATTCCACTATTTCCTCACATGTAGGACTGCCTATGCAATGAAATAACTACATAAAAGTTCCTTATGAAGATTATTTTTGTAACAGAAATTAAGAAAAATGATTTTATTGTTTTTAACACCCGTAAATCATAATTTCAATATTGGAATTTTGTATAATCAACATCTTAGAGCAAATACTTGTATTGTAAAACTTCATTATTATGTATAAAAATGTATTAGAAATAATGGCGATTCGATAGAACAAGTACATATATATAAAAAAGAAATATGTTTTTTATTTTGTAAATTAAAATGAAATTACTTGTTGGTTTTAGAACGCAGCGCTAATAGTGCAGCTTTTTACGTTTCTTTTATTATTTTGTTGGAAGAACAACTACACAAATCAGCTTCCTTATTTATATTTCACTTTCTCTTCTGAATGAATATATGAATAAATAAATGTTTATTTCCAGAAAATGGTCAGTATTTGTTTTCATGAGTTACTTAAACTCGAATTTTGGCTAGTCAAAAATTTACAGTAGGCACTTTATATTATATCTACTTATTTATAAATGTTGCAGTATGTAAATCTATAAAAGTAGTAAAGCTATGAGAAAACCGTCTTATGCGTATTAAACTGACGAAATCTAATATTGTAAGATCAAAGGTGGATTCTGAGGGAAGAACGCATTGAAGTTTTTGAAACATTCTTGAAATGAATAATCGTTAGATTTTCACTTCATAAAATTTTTAAGACAATATTAATTATCAATAAATTTGACGGCCAAACAACGATGTAGGAATAAGTGGAGTATGTTTTTATGAATAGGAAAATATTCATCACTTTTAATAAATTGAAATTTTAAATAATAGAATGGGATATTTGTACTCTACGAACTCGATGTATGTTCTCTGCACATTGCATACACACACAGAGAGAGAGAGAGAGAGAGAGAGAGAGAGAGAGAGGAGTTGAATCGAGTTGATTTTGAGTTTAACGTCCCTTTCAGCAGTGAGACTATATAAGACGGGACCAACTGATTAACGTGGAATCCGAACTACATGAGCTCCGGCTGGAAATCGAAGCCAGGTCTTCCATGCCAAAGGCGCGTATGCTAACCACTTAACAACGAAGGAGCTCGCAGAGGAAGAGAGAGAGAGAAACACTGTGTAAAATTTTACTTCCCAACTTGAAATATTAGAAAAATTTCCGGTTCCCAAAAACTAATTGGAAAATTATAATTTGTTGCTGACTAACTTTCCTCTCTGAAATTCAATTTTGTAGCTCTATGTGCAGTTAAATATAATGGAAAATTTTCCACCTAATATCACTATACATAATATCCAAAATTATCCGGCTTACGAAAAGTTTTTTCCACTTGTTTCTACATCGTGATGAAAATTTTTCCGATCTATGAAAATTCCTTTCACTTGTTTCTACAGAGCAATAAAACTTTCCGATTCACAAATAGTTGTTTTACTTTTTGCTTGAGAATGATGAAAATTTTCCGACTCATAAAAAGTTCTTCAATTTTTCCATATAAGACAGAAAATATTTCGATTCATGAAAAATGGTTTAACTTGTTCCTACATAGTACTGAAAATTGTCTGAGCCATGAATATTTTCAGATTCTTTAAACGATCTTTCAATTTTTAACATTTCTATACATGAATTCAACCAATTTTATGATTGCTGAGGAATTGTTAATTGATTAGTGATTTTTTTAGAACGGAAAATTTTCCGGAAAAATAAAGCGGAAAATTTTCCACCTCACATCACTACCTATAGATTTCATATTCAAATTCAAGGAGGAATCTAAATAACAAGAGGATCCATGACACATACGAAAACATCATCTTCATCTGAATTTCAAAGTTTAATTTGTACTTCAATCACAATAACGCTGACGTCACACGCTAGAACCACAAAAGCACCACTTCTCATTCGCTGCTTTTCAGTACATACCCCCTCTTTGCAAACTACACAACGTAACATTGTGTGAGGACTATTCATCTTGTGACGTGAAAATGTATGATCTGATTCATGTGATTGCAAACAACCAATCATGGTGATTTACTTGTGTTATGGAACCTGAGCCATGTGACTAAAATAACCAATTAGAACTATGAGTCATATCATAACTGTTCTTCAATATCTATGGTTTCAACCGTGCAACTTTAATCAGAGTGATTTAGAACGATTTGTCTGTGTTTGTTTGTTTGTGTGCTTCTACATCAGGATTGATCCTAAAAGAGTAAATGTGACCAATCTTAAAAGACAAGGAGTGTAAGATTGGCCCACCCACTGATTATGTGACTTGATATAACCAATCAGAGAGTTTATAATCCTTAATAGCTATTAAAAGAGATTCCGGTATTCCTCCATGCAACAATAAACGTCCTATGTAACCATAAGCAGAGAGGTATCCATCTTAAAACATGAGGGACAAAAGCTTGCTCTATCTTATACCCACTAAAAGGAATCATGGGGGTCCATAACTGGTCGTTAATAGGCATTAAAGAGTGATATATATCTTTATAGGAATAAAACAACAACCATCATAGAGGGAAAGTAACGTCTAAAATCGCAAAATTTTCACTTTTTAGTCATTTTTACCGATTCAAGGGAAGAAGCTAGAATGTTCAAATGTACATGAGCTTGTATCGTCATACCACGTGCTGAAAACCATTAATCCGCAGGTCATATTACCCCATGGAGTCATACCACGTGGTCAAGGATATCAATCCGCAGGTCATAAATAGAGGGTCCCGTCTTACTGTTTAAAGTTGATATTGTTGGGTATTCCGTAAAAATAATGCCATGTTTCAAGGTTGCAGTATAAAGATCTTCCCTATTTGGAAAGCTAATAAATTTGAAACCAAAGGCTTTACAGCAAAACTTTCTTCTGGAAAGTGAGTAGAATGTTGCTTCAAATCAAAACGTTCTGAACAAAACATCACTCAAGTGGTAGGCTCTATTATTTATACAAAGCGCAAAACTGATTCAAAATGTGTGTTGCATTGATTCCGTCTTCCCGCATTTTTTGTATTCCATAATAACTAAAAAGGAACGATGTTCTGCTGATCACGCCTTGAAGTACACTGAAAAGGGAATGCAGCAGGTTTCGACAACAAGCTTCTCACCATTGTACACGCTTTCTACCCGAAATTATCCCATTCCAAATTTAGTAAGTTATTTATTGCGCTAAAATCTCAAATCGCCCGATTTGAGAGAGGTATAGTTTCAAGTGGGGAGCGTGTTTTCGAACAATGTCGTAGTACCCTTTTCGACTGTATACTATAACGTAGTCGGGAGAACACCTTGTCTTTTCTGCTAACGCAAGGTTTCAGAAATAATGACGGGTTGTCGGTAGCAACGGAACGTACATTTTTCACCAGTTGTATCAGCAATAGTGGTGACCATTTGAGTGATGTTTTGCTTAAAGCAAGTTGGTTTTAAACACCATGCTATATGTACTTTTCAGATAAAGAAAAACACTAGTTGAATGCTCTCTAGTTTCAAATGTATTAGCTTCCAAACTAGAGGGATCTTTCTGTTGCACACATTTGTTTCTTATTACAGTGAGACTTGTCGGTTATAAGAAAATTAGCCAATTTATACAGGTAATCAACTTACAGAAACAAATGTATTTTGAGATATAATACATTATAGATTATAACATATGCAGCTCCAATGCAGTTATTAATTATTACCTACATGTGACTCTCATTTTAGAAATAATATATAGTACAATTCTTGTTCTAAATCTCAAAATTACCTTTTAATCCACTATAACTCTTATAATGTGTCTGTGGAATTTTTGAAAAATCTGAATTGACAGCTATGTAACTTATGAATTCACGACTTTTACATACACAGTGAACATCAGTAGCGTAGCGTGATATTCCGAAAGGGGGATGCCAAAGTTAGTCATTTCTGCGATATAGTACTACTGCAAGCAGCAATACATAGCTATTCCGAATGGAAATATAGGGTTATACAAAATTTAGGAGGAAGTCCCCCTAATTGGAGGTCTAGTGGGGCATAGAGAAGCGAATGCGTAGATTACGTTAGAATTTAATAACCAATTGTCTCAGCTCCTTCTTGCCACTACCATTGTGACGAGAAAACTAGGCTCCACTTTTGTATGAACATTGTCCAGTATCGTTCCCTTCATTTCTTTCTCGTTGGCGGCTTTTTTCTCCACATACCACACGTCAATCTCGTTCTTTCCATATATATATATATATATATATATATATATATATATATATATATATATATATATCGCCCCTAGAAATTTGTCATCTTGGGTCCGGAACTCAGACGCCCGTTCGTGAATATGGGCCTGAGTGTATATATCATTTGAAGATGTAAATACAAAGCACTTAAACCAACTCTGGGGGCCTGTTTCTGTATCCAGATACTGAAGTCAAGGGCGCAAATCTGTCTTCAACGTTCGTGGGATGGGTAAGACTGTTCCCATAATCCTTTCCTTTTTTAACGATGTTCAAAATATTTATGAAGTTGAAAAAATGCTGTGGAGGATTAGGGGAGCAGAGTTGTCTATAACATCGGCAGGAGGGCACATTTTAAGGCTTATTGTGGGGGAGGGGAGAAGAGACTCATATTACAGTAGATGAATCAGATTTCTGAGGTAAACCTGTTGTACTCGTATATTATATATCAAATGATGTAGATGAAATAGTGGTATATATCATTATTACAACTCAGTGCCGTGAGCACATTCTGAAATTTGAATATATGTATAATAATAATTGTCATGTTTCTACTTACGCATCCACAATGATCCACATTAAAATTTTAGGACATTTGTTTTATAACAATACAAATAATGACTTCCCCAAAACTATGATAGAAAATTAATCAGGCCTATATTTGGCGCAACAATACTCTTATCTGAGCAAAATTATGATTACCATAATAGCATTATAGGAATTGTTACAGGAATTAAACAAATAGTTGAAAATAGACTACTAATAATTAATGACAATGAAATATTAAAGAATACGATTCTTTTTTAAAAATGAAACAAGTCAAAGGACATCAGTTTCCTTTGTGGCAGTCGGATAGAAATCATCATCATCACAATCTCAAATCGGATTATTGGGGGAGGGGGTGGACAAGATTGTAGGGAACATGTTCCCCTTATGTCCCCGAGATTTGTGCCAGTCTCTGAAGGGCTCTGGCACAATCTTTGCGAGTGACGGGGAGTGGTGGCTCTCTTGTCCTACCAGATCAGTGACAGTAATTCTACAGAATGCTTTAATTTATGCCTGTGTCTGTGAGCTCCTTTACGATGAAGATTACAATTACGATGCATTTAGTTACGATTAAGGCATAACTATTTTAATACTATTATTTACATAACCGGCATGCTTCAAAAATGCGTTAAACTAACCATTTCCGTTTTGTTCTATATCCTTTATATTAGGGCTCGTACGTTCTGTTCAGAAACTATAGCTTAGTTCAAAATATATACAGTTGGAAATACTTGAATATGCCAGCGTATATCTAAAGGAAATGTAGGGTTGCAAGGGATAAGGAGGAGTGAGAAGGGAAGTATTGCGCATGCGCATTCAACAGAAAGCAGACGAAAACTCCGATGCTTTCAGAAGGCCTGGAAGCCCGAGGAAAATAGCATACGACAGGAGGAAAAACAGAAAATGTGCATCTGAGCGACGCGCATGTGTAGGTTCCTCTTGTCAAAGTAAGTCGAGAGAGCGCGCCAGAAGATTGCAGTGGAAATAATTGTGATAATTACAAGCAAACAATTTATATATAATGAAATACGTACCTTTTCTTATTAACAGGGAATGCCGGGCGTACCGGCGTTCCCTTACGCTACGCCGCTGGTGAACATCAGACAACAAATTAATATTGTCAATCGCAGTTTAGTTGTACCAGGAGATTTACTAACATATATCCATTTACTACGGCTAATCGGAAGGTTTCAAGTGACCCTAATCAGTACTGGTCAACAATCATGATTAGAGATTGTCTTTTCTGAAGCGAAGCTTTGTAATCAAATATAGTAGTTGCTTACTTGGTTCCAGTTTCAATTTCAAAATGACATACCTTTAATTATTTAATCTTTCAGTCAATTGAGCCACTAGGAAGTGTATTGATAAAGGAACCAATTCTGGATGGAAGCAAAATTGTGTGATAAATTAAGTTCTATATTGAAATTAAAAATATCAGCTATATGCAAAATCTTAATTACACTAAAATTACTATTCGTTATGACAAAAGGTTCGAACAAAAGATTAGACAGGAATTGATAAAATTCTCAGAAATCCAACGTACGAAAACGTTCTGAAACACAAATCATAACCGAGAGCCGCGGTGACTCAGTTGGCAATTCATCGAAGGACGTCCAAAGGTGGAGACATGCTTTCAACCTACTCTCGTGCTACAAGAACAAATGATTAACGCTTGTGTGCATTACAAGAGATTTCTATAGCGTGGATTGTTGTTATTGGACAGACATGCTTTCAATTCGTAAAAATATCGTGAAATTTGAATTAGATTGATATATGCGTTATACAAAACCTAGTCCAAGTGATATTCATATTGGGTTATCTAAGAATTTCAGTGACGTTATAAATCAAGCAGTCGCTTTACAGCTGCACAATGAGGACTTCACTTTGCACATAGTATTTGAAAATGGCATTGTAATTAATGAAGTATTGACTCAGTTGCCTGAAACTGTTCCCTATATTCATTCAAATGCGGTCCGCAGTACTGATCGTATATCGAATGACGAACTCAATTACATGAAAGTTCGAATATGCGATTTGCCTCTGGAAGTAGACAACATTTTTCTTCATGATGTGTTGAGTGAATATGGTGAAATCAAGCAAATTATTAACTTAAAGTGTAGTGCTACTTATAAATATGCCATTTTAAATAGGATTTTTTTCTGTTTATATGATTCTGATAAAAACGACTCCCTTCAATCTTAAAGTGGTATCTTATTCTGCATACGTTGATTATTTACATAAAATAAAAGTGTTTCCGATATCTAGAAACTCATCGTATGATCTCTTAGTGTACAGTACCAACCCATGCTTCAGCTCTACCAGGTTCTAGATTGTGTGAATTAAAAATGACAAATTTTTACACTGGCGGATTACAGATAGAACGTAAAGTAGTGATACCATACTTTAAGGTATACTTCTAACCAGGTTCCTTCCTCTACATCCACCAGTCGTGACTCTAATCGTACCCTAACTACAATCGCCAACCTTAATATTTTTCTGCTCTCAAATGGCCTTTATATGAAGAGCCCTCTCAACAACCTCTGCTGTCTGCTTCGATTCCAGACCCCTTAGTGCATAAATCAGATACTGAAACGAAGAATGTCTTACCACTTAATGAAGGTACATATACCGTGTCACTACAAAATAAGAAGACTTAAAAATCTACTTCGGTTCTCTTGCTATTAATGATACTTCCCCTCGTTCCAATAAAGAACCAAAGTTGACTTCTTTCCAACTATCCCGTCGACCTTAAAAACAGAAGAAGAAAGCATTATTCAAGCACAGTCGTACACTTATAGACAATGGAAGTTAACTCGAGTGAGTGACTCAGAATAACGATCTTGAAACCTGCTCAGAATGACATGAGTTCCAGTCAGGCCACTAACCTGAAGTGCAAGCAATGAAGTAGTCTGTCATATAATAAGATTTGGTATTCTTTCTTCTTCCTTTTGTGAGTGTGTGTTAGAAGTGTTTAGCGAATATCCTTTTGTTTACAAACATGGAATTCACTTCTGTGAAGCAGTGTTTTCTTTCTGTCTTGTATTTAGTATTATTGATTTCTCTGTCATGTCGATTTGGAGGAGGTTCGCCTCAATAATGTAAATTACGATACGTTTTACTTCTGCTCCCATCCACTATGAGGTCCCACAGTTCAATCCTGCTGTGATGCCAGATCGTTCCCTTTTCAAACAAACGCAATAATATTTTGTTCTTTGAAAACTAATGGGATAAAATCTGACCACTATGAACAGAAACTTAACCTATTTATTCAACAACATAATTTTGATTACATTTTATTACAAGAAGCCATTTTTCTCTGAATTCAGTTTTCTTCCCACATACAGTACTATTGTACATCTGAGCACCAATGCACATGGAACTACGATTCTACTAATCAATGCTGAAAAACGGCATTGATTACTCTCAAGTGAAACGAATATTATCGGGAGTGGAAAAGTGTACAGTATACACTGATAGTATCTATGTTTTAAATTTGTATGCTACATCAGGCAAAAACAAACGAGCTGACAGAAAACATTTTATAATGAAGATAAATTGTCCTTACTACCGGCGGATTCTAGTTGCACTTTTGTTGGTGTTGATGTATACACATTGGAAGATCAACGAGACAGACCTCCCACTTCCATCCTATCATAGCATTTACAATTTTGTGAACTCTTTATGTCTTCGTGACCTGTCATGATTCCATTGTCAGTTTCCTTAATTCACAAACAAAAATTCAGAAATGCAATCTCAACTTCATAGATATAAACTACGAAAATGCAAATGCACATACAAGGTCACCGAAATCGATATTCTTGTTACAGCGTTTAGTGATCATGCTGTCCCTTATTGTATCTTAACATTTCAGACATATGTTAAACCAACATATGGATCAAGCAATTGGCAATTAAATACTACACTTTTACAACATAGTGATATGCCTACAGAATTTCATATGCATTGAGCAAAATCAGAGAAAACATTTTTCCGACACGGTTTTATGATGGAATCTTTATGTCAAACCAAAAATAGGAAGTTTTCCGGCCCAAAAGGTCGTGAACTAAAACATAATACACACAATACACTGAAATACTACTACTGTGTTTTAAATGATTTCTGGAACCGCCCTAGTGGTTTTACCAATCATCAACATATAAATGATATTAAAGCCCATATTTTCAGTGTTCAGACACAAATGCTTCAGGAATATTATGTCACAATCAACAAAATTGATGTAATTCCCAACGATCAACCGTCTCTTTACCATTATGTACCTCAACACACAGCGACTTTCTCAATATGTGAACTCTTCAGACAGAAGATGGTAATCTTCTTACAGACCACCATCGCATTCATTAGACCATTACCAATTACTGACATGTAGGGAAAGATTGTTAAGGATCAGCTAACTATTAGTGATTATTTCCAACTACCACTCCCTCAAGTACCTGAATATTAACTTAGTGAACTCATGTCACCCGTATAAAAACAAGAGATCTTTCGCTCGTTCCAAACATGGAAAGATCGTAAATGACCAGGACCTGATGGCATCCCTTATGAACTTTACAAGCATTATTGGAGAATTTTACAGGATATTTTATGCGAATTGTGTAATGAACTCTCCCGTCAACGTACATGATAATCTAGGAATAATAATACTAATCCCAAGTAAAGGGAAAGCAGTCACGCTTCATGACTATTGTCCCACCACACTATTTAATCAATATATCATTTTTTTCAAATCGACTTAAAACGATCTACCCTTTTCTCATCAGTGACTACCATGCTGTATTAAATCCGAAGTATAATGTTTTTGCAGCTCTTAGTAAAATTCGTGATCTCACAGCATGCAAGAAGTTTAAAAAGAATTCTGCTTTTCTATTATCCGTTGATTTCAAACAGGTTTTTGACTGTCTATCTCATGACTACTTATTTGCTCTCCTACTTATGGCTTTCCACTCTCATTTGTACAGTCAATGTATACACATGCTACAATGAAATTTCAAATAAATAGGCATCTCACCACCACTTTCAATATTAATTGCTGGCATAAAACAAGGATCTCCGTTATGTATGTAATTATATTGCCCGGTTCTCGACGTTTTACTATGAAAATTGATGCAACTGCATGAATCTAAGTTGCATGATTTTCAGGTACCCAATGTGCAAGCTTTTGCAGATGATGTGACTTCAATGGGTACGACATCGACGCAACTTTGTTATCTGCAAGACTGTTTACGGGACAAAAAGTGAGTGGAACTATATTATATGAAATCTACGGTTATATTTTATTATGTATTTATTATTTTCCTTTAGGGGATAATTATACTATTGGCGACACTGTTAAAATATTAGGGTTACGTTTCCTCTATGATTTAAATTCCTCCTCCAACTTAATATGGGATCCAATCGTACAGCAGATTCGCTTATTAACTAAGAACAAAAATATTGTCGATTAAATGTATTAAAAATGGTTTCTAAATACGTACATTTACTCCCAATTTTGATATATACGAGCAGCATGTATAAAAACCTTAACAGAACTGTATGCGAGAAAACTGGGTCTTTTATGTATTTCTGTTATGTGGTCATGTCTGTTCTTTAGAATAAATAGAAATGCTTTGTCTTCCATGTTCTGCGGGTGGATTAAATTTAGTGAAAATGTCAGACATGTATATGAGAACAACCTACCGATATTATGTGGACCAAACGACCCATAGGCGTACGTATCTGTGGTTCACTTTTGAGCGGAAAATACAGTATATTTCCCAAAAATCCACATTTAAGTCATTTTTATAAATTGATCCCAGATTATGAACACATTCTTGTGTAATATTGGGCTTACAGTGGTATTCAATATAATCCCAATTATTTCTCTTCCAAACAACTCTGTTCTCTGTTAATGGAACCAGTATATGCCAGTGCTAGTCCATTACTGTGTCAAAAATTTCCTCACTATAATTGGGAACGTATATGGAAAAACTGTAATTCGGAGTGTTTCAGAGCAGATGTTAAAGTGTATGGCATTGCCTCATTTATGAATTGTTGCCTACAAATGAAAAATCATTCTTTATGCATCGTGTCGTGCAAGTGGAGTGTACTTTATGTGGTCAACTTGATACTTCAATACATCGCATCACATGTACCCACACGATCAATTTGTAATTTCTTTTGTCGGATGCTGGGACCAATTTGTCGACAAGCATCAACTTTCTCTCTCTCCATCTTACGATTTCTTGACTATCACTCGTATCCGCAAACCAAACAAAATGCAATCAATTCGTTGAATGGGCATTTTATGTTCTATATGTTACAATATCCTACCAAGTTGTCACACTTGGATTTTACTTGGTGTTTACAAACTCGGAGGTGGTATTTCTTTAATGTAACTCTTCAGAGACATTTGCAAACTTCTTGTAGTTCTTGTTTGTCTAAGGCTAATGTAATTCTTTCTTCTCTGTAGTGACTTACCTCTCTTGATTTGTAGTATAATAAAATGTACTTGTCAACATTCATGTAAAATTAGAAATGTGATAGAGCGTTCACTTTTGTAGCATGGGGTAGCCAGTTCGATCCCAAGTGGCGCCAAATGAGCTTTGTGGTGGACAAACTCTATGTCCGTGGATTTTCCCTAGGTTCTGCAGTTTTCTTCCACTTTTTACCTTCCACTATTTCATTTATTTTTCACCGTCGCTGACTCCTTTATACTACTTCGTCTTCCATAGCCTAAAGGACATAATCGTTGAACGTTAAACTCAAATATTTCATTTTGTCTTTAGCCTCCACGGCATAAACGTGGAACGTAAAACTGAAACATTTCATTTCCTGTTTTATTTACAAATCATAACCGACACAAATATATAACAAAACCAGGAACACATAAAGAGATAAAAATCTAGAATGAACTGCAATTCCATTTTACCACTGTGCTCTTCGGCTATCAAAAGGCACTTTCTACTTTTTAACAGAAACGTTCGAAAATTGAAGAAAATTAAGCTAACGGAAACAATGAACAACACACCGAAAAATCAAAAATATCCTTAAATCGATCAATCTGTTGACCAAATTATTTACTTCGCAACTTTCACTTTAGCATTGTGTACACGAGAGGTTTGTGTTCTTTTTCCAGTATTGAGCAGATTTTTGTTTAATATGAGATTACAAAAACAAATCTTCCTCATTCGTATTAAGAGGACCCCAAATATAAGGCAACACTGTATTTTGAAAGACTTTTTGAACATTTTCTTATTTTTTAAACAAATTCTCAAGAATCAAAATTACAAATTAATTTGCCAATTACTGGTTGGTTAAGTAATGAAAGAAGAAATACTGGGAAAGACTGTACTATAAATAAAAATCAAATACGGTGTATACATTTTTATTTTCACTACCATTTTTATCGTATTAAAAATCAAAACAATACAACAATCAGTACAATAACAAGTGTATATTTTAATGTTCAATATAAAATACTGTATTATACTGTACAACGTAAAAACATTCAATACCGAAGCTTAATCTGCAAATTAAGACAACTCCTATTTTTCAAATGACAAATTTGAAAAAAAAATAGTCTTATAGTCGAGTAACTACACTACGTAAAGATAATCTTCATGACTTAAGAGCCTTTTTCCTCGTACTGATGTAATTCTATTCTAGCTACTTTGATATCACTGGAAACAGATTGCTTCTGGAAAATCATTCGCCACTGACTCAAATTCGCAGAATGTTTTCATCGGACTCAGTTTTCATATAAAAATACATTTCGTATTGTAGCTTACGTAATTACATATAATTACTTGTATTTTTCAATGTGGCATGATGCAACAAAAGTTCCTACGGTAAAGTGCTTAACAATCAGCATTAGTACTCAAAAGAATCAAAGAGATACTGCTGACACTCTTGATTAGTACACTCACTGGTGCTGGAGGTCACGGATTTGATCCTCGTTCGGAGCATGTGGACTTTTTGAATACTGCTAAACTGCGTGTTTTGGAGGGCATGTTTAGACTCCCCGTCTCATATAACTAGATGTTGAATAGTAGATTAAACTGTAAAATTAAATTAGATAAAGAACGTAGAAATAAACAAAAGTTAAGAAACATGCCTAAAAGTGTTGCAGAACTTGCCTCAGGAACGTTCAACAGTAGTCGGACATCATTGTTGTACTCCGCTGGCCTCGATAACGCTTATCCATTTAAGAATGCTTTCACTGAGAGTGTTCACCATGTTCGACATTAATCACCACGGTTATCTGGGAAGAAATCCAAATGATCGTTTAGAAAATGAAGCTTAAGTGACATGTTACATCCAATACGGTTGTAGGATGTCACGAGTTCATGTAGAATATCATGATGATTCTCTGTCTTATGGTGTTTAGAAAGATCTTTTATATTGTAATGACTTTATAGGTAGAGGCTAGATGACGGTCCGAGCTAGTCTCTTCCACTTCACCAATTTATTATTAAATTCGTTAAATATAAAATGTATTTGATTACAAAGAATGAAAATAGTGAATATCTTGTTGTTGACCAGATGAGAGGAATTAGGTGTTTTCCACAGTGCCCCTTCTCTCAAGGCAGTCTCCAAGCCACCCGCTGGTTCTGGTGAATCTTGAAGGATAGCCCCCTTAGCCCAAGGCAGCTTCGCAAGGCTTGGTTGTAGTAAGGATCCCTAATCCAATGCGACCTCGGATAAGGATAGGTGTACCCCTAGTCCAATGCGACCTCAGGCCAGGTGTTGGTTAGTTGATCAGTGGTCGACTAATGCCGGGTCCCTCGGTGGTCTGGCTTTTATCTGTCGTCTTCGGGTGCTTCCGTGAGGTCCGTCTTCTTTCGGCGTTCCTCGGTGTCTTTCGTGTCGGCTTCTCTTCTGCTATGCTGTTTACAGTCAATAACACGTGTTGTGTTGACATGTGCTTTTGTCATGGTGTGGGGATCGTTAAAATATGTTTACATAGGACAGTCATGTTGTTTTTTTCAACATTGCTGAACAAATCAACGAAATACTTATCATTCACTAATTCAATAATTTCCGGTGCTAGAAATATTCCTTGTTTTACTTCAGCAGCACTAATGTTTAGGAAGTTCTGTCGTAAATACATGAATCCACATAATGTTTGTTCCATTACTTTCACAGACTTTGATAAGATCCAATTTATTGTGCAATGGAGGTAGATACATATTTTCATGATCAGCAAGAGCAGTCATGGTTAGCCACCACACACTTTACTTAACTTGCTAGTGTTTCCTTACTTTACTTTCGAAAGTCTTTTAGAATAAATCTTTAAACACTAGTATGTTTCTAAAACATCTCAGAATATGCTATAGTATAGAATGTTTTAGAAGCATCACAACCTTTGAAAGGATGAAGTAAATATCATGAGAATAAATTGTGCTACATTAGGAAGTACTCTGTACATTAATTCGTGTTTTCTATTTTATTCTTCTATAGTTGGAAGAATTTAAGAAGCTGCTTCGAGACAGGAAAGTGAAGTTTACAGCATATGATTGTTTTACTATCGACTGTACCTTTCTGTTTACGGTAAGATTCTTTTTATTGTTTTCTGCTTACTGTGCAGAACACTTAGCGTTTTAGTGAAGGATCATTGACTACTGAATATCAGCCACGCACTAATATCATATTGGGATCTCTTAAACTCAAAAGGTGAGGAGATTATATCTGAGTTAGACCAACATCTACTTGAAGTAGCTCATACAAGTCTGTTTAGTTGATAGATAGTCTGTTTCAGTCATTCTTTAAAGAAACTCATTTGTTTATGATAGAAACCAAACATCCTATCATTTTAAACGTTGCTTATGTTAAATAAATTACAATTCTTTTGGTTTGAATTTTAAAAAATACTTGATTCTTAGTAAAACTTTTTGTCAAACTACTTAACAATGTTACGCACTCATTTGTGATATAAAAAATTATATATAGTTTACTCTCTAAACTTGGTTTATATTAAATAAACTGCAGTTGTTTTGGTTTGAATTTCTTGCATATATTGCTTATACATAGTGATGAGCAATGAGCGGGAAAACGAAAAGATACAGTGTCGCTTTCATTCAAGGTTCGCGTTATTCAGCTCATTATTTACATTGTTTTCAATGACTCGCCGTAGCGGAGCTGTCTCCGCGGGTGAGGGTGGGGCGTTCCAACAACGATTGTCCTAAAGAAAAGTTAGCAATCCTGTGTAGAACTCCTCTCATGTAAATGTTGTCAGAGAATACCTATGCTCACATTATTTTGAAGAATTAGCGGGTAATGTGTAGTATGTTACTTTGTATAAATGTCAAATTTACGGTGTTTGCTCTTAGCAAGAAATAAAAATTAATACAAATTTTCACTGATAGTTATTAGATATTCTGACATGGATACACATATAAAAATAACACAGTTGAGTGGTAACCTCAGGGAGTTGTTTCAACACTTAAGTTTTCAATTTTTTCTGTGAAGACACTGTTTGAGAAAGGTCAAGAGAATATCTCTCAAGTATGTGCTGCATTTGGACGAGAATAAAACGAAAACTTCCATCAACACAACAAATTTCGAACACGATCCGGCTGGTGGTTAAATCAACACTTTATTCACCAGTGTTTCCTTCAGACATATTTTTGAGGGAGCACTGCCTGGCCGGAGCTCTGAGAGTACCCCTCGGAGGAGACCGAAATAATACGTCTATAATATAATAATAGGGGAGAACGTATTCTAGTGGTTAGAGCCTGGTTCCGGGTTTGATTCCCGGCCGGTGTTTCCCAATTTTCGGCGTCCACCGATCGTCGTGAGCCTGATGGGGAGTCACGTGAAAGGAAGAGGTGTCGACCATTAGGTCTAGAAAGCTCCTGATGCGCCTGTTAGGGAGAGAGCGTCTCATCGTGCCGGCCATCTGCTCTCCGCTAGGCTACACATAGTTCAGCTGGTCACTAGCGGATGGTGCTGGAGCCGGCTTACAATCACAAATGCGCTGTGACGCCAAGTGGTTTGTTGCTTTTAGTTAATAACTGAAGCGGATACGTACTGTAGTGGCTAGAGCGTTGGACTCATGTCTCCGAGGTCCCGGGTTCGATTTCCTGCCGATGGTTCCCAAATTTCTTTACCCTGCGTAGTGAGGCAAACTGGGGTCACGTAAAATGAAGAAGTGTAGACAACTAAGTCGAAAAAGCTCCTCATGCGCCTGTTAGGGACAGAGCGTCTCATCGCGCGGACAATCTGCTATCAGCTAGGCTAGAAATAGTTCAGCTGGTCAATAACAGATGGTGCTGGAGCAGGCTTAGAATCACAATTGGGCTGTGACGCCAAGCGGTTTTTTGCTTTTAGTTAATATACTGAAGGGGAAACATACTGTAGTGGCTAGAGCGTTGAACTCATGTCCCCGAGGTCCCGGGTTCGATTTCCAGCCAATGTTTCCCAAATATCTTTATCCACCCAGCGTTGTGATGCAAACTGGGAGTCACGTAAAATAAAGAAGTGACGATCAGTAGGTCCTGAAAGCTCCTGATGGGCCTGTTAGGGACAAAGCGTCTCATCGCGCCGGCCATCTGCTCTCCGCTAGGCTACACATAGTTCAGCTGGTCACTAGCGGATGGTGCTGGAGCCGGCTTACAATTACAAATTGGCTGTGACGTCAAGTGGTTTGTTGCTTTTAGTTAATAACCGAAGGGGATACCTAATGTAGTTGCTAGAGCGTTGAACTCATGTCCACGAGGTCCCGGGTTCGATTTCCAGCCAATGTTTCCCAAATATATTTATCCACCCAGCGTTGTGATGCAAACTGGGTGTCACGTAAATTTAAGAGGTGATGGCCACTGGGTCTAGAAAGGTCCTGATGCGCCTGTTAGGGACAGAGCGTCTCATCGCGCCGGCCATCTGCTCTCCGCTAGGCTAGACATAGTTCAGCTGGTCACTAGCGGATGGTGCTGGAGCCTGCTTACAATCACAAATGGGCTTTGACTCCAAGTATTTTGTTCCACTTAGTTAATAACTGAAGGGGATACCTACTGTAGTTACTAGAGCGTTGAACTCATGACCCCGACGTCTCGGGTTCATTTCTAGCCAATGTTTAGCAAATATATTTATCCACCTAGCGTTGTGATGCAAACTGGGTGTCACGTAAATTTAAGAGGTGATGGCCACTGGGTCTAGAAAGGTCCTGATGCGCCTGTTATGGACAGAGCGTCTCATCGCGCCGGCCATCTGCTCTCCGCTAGGCTACACATAGTTCAGCTAGTCACTAGCGGATGGTGCTGGAGCCGGCTTACAATCACAAATGGGCTGTGACGCCAAGTGGTTTGTTGCTTTTAGTTAATAACTGAAGGGGATACCTATTGTAGTGGCTAGAGCGTTGAACTCATGTCCACGAGGTCCAGAGTTCGATTCCTGGCCGGTGTTTTCTCATTTTCGGCGTCCACCCAACGTCGTGAGCCAGACTGGGGAGTCGCGTGAAAGGTAGTTCAGCTGGTCACTAGCGGATGGTGCTGGAGCCGGCTTACAATCACAAATGGGCTGTGACGCCAAGTGGTTTGTTGCTTATAGTTAATAACTGAAGGGGATTTTTACTGTAGTGGCTAGAGCGTTGAACTCATGTCCACGAGATCCAGAGTTCGGTTCCAGGCCGGTGTTTTCCAATTTTCGGCGTCCACACAGCGTTGTGAGCCTGACTGGGGAGTCACATGAAAGAAAGTTGTGACGACCACTAAATCTAGAGAGCTCCTGATGCGCCTCTTAGGGACAGAGCGTCTCATCGCGCCGGCCATTTGCTCTAAGTTATTAACTAAAAGCAAAAAACCGCTTGGCGTCACAGCCCATTTGTGATTCTAAGCCTGCTCCAGCACCATTTGCTAGTGACCAGCTGAACTCTCTCTAGCCTAGCGGAGAGCAGATGGCCGGCGCGATGAGACGCTCTGTCCCTAACAGGCGCATCAGGAGCTTTCTTGACCTAGTGGTCGTCACCTCTTCCTTTCACGTGACTCCCCAGTTTGCCTCAGAACGCTGGGTGGATAGAGAAATTTAGGAAATATGGGCTGGAAATCGAACCCGGGACCTCGGGGACATGAGTTCAACGCTCTAGCCACTGCAGTAGGTATCCCCTTCAGTTATTAACTAAAAGCAAAAAACCACTTGGCGTCACACCCCATTTGTGATTGTAAGCCGGCACCAGCACCATCCGCTAGTGACCAGCTGAACTATGTGTAGCCTAGCGGAGAGCAGATGGCCGGCGCGATGAGACGCTCTGTCCCTAACAGACGCATCAGGACCTTTCTAGACCCAGTGGCCATCACCTCTTAATTTTACCTGACCCCCAGTTTGCATCACAACGCTGGGTGGATAAAGATATTTAAGAAAAATTGGCTGGAAATCGAACCCGGGACCTCGGGGACATGAGTTCAATGCTCTAGCCACTACAGTATTTATCCCTTTCAGTATATTAACTAAAAGCAAAAAACCGCTTGGCGTCACAGCCTATTTGTGATTCTAAGACTTCTCCAGCACCATCTGTTATTGACCAGCTGAACTATTTCTAGCCTAGGTGATAGCAGGTTGTCCGCGCGGTGAGACGTTCTGTCCCTAACAGGCGCATGAGGAGCTTTCTAGACCTAGTTGTCGACACTTCTTCATTTTACCTGACCCCAGTTTGCCTCCCTACGCAGGGTGGATAAAGAAATTTGGGAACCATCGGCTGGAAATCGAACCCGGGACCTCGAAGACATGAGTTCAACGCTCTAGGCACTACAGTAGGTATCCCCTTCGGTTATTCACTAAAGGCAACAAACCACTTGGCGTCACAGCCCATTTGTGATTGTAAGCCGGCTCCAGCACCATCCGCTAGTGACCAGCTGAACTATGTCTAGCCTAGCGGAGAGCAGATGGCCGGCGCGATGAGACGCTCTGTCCCTAAAAGGCGCATCGGGAGCTCTCTAGATTTAGTGGTCGTCACCACTTTCTTTCACGTGACTCCCCAGTCAAGCTCACGACGGTGTGTGGATGCCGAACATTGGAAAACACCGGTCAGAAATCGAACTCTGGACCTCGGGAACGTGAGTTCAACGCTCTATCCACTACAATAGGTATCCGCTTCAGTTATTAACTCAAAGCAACAAACCACTTGGCGTCACAGCCCATTTGTGATTCAAAGGCTGGTCCAGCACAATCCGCTAGTGACCAGCTGAACTATGTCTAGCCTGGCGGAGAGCAAATGGCCGGCGCGATGAGACGCTCTGTCCCTAAGAGGCGCATCAGGAGCTCTCTAGATTTAGTGGTCGTCACAACTTTCTTTCATGTGACTCCCCACTCAGGCTCACAACGCTGTGTGGACGCCGAAAATTGGAAAACACCGGCCTGGAACCGAACTCTGGATCTCGTGGACATGAGTTCAACGCTCTAGCCACTACAGTAAAAATCCCCTTCAGTTATTAACTATAAGCAACAAACCACTTGGCGTCACAGCCCATTTGTGATTGTAAGCCGGCTCCAGCACCATCCGCTAGTGACCAGCTGAACTATGTCTAGCCTAGCGGAGAGCAGATGGCCGGCGCGATGAGACGCTCTGTCCCTAACAGGCGCATCAGGAACTTTCTAGACCAATTGGCCATCATCTCTTCAATTTACGTGCCACCCAGTTTGCATCACAACGCTAGGTGGATAAATATATTTGGGAAACATTGGCTGGAAATGAACCCAGGACCTCGGGGACATGAGTTCAACGCTCTAGCCACTACATTAGGTATCCCCTTCAGTTATTAACTAAAAGCAACAAACCACTTAGCGTCACAGCCCATTTGTAATTCTAAGTTTGCTCCAGCACCATCCGCTAGTGACCAGCTGAACTATGTCTAGCCTAGCGGAAAGCGGAAGGGACAGAGCGTCTCATCGCGCCTGCCATCTGCTCTCCGCTAGGCCACACATAGTTCAGCTGGTCACTAGCGGATGGTGCTGGAGCCGGCTTACAATCACAAATGGGCTGTGACGCCAAGTGGTTTGTTGCTTTTAGTTAATAACTGAAGGGGATACCTATTGTAGTGGCTAGAGCGTTGAACTCATGTCCACGAGGTCCAGAGTTCGATTCCTGGCCGGTGTTTTCTAATTTTCGGCGTCCACACAGCATCGTGAGCCTGACTGGGGAGTCACATGAAAGAAAGAGGTGACGACCACTAAATCTAGAGAGCTCCTGATTCGCCTGTTATGGACAGAGCGTCTCATCGCGCCGGCCATCTGCTCTCCGCTAGGCTAGACATAGTTCAGCTGGTCACTAGCGGATGGTGCTGGAGCCGGCTTACAATCACAAATAGGCTGTGACGCCAAGTGGTTTGTTGCTTTTAGTTAATAACCGAAAGGGATACCTACTGTAGTGGCTAGAGCGTTGAACTCATGTCCACGAGGTCCCGGGTTCATTTCCAGCCAATGTTTCCCAAATATATTTATCCACCCAGCGTTGTGATGCAAACTGGGTGTCACGTAAATTTAAGAGGTGATGGCCACTGGGTCTAGAAAGGTCCTGATGCGCCTGTTAGGGACAAAGCATCTCATGGCGCCGGCCATCTGCTCTCCGCTAGGCTTGACATAGTTCAGCTGGTCACTAGCGGATGGTGCTGGAGCCGGCTTACAATCACAAATGGGCTGTTATACCAAGTGGTTTGTTGCTTTTAGTTAATAACTGAAGGGGATACCTATTGTAGTGGCTAGAGCGTTGCACTCATGTCCCAGAGGTCCCGGGTTCGATTTCCAGCCCATATTTCCTAAATTTCTCTATCCACCCAGCGTTCTGAAGCAAACTGGGGAGTCACGTGAAAGGAAGAGGTGACGAACACTAGGTTTAGAAAGCTCCTGATGAGCCTGTTAGGGCAGAGCGTCTCATCGCGCCGACCACCTGCTCTTCGCTAGGCTAGAGAGAGTTCAGCTAGTCACTAGCGGATGCTGCTGGAGCAGGCTTAGAATCACAAATGGGCTGTGACGCCAAGCGGTTTTTTGCTTTTAGTTAATAACTGAAGGAAATAAATACTGTAGTGGCTAGAGCGTTGAACTCATGTCCCCGAGGTCCCGGGTTCGATTTCCAGCCAATGTTTCCCAAATATCTTTATCCACCCAGCGTTCTGAAGCAAACTGGGGAGTCACGTGAAAGGAAGAGGTGACGAACACTAGGTTTAGAAAGCTCCTGATGAGCCTGTTAGGGACAGAGCGTCTCATCGCGCCGACCACCTGCTCTCCGCTAGGCTAGAAAGAGTTCAGCTAGTCACTAGCGGATGGTGCTGGAGCAGGCTTAGAATCACAAATGGGCTGTGACGCCAAGCAGTTTTTTGCTTTTAGTTAATAACTGAAGGAAATAAATACTGTATTGGCTAGAGCGTTGAACTCATGTCCCCGAGGTCCCGGGTTCGATTTCCAGCCAATGTTTCCCAAATATATTTATCCACCCAGCGTTGTGATGCAAACTGGGAGTCACGTAAAATGAAGAAGTGATGGCCACTGGGTCTAGAAAAGTCCTGATGCGCCTGTTAGGGACAGAGCGTCTCATCGCGTCCACCATCTGCTCTCCGCTAGGCTAGACATAGTTCAGCTGGTCACTAGCGGATGGTGCTGGACCAGCCTTTGAATCACAAATGGGCTGTGACTCTAAGTGGTTTGTTGCTTTTAGTTAATAACTGAAGGGGATACCTATTGTAGTGGCTAGAGCGTTGAACTCATGTCCCCGAGGTCCCGGGTTCGATTTCCAGCCCATATTTCCCAAATTTCTCTATCCACCCAGCGTTCTGAGGCAAACTGGGGAGTCACGTGAAAGTTAGAGGTGACGACCACTAAATCTAGAGAGCTCCTGATGCGTCTGTTAGGGACAGAGCGTCTCATCACGCTGACCATCTGCTATTCGCTAGGCTAGAGAGAGTTCAGCTGATTACTAGCGGATGGTGCTGCAGCCGGCTTACAATCACAAATGGGCTGTGACGCCATGTGGTTTTTCATTTTAGTTAATAACTGAAGGGGATACCGTACTCTAGTAGCTAGAACGTTGGAGTCATGTGTACGTGGTGCAGAGTTCGATTCCTGGCCGGTGTTTTAAAATGTTCGGCACCCACTCATCGTCGTGATGCAAACTGGGGAGTCACGTGAAAGGAAGAGGTGACGAACACTAGGTTTAGAAAGCTCCTGATGAGCCTGTTAGGGACAGAGCGTCTCATCACGCCGACCACCTGCTCTCCGCTAGGCTAGAGAGAGTTCAGCTGGTCACTAGCGGATGTTGCTGGAGCAGGCTTAGAATCACAAATGGGCTGTGACGACAAGCGGTTTTTTTGCTTTTAGTTAATAACTGAAGGAAATAAATACTGTAGTGGCTAGAGCGTTGAACTCATGTCCCCGAGGTCCGGGGTTCGATTTCCAGACAATGTTTCCCAAATATCTTTATCCACCCAGCGTTGTGATGCAAACTGGGAGTCACGTAAAATGAAGAAGTGATTGCCACTGGGTCTAGAAAGGTCCTGATGCGCCTGTTAGGAACAGGGCGTCTAATCGCGCCGGCCATCTGCTCTCCACTAGGCTAGACATAGTTCAGCTGGTCACTAGCGGATGGTGCTGGAGCAAACTTAGAATTACAAATGGGCTGTGACGCTAAGTCGTTTGTTGCTTTTAGTTAATAACTGAAGGGGATAGCTAATGTAGGGCTAGAGCGTTGAACTCATGTCCCCGAGGTCCTGGGTTCATTTCCAGCCAATGTTTCCCAAATATATTTATCCACCTAGCGTTGTGATGCAAACTGGGTGGCACGTAAATTGAAGAGATGATGGCCAATTGGTCTAGAAAGTTCCTGATGCGCCTGTTAGGGACAGAGCGTCTCATCGCTCCGGCCATGTGCTCTCCGCTGGGCTAGACATAGTTCAGCTGGTCACTAGCGGATGGTGCTGGAGCAAACTTAGAATCACAAATGGGCTGTGACGCCAAGTGGTTTGTTGCTTTTAGTTAATAACCGAAGGGGATACCTACTGTAGTGGCTAGAGCGTTGAACTCATGTCCTCGAAGTCCCATGTTCAATTTCCAGCCAATGTTTCCCAAATTTCTTTATCCACCCAGCGTTGTGATTCAAACTGGGAGTCACGTAAAATGAAGAAGTGATGGCCACTGGGTCTAGAAATTTCCTGATGCGCCTGTTAGGGACAGAGCGTCTCATCGCTCCGGCCATGTGCTCTCCGCTGGGCTAGACATAGTTCAGCTGGTCACTAGCGGGTGGTGCTGGAGCAAACTTAGAATCACAAATGGGCTGTGACGCTAAGTGGTTTGTCGCTTTTAGTTAATAACTGAAGGGGATACCTAATGTAGTGGCTAGAGCGTTGAACTCATGTCCCCAAGGTCTCGGGTTCATTTCCAGCCAATGTTTCCCAAATATATTTATCCACTCAGCGTTGTGATGCAAACTGGGTGTCACGTAAATTGAAGAGGTGATGGCCACTGGGTCTAGAAAGGTCCTGATGCGCCTGTTATGGACAGAGCGTCTCACCGCGCCGGCCATCTGCTCTCCGCTGGGCAAGACATAGTTCAGCTGGTCACTAGCGGATGGTGCTGGAGCAGGCTTACAATCACAAATGGGCTGTGACGCCAAGTGGTTTGTTGCTTTTAGTTAATAACCGAAGGGGATACCTACTGTAGTGGCTAGAGCGTTGAACTCATGTCCTCGAAGTCCCATGTTCAATTTCCAGCCAATGTTTCCCAAATTTCTTTATCCACCCAGCGTTGTGATTCAAACTGGGAGTCACGTAAAATGAAGAAGTGATGGCCACTGGGTCTAGAAATTTCCTGATGCGCCTGTTAGGGACAGAGCGTCTCATCGCTCCGGCCATGTGCTCTCCGCTGGGCTAGACATAGTTCAGCTGGTCACTAGCGGATGGTGCTGGAGCAAACTTAGAATCACAAATGGGCTGTGACGCTAAGTGGTTTGTCGCTTTTAGTTAATAACTGAAGGGGATACCTAATGTAGTGGCTAGAGCGTTGAACTCATGTCCCCAAGGTCTCGGGTTCATTTCCAGCCAATGTTTCCCAAATATATTTATCCACTCAGCGTTGTGATGCAAACTGGGTGTCACGTAAATTGAAGAGGTGATGGCCACTGGGTCTAGAAAGGTCCTGATGCGCCTGTTATGGACAGAGCGTCTCATCGCGCCGACCACCTGCTCTCCGCTAGGCTAGAGAGAGTTCAGCTAGTCTCTAGCGGATGGTGCTGGAGCCGGCTTACAATCAAAAATGGGCTGTGACGCCAAGTGGTTTGTTGCTTTTAGTTAATAACCGAAGGGGATACCTACTGTAATGGCTAGAGCGTTGAACTCATGTCCACGAGGTCCCGGTTCGATTTCCAGCCAATGTTTCCCAAATATATTTATCCACCCAGCGTTGTGATGCAAACTGGGTGTCACGTAAATTGAAGAGGTGATCGCCACTGGGTCTAGAAAGGTCCTGATGCGCCTGTTAGGGACAGAGCGTCTCATCGCGCCGCCCATCTGCTCTCCGCTGGGCTAGACATAGTTCAGCTGGTCCCTAGCGGATGGTGCTGGAGACGGCTTACAATCACAAATGGGCTGTGACGCCAAGTGGTTTGTTGCTTTTAGTTAATAACCGAAGGGGATACCTAATTTAGTTGCTAGAGCGTTGAACTCATGTCCTCCAGGTCCCGGAATCGATTTCCAGCCAATATTTTTCAAATTTCTTTATCCATCCAGCGTTGTGAGGCAAACTGGGGGTCACGTAAATTGAAGAGGTGATGGCCACTGGTTCTAGAGAGCTCCTGATGCGCCTGTTAACGACAGAGCGTCTCATCGCGCCGGCCATCTGCTCTCCGCTAGGCTAGACATAGTTCAGCTGGTCACTAGCGGATGGTGCTGGAGACGGCTTACAATCACAAATGGGCTGTGACGCCAAGTGGTTTGTTGCTTTTAGTTAATAACCGAAGGGGATACCTAATGTAGTTGCTAGAGCGTTGAACTCATGTCCCCGAGGTCCCGGGTTCATTTCCAGCCAATGTTTCCCAAATATATTTATCCACCCAGCGTTGTGATGCAAACTGGGTGTCACGTAAATTGAAGAGGTGATGGCCACTGGGTCTAGAAAGTTTCTGATGCGCCTGTTATGGACAGAGCGTCTCATCGCGCCGGCCATCTGCTCTCCGCTAGGCTACACATAGTTCAGCTGGTCACTAGCGGATGGTGCTGGAGACGGCTTACAATCACAAATGGGCTGTGACGCCAAGTGGTTTGTTGCTTTTAGTTAATAACTGAAGCGGATACCTATTGTAGTGGCTACAGCGTTGAACTCATGTCCTTGAGGTCCAGAGTTCGATTTCTGGCCGGTGTTTTCCAACGTTCGGCGTCCACACAGTGTCGTGAGCCTGACCGGGGGGTCACGTGAAAGAAAGAGGTGACGACCACTAAATATACAGAGCTCCTGATGCGCCTGTAAGGGACAAAGCGTCTCATCGCGCCGGCCATCTGCTTTCCGCTAGGCTAGACATAGTTCAGCTGGTCACTAGCGGATGGTGCTGGAGCCGGCTTACAATTACAAATTGGCTGTGACGTCAAGTGGTTTGTTGCTTTTAGTTAATAACCGAAGGGGATACCTAATGTAGTTGCTAGAGCGTTGAACTCATGTCCACGAGGTCCCGGGTTCGATTTCCAGCCAATGTTTCCCAAATATATTTATCCACCCAGCGTTGTGATGCAAACTGGGTGTCACGTAAATTTAAGAGGTGATGGCCACTGGGTCTAGAAAGGTCCTGATGCGCCTGTTAGGGACAGAGCGTCTCATCGCGCCGGCCATCTGCTCTCCGCTAGGCTACACATAGTTCAGCTGGTCACTAGCGGATGGTGCTGGAGCCGGCTTACAAACACAAATGGGCTGTTATACCAAGTGGTTTGTTGCTTTTAGTTAATAACTGAAGGGAATACCTATTGTAGTGGCTAGAGCGTTGAACTCATGTCCCCGAGGTCCCGGGTTCGATTTCCAGCCCATATTTCCCAAATTTCTCTATCCACCCAGCGTTCTGAGGCAAACTGGGGAGTCACGTGAAAGGAAGAGGTGACGAACACTAGGTTTAGAAAGCTCCTGATGAGCCTGTTAGGGACAGAGCGTCTCATCGCGCCGACCACCTGCTCTCCGCTAGGCTAGAGAGAGTTCAGCTAGTCACTAGCGGATGGTGCTGGAGCAGGCTTAGAATCACAAATGGGCTGTGACGCTAAGTGGTTTGTTGCTTTTAGTTAATAACTGAAGCGGATACCTATTGTAGTGGATACAGCGTTGAACTCATGTCCCCGAAGTCCCGGGTTCGATTTCCAGCCAATGTTTCCCAAATATATTTATCCACCCAGCGCTGTGATGCAAACTGGGAGTCACGTAAAATGAAGAAGTGATGGCCACTGAGTCTAGAAAGGTCCTGATGCGCCTGTTAGGGACAGAGCGTCTCATCGCGCCGGCCATCTGCTCTCCGCTAGTCTAGACATAGTTCAGCTGGTCACTAGCGGATGGTTCTGGAGCCGGCTTACAATCACAAATGGGCTGTGACGCCAAGTGGTTTGTTGCTTTTAGTTAATAACTGAAGGGGAAACCTATTGTAGTGGCTAGAGCGCTGGACTCATGTCCCCGAGGTCCCATGTTCAATTTCCAGCCAATGTTTCCCAAATTTCTTTATCCACCCAGCGTTGTGAGGCAAACTGGGGGTCACGTAAAATAAAGAGGTGACGACCACTAAATATAGAGAGCTACTGATGAGCCTGTTAACGACAGAGCGTCTCAACGCGCCGGCCATCTGCTCTCCGCTAGGCTACACATAGTTCAGCTGGTCACTAGCGGATGGTGCTGGAGCAAACTTAGAATCACAAATGGGCTGTGACGCTAAGTGGTTTGTCGCTTTTAGTTAATAACTGAAGGGGATGCCTAATGTAGTGGCTAGAGCGTTGAACTCATGTCCCCGAGGTCTCGGGTTCATTTCCAGCCAATGCTTCCCAAATATATTTATCCACCCAGCGTTGTGATGCAAACTGGGTGTCACGTAAATTGAAGAGGTGATGGCCACTGGGTCTAGAAAGTTCCTGATGCGCCTGTTAGGGACAGAGCGTCTAATCGCGCCGGCCATCTGCTCTCCGCTAGGCTAGACATAGTTCAGCTGGTCACTAGCGGATGGTGCTGGAGCCTGCTTACAATCACAAATGGGCTGTGACGCCAAGTGGTTTGTTGCTTTTAGTTAATAACCGAAGGGGATACCTAATGTAGTTGCCAGAGCGTTGAACTCATGTCCACGAGGTCCCGGGTTCGATTTCCAGCCAATGTTTTTCAAATTTATTTATCCACCCAGCGTTGTGATGCAAACTGGGTGTCACGTAAATTGAAGAGGTGATCGCCACTGGGTCTAGAAAGGTCCTGATGCGCCTGTTAGGGACAGAGCGTCTCATCGCGCCGCCCATCTGCTCTCCGCTGGGCTAGACATAGTTCAGCTGGTCCCTAGCGGATGGTGCTGGAGACGGCTTTCAATCACAAATGGACTGTGACGCCAAGTGGTTTGTTGCTTTTAGTTTATAACCGAAGGGGATACCTAATGTAGTTGCTAGAGCGTTGAACTCATGTCCTCCAGGTCCCGGGTTCGATTTCCAGCCAATGTTTTTCAAATTTCTTTATCCATCCAGCGTTGTGAGGCAAACTGGGGGTCACGTAAATTGAAGAGGTGATGACCACAGGTTCTAGAGAGCTCCTGATGCGCCTGTTAGGGACAGAGCGTCTCATCGCGCCGGCCATCTGCTCTCCGCTAGGCTACACATAGTTCAGCTGGTCACTAGCGGATGGTGCTGGAGCCGGCTTACAATCACAAATGGGCTGTTATACCAAGTGGTTTGTTTCTTTTAGTTAATAACTGAAGGGGATACCTATTGTAGCGGCTACAGCGTTGAACTCATGTCCCCGAGGTCCCGGGTTCGATTTCCAGCCCATATTTCCCAAATTTCTCTATCCACCCAGCGTTCTGAGGCAAACTGGGGAGTCACGTGAAAGCAAGAGGTGACGAACACTAGGTTTAGAAAGCTCCTGATGAGCCTGTTAGGGACAGAGCGTCTCATCGCGCCGACCACCTGCTCTCCGCTAGGCTAGAGAGAGTTCAGCTAGTCACTAGCGGATGGTGCTGGAGCAGGCTTAGAATCACAAATGGGCTGTGACGCCAAGCGGTTTTTTGCTTTTAGTTAAAAACTGAAGGAAATAAATACTGTAGTGGCTAGAGCGTCGAACTCATGTCCTCGAGGTCCCGGGTTCGATTTCCAGCCAATGTTTCCCAAATATATTTATCCACCCAGCGCTCTAATGCAAACTGGGAGTCACTTAAAATGAAGAAGTGATGGCCACTGGGTCTAGAAAGGTCCTGATGCGCCTGTTAGGGACAGAGCGTCTCATCGCGCCGGCCATCTGCTCTCCGCTAGGCTAGACATAGTTCAGCTGGTCACTAGCGGATGGTGCTGGAGCCGGCTTACAATCACAAATGGGCTGTGACGCCAAGTGGTTTGTTGCTTTTAGTTAATAACTGAAGGGGAAACCTATTGTAGTGGCTAGAGCGTTGGACTCATGTCCCCGAGGTCCCATGTTCAATTTCCAGCCAATGTTTCCCAAATTTCTTAATCCACCCAGCGTTGTGAGGCAAACTGGGGGTCACGTAAAATGAAGAGGTGACGACCACTAAATATAGAGAGCTCCTGATGAGCCTGTTAACGACAGAGCGTCTCATCGCGCCGGCCATCTGCTCTCCGCTAGGCTACACATAGTTCAGCTGGTCACTAGCGGATGGTGCTGGAGCCGGCTTCCAATCACAAATGGGCTGTTATACCAAGTGGTTTGTTGCTTTTAGTTAATAACTTAAGGGGATACCTATTGTAGTGGCTAGAGCGTTGAACTCATGTCCCCGAGGTCCCGGGTTCGATTTCCAGCCCATATTTCCCAAATTTCTCTATCCACCCAGCGTTCTGAGGCAAATTGGGGAGTCACGTGAAAGGAAGAGGTGACGAACACTAGGTTTAGAAAGCTCCTGATGAGCCTGTTAGGGACAGAGCGTCTCATCGCGCCGACCACCTGCTCTCCGCCAGGCTAGAGAGAGTTCAGCTGATTACTAGCGGATGGTGCTGGAGCAGGCTTAGAATCACAAATGGGCTGTGACGCTAAGTGGTTTGTTGCTTTTAGTTAATAACTGAAGGGGATACCTAATGTAGTGGCTAGAGCGTTGAACTCATGTCCCCGAGGTCTCGCGTTCATTTCCAGCCAATGTTTCCCAAATATATTTATCCACCTAGCGTTGTGATGCAAACTGGGTGTCACGTAAATTGAAGAGGTGATGGCCACTGGGTCTAGAAAGGTCCTGATGCGCCTGTTAGGGACAGAGCGTCTCATCGCGCCGACCATCTGCTCTCCGCTAGGCTAGACATAGTTCAGCTGTTCACTAGCGGATGGTGCTGGAGCCGGCTTACAATCACAAATGGGCTGTGACGCCAAGTGGTTTGTTGCTTTTAGTTAATAACCGAAGGGGATACCTACTGTAGTGGCTAGAGCGTTCAACTCATGTCTCCGAAGTCCCGGGTTCGATTTCCAGCCGATGGTTCCCAAATTTCTTTATCCACCCTGCGTAGTGAGGCAAAGTGGGGTCACGTAAAATGAAGAAGTGTCGACCACTAGGTCTAGAAAGCTCCTCATGGTCCTGTTAGGGACAGAGCGTCACATCGCGCGGACAACCTACTATCAGCTAGGCTAGAAATAGTTCAGCTGGTCACTAGCAGATGGTGCTGGAGCCGGCTTACAATCACAAATGGGCTGTGAGGCCAAGTGGTTTGTTGCTTTTAGTCAATAACTGAAGGGGATACTTATTGTAGTGGCTAGAGCGTTGAACTCATGTCCCCGAGGTCCCGGGTTCGATTTCCAACCCATATTTCCCAAATTTCTCTATCCACCCAGGGTTCTGAGGCAAACTGGGGAGTCACGTGAAAGGAAGAGGTGACGAACACTAGGTTTAGAAAGCTCCTGATGAGCCTGTTAGGGACAGAGCGTCTCATCGCGCCGGCCATCTGCTCTCCGCTAGGCTACACATAGTTCAGCTGGTCACTAGCGGATGGTGGTGGAGCCGGCTTACAATCACAAATGGGCTGTGACGCCAAGTGGTTTGTTCATTTTAGTTAATAACTGAAGGGGATACCTACTGTAGTGGCTAGAGCGTTGGACTCATGTCTTCGAGGTCCCGGGTTCGATTTCCAGCCCATGTCTCCCAAATTTCTTTATCCACCCAGCGTTCTGAGGCAAACTGGGGAGTCACGTGAAATGAAGAGGTGATGGCCATTGGTTCTAGAGAGCTCCGGATGCTCCTGTTAGGGACAGAGCGTCTCATCGCGCCGGCCATCTGCTCTCCGCTAGGCTACACATAGTTCAGCTGGTCACTAACGGATGGTGCTGGAGCCGGCTTACAATCACAAATGGGCTGTGACGTCAAGTGGTTTGTTCATTTTAGTTACTAACTGAAGGGCATAAATACTGTAGTGTCTAGAGCGTTGAACTCATGTCCCCGAGGTCCAGAGTTCGATTTCTGGCCGGTTTTTTCCAATGTTCGGCGTCCACACATCGTCGTGAGCCTGACTGGGGAGTCACGTGAAAGAAAGAGGTGATGACCACTAAATCTAGAGAGCTCCTGATGCGCCTGTTAGGGACAGAGCGTTTCATCGCGCCGGCCATCTGCTCTCCGCTAGGCTACACATAGTTCAGCTGGTCACTAGCGGATGGTGCTGGAGCCGGCTTACAATCACAAATGAGCTGTGACGCCAAGTGGTTTGATGCTTTTAGTTAATAACTGAAGGGGATACCTAATGTAGTGGCTAGAGCGTTGAACTCATGTCCCCGAGCTCCCGGGTTCATTTCCAGCCCATGTTTCCCAAATTTCTTTATCCACCCAGCGTTCTGAGGCAAACTGGGGGTCACGTAAAATTAAGAGGTGATGGCCACTGGGTCTAGAAAGGTCCTGATGCGCCTGTTAGGGACAAAGCGTCTCATGGCGCCGGCCATCTGCTCTCCGCTAGGCTAGACATAGTTCAGCTGGTCACTAGCGGATTGTGCTGGAGCCGGCTTACAATCACAAATGGGCTGTGACGCCAAGTGGTTTGTTGCTTTTAATTAATAACTGAAGGGGATACCTACTGTAGTGGCTAGAGCGTTGGACTCATGTCCTCGAGGTCCCGGGTTCGATTTCCAGCCCATGTTTCCCAAATTTCTTTATCCACCCAGCGTTGTGAGGCACACTACGGGTCACGTAAAATGAAGAGGTGATGGCCACTGGTTCTAGAAAGGTCCTGATGCGCCTGTTAGGGACAGAGCGTCTCATCGCGCCGGCCATCTGCTCTCCGCTGGGCTAGACATAGTTCAGCTGGTCACTCGCGGATGGTGCTGGAGCCGGCTTACAATCACAAATGTTCTGTGACGCCAAGTGGTTTGTTGCTTTTAATTAATAACTGAAGGGGATACCTACTGTAGTGGCTAGAGCGTTGAACTCATGTCCTCGAGGTCCCGGGTTCGATTTCCAACCCATATTTCCCAAATTTCTCTATCCACCCAGGGTTCTGAGGCAAACTGGGGAGTCACGTGAAAGGAAGAGGTGACGAACACTAGGTTTAGAAAGCTCCTGATGAGCCTGTTAGGGACAGAGCGTCTCATCGCGCCGGCCATCTGCTCTCCGCTAGGCTACACATAGTTCAGCTGGTCACTAGCGGATGGTGGTGGAGCCGGCTTACAATCACAAATGGGCTGTGACGCCAAGTGGTTTGTTCATTTTAGTTAATAACTGAAGGGGATACCTACTGTAGTGGCTAGAGCGTTGGACTCATGTCTTCGAGGTCCCGGGTTCGATTTCCAGCCCATGTTTCCCAAATTTCTTTATCCACCCAGCGTTGTGAGGCACACTTCGGGTCACGTAAAATGAAGAGGTGATGGCCACTGGTTCTAGAAAGGTCCTGATGCGCGTGTTAGGGGCAGAGCGTCTCATCGCGTCGACCACCTGCTCTCCGCTAGGCTAGACATAGTTCAGCTGGTCACTAGCGGATGGTGCTGGAGCAGCCTTAGAATCACAAATGGGCTGTGACGCCAAGTGGTTTGTTCATTTTAGTTAATAACCGAAGGGGATACCTACTGTAGTGGCTAGAGCGTTGGACTCATGTCCACGAGGTCCAGAGTTCGATTCCTGGACGGTGTTTTGCAATGTTCGGCGTCCACACAGCGTCATGACCCTGACTGGGGAGTCAAGTGAAAGAAAGAGGTGACGTCCACTAAATCTAGAATGCTCCTGATGCGCCTGTTAGGGACAGAGCGTCTCATCGCGCCGACCACCTGCTCTCCGCTATGCTACACATAGTTCAGCTGGTCACTAGCGGATGGTGCCGGCTTACAATCACAAATGGGCTGTGACGCCAAGTGGTTTGATGCTTTTAGCTAATAACTGAAGGGGATACCTAATGTAGTGGCTAGAGCGATGAACTCATGTCCCCGAGGTCCCGGGTTCATTTCCAGCCCATGTCTCCCAAATTTCTTTATCCACCCAGCGTTCCGAGGCAAACTGTGGGTCACGTAAAATGAAGAGGTGATGGCCACTGGTTCTAGAAACGTCCTGATGCGCCTGTTAGGGACAGAGCGTCTCATCGCGTCAACCACCTGCTCTCCGCTAGGCTAGACATAGTTCAGCTGGTCACTAGCGGATGGTGCTGGAGCCGGCTTAGAATCACAAATGGGCTGTGACGCCAAGTCGTTTGTTCATTTTAGTTAATAACTGAAGGGGATATTTAATGTAGTCGCTAGAGCGTTGAACTCATGTCCTCGAGGTCCCGGAAACAATTTCCAGCCAATGTTTCCCAAATTTCTTTATCCACCCAGCGTTGTGAGGCAAACTGGGGGTCACGTAAAATGAAGAGTTGATGGCCACTGGTTCTAGGAAGTCCCTGATGCGCCTGTTAGGGACAGAGCGTCTCATCGCGTCAACCACCTGCTCTCCGCTAGGCTAGACATAGTTCAGCTGGTCACTAGCGGATGGTGCTGGAGCCGGCTTAGAATCACAAATGGGCTGTGACGCCAAGTCGTTTGTTCATTTTAGTTAATAACTGAAGGGGATATTTAATGTAGTCGCTAGAGCGTTGAACTCATGTCCTCGAGGTCCCGGAAACAATTTCCAGCCAATGTTTCCCAAATTTCTTTATCCACCCAGCGTTGTGAGGCAAACTGGGGGTCACGTAAAATGAAGAGTTGATGGCCACTGGTTCTAGGAAGTCCCTGATGCGCCTGTTAGGGACAGAGCGTCTCATCGCGTCAACCACCTGCTCTCCGCTAGGCTAGACATAGTTCAGCTGGTCACTAGCGGATGGTGCTGGAGCCGGCTTAGAATCACAAATGGGCTGTGACGCCAAGTCGTTTGTTCATTTTAGTTAATAACTGAAGGGGATGCCTATTGTAGTGGCTAGAGCGTTGAACTCATGTCCTCGAGGTCCCGGAAACAATTTCCAGCCAATGTTTCCCAAATTTCTTTATCCACCCAGCGTTGTGAGGCAAACTGGGGGTCACGTAAAATGAAGAGTTGATGGCCACTGGTTCTAGGAAGGTCCTGATGCGCCTGTTAGGGACAGAGCGTCTCATCGCGTCAACCACCTGCTCTCCGCTAGGCTAGACATAGTTCAGCTGGTCACTAGCGGATGGTGCTGGAGCCGGCTTACAATCACAAATGGGCTGTGACGCCAAGTGGTCTGTTGCTTTTAGTTAATAACTGAAGGGGATACCTATTGTAGTTGCTAGAGCGTTGAACTCATGTCCCCGAGGTCCAGAGTTCGATTTCGGGCCGGTGCTTTACAATGTTCGGCGTCCACACAGCGTCGTGAGCCTGACTGGGGAATGACGTGAAAGAAAGAGGTGACGACCACTAAATATAGAGAGCTCCTGATGCGCCTGTTAGGGACAGAGCGTCTAATCGCGCCGGCCATCTGCTCTCCGCTAGGCTACACATAGTTCAGCTGGTCACTAGCGGGTGGTGCTGGAGCCGGCTTAGAATCACAAATGGGCTGTGACGCCAAGTCGTTTGTTCATTTTAGTTAATAACTGAAGGGGATATTTAATGTAGTCGCTAGAGCGTTGAACTCATGTCCTCGAGGTCCCGGGTTCGTTTTCCAGCCAATGTTTCCCAAATTTCTTTATCCACCCAGCGTTGTGAGGCAAACTGGGGGTCACGTAAAATGAAGAGTTGATGGCCACTGGTTCTAGGAAGGTCCTGATGCGCCTGATAGGGAGAGAGCGTCTAATCGCGCCGGCCATCTCCTCTCCGCTAGGCTAGACATAGTTCAGCTGGTCACTAGCGGATGGTGCTGGAGCAGCCTTAGAATCACAAATGGGCTGTGACGCCAAGTGGTTTGTTACTTTTAGTTAAAAACTGAAAGGGACACAGTAGTCTACTGGCTAGAGCGTTGGATTCGTGCCCACGTAGTCCCTGGTTCGATTCCCATCCGATGTTTCCCAATTTTCTGCGTCCACCCAACGTCGTGAGCCTGACTGGGGAGTCGCGTGAAAGGAAGAGGTGTCGACCATTAGGTCTAGAAAGCTCCTGATGCTCCTGTTAGGGACAGCGCGTCTCATTGCGCTGACAACCTGCTATCCGCTAGGCTAGACATAGTTCAGCTTGTCACTAATGGATGGTGCTGGAGCAGCCTTAGAATCACAAATGGGCTGTGACGCCAAGTGGTTGGTTGGTTTTAGTTAATTTTTTTTTTTTTGGCTCAGGCCCGTCTTTCAGATCCGGCATCTGAAACTTTTGACCGGAACGGGTTATCATCATTGCCATTTATTTATTTTCTTATCTTTATTGGGTATCCATGTTTGAAAGAAAAAAGGTGAAAAGGAAAAGGGAAAAAGGAAAGAACAAAAAAAACACAGCACAAGAACAAAACAAACAAAAAACAAAGAACAACAAGAATAAACTATGAGAAAAAAAAATAACAACAATTTTCTTGCAAAGTGCTACTCAGCTTATATCTATCTGCACCTATCCTGAACTATACTACTTAGTATTTCAATTCCTGATCCAACAACTGTAATAGTATGGAATACGATATAAAATACTTAAATAATATATTCTATTGTTATTAATTCTTATCTACTTATCTATCTATATTATCTAACTAATCTACTCTTCTATTTTGCTGTTATTTGTTTATTTTTATATATTATTTCCCTATAGTTCTTAACCATTTAATTCCTACTGATTGATTTCTTTTCTTAATTATTAAGATTTTTTTTAAAGATTATAGTCTTATTATGTTTTTTAGTTACCTAGTTTCTAATTTTTATTTTAAAAAAAATGTAATTATGGTTTCCTATTCTTGTTTAATGGTTTATTATATTATTTATTATCATGTATTAATACATTTATTAATTAGGCTACTATTTATCCTTTTTCCCTCTTGTTATTCCACATGAGTGTTTAATGATGTTGTTTAATTAATTTTATATTTACTTTATTAATTATTTATTTTTTTTATTTTTTTATTATTTAGTTAAGTTTTATTTAATAATATGTTGCTTCATCTTCTTTCTTCGGGTTTCACCGTATGACAATGGTTCCTCTCCCGTATGCTGTATGATTATTTATCAAACTGCACTTCTCTTCACTTTTCACAGCAAAACAGATCACTATGGTTTTCCACTGTATGATTGGTTCTCTCCTGTGGTCACGGAACACATTTACACTAACATTTCACTTCACTAATAACTTCCACTCTTATATGACATAAATTTAATAGTTATTCATGTAGTGTTCTGTGAGTGTTCTCAGTTTCGTGTCCATGCCATATCACAGTCCTGTATGTGCTGACTTGAGGTCCAGGACCCACTCAGAGCACTTAGTGTGGATCCTGGTCCGTTGTGTCCTTCCGCCCGCACACCCAGGCTGGGACCGTCATTTCGGCCGAGATCGACTGAAGCGGTCACTAAGTTCACTATCTCTGAGACACTCCTCTTCACTTATTGTCCATGACGCAATGAGGTACACCCAAAAACCCGAAAACCGAAAACCCGGAGACCACGAACACAAAAGCACACATGCGACGCACACACACAAGACCATACGCGTCCGGAGTTCCATCCGGTGTAAACCGGGGATGCGATGATCCACTCGCTCCTCTCCCCCGGGGGGCACGGAATACCAGTGCCATCCTGAAGATTTTCTTCGGTCCGGAAGATTTCATTCATTCAAAACACTCAAAGACACATCCACTCTAATTCTATTTACATTTATGCAATGCTTATTCGTTTTCATTGTAATAAGTTCTTCTTCTTATTTCAGAATAGCTGTTTGCTATTCGCTTTAAGATGTTAAAATCATTTTCGTTTTCGATTATTTGTATTAGATTTTTACGTCTGATATTTTCCCTCTCTGGTATTACATCTTCTGTCAGAGGGCACCAAAAGATGTGGTGCTCTGGTGTTCCAATTTCGCCGCATTCACAAATTGTATTTTCTTTGGCCTTTATTCTATACAGGTAAGTTTCATAGGGGCCGTGCCCACTTAGAAAGTGAATGACACCTGGACTTGGATCTAGATGTTTTAACTTTTTCCTTTTATTAATTGTTGGAATAATATCCCATAATCTTCTTGATTTGTTTGAGTTTGTCCATTCTAAGTTCCATATTTCTTCTATAGTTTCTTCGATCTCCTTCTTTGTTGTTACTGCCTTGCCAAGAAGATCTATTAGCTTTTCGTTTTCTTTCTTTTTTAGCCAGTAGAATGCTGCTCTTTGTAGTATTACCAGATGTAGTGGTTTTATATGTAGTAGTATACATAATGCTTCATTTGGCACTGTGTTAAAGGCTCCACTTAGTCTTATAAGTAAATTTCTTTGAGGTCTATTTATGGAATCTCTAATTTTTTTGTTCTCGAAAATTCGATGTACCCATAGACTTGAAGCGTATGCCATAGTCGCACATAGTATTGTATCATGGTATAGCTTTAATATTTTATTTGGTAACTTGTATGTATTTTTGCCAGTTGTCATTAGTTTGTTGGCAATTTTATTACTTTTTTCAACTATATATTGTACATGTTTCTCAAAGTTTAAATTTTCATCTATTGTTACGCCTAAGTATTTAAATTCTGTTACTCTTTTTATTTTTTGATTTAATATTTTTATTTGTGGTTCCCTAGTTAATTTGGTTCCAAAAAGCATAAACTTAGTTTTTTTCGCTGATAGCTTTAATTTATTTTCAGAGCACCAGTTATATAGACTTTCCACTACTTGGTTAGTTTTTGTTTCTATTTCTCTTCTGGTATTTGCCGAGGTTATTATTACAATATCATCAGCAAAGGCTATGATTCTATCTATTGACTCATTCTTTGCCATTTTCTCCAGGCAAGGCTGTAGTTGTATATCCCACATCAGGGGTCCCAAGATTGAACCTTGTGGACAGCCCTTTTCATTTTGTATTTCTTTATCTCCCATTTCTGTTTGTATAACTATTTTTCTGTGTTGGAAATAATCTTTTATTGCGTTTTGCAGATATTGTGGAAGCCTTAATTTCTTCAAATTCTCTAATAACGCTGGTATCCATAGATTATCGAATGCTCCCTCAATGTCAACAAACAACGCTAGAGCATATTTCTTTTGGTAGCTACTATTTTGTATTTGTTCTTTAAAAACATTCAGTGCATCCTCAGTCGATCTTCCCGCTCTAAAACCATATTGTAGGGTGTCATTCTGTGTATTTCTATACTTGTTTATCCTATTAGCTATAACTCTCTCATAAATTTTGCTTATGTTCTTTAGTAAACATATTGGTCTGTAGGCACCAATTTCTAAGGGGTCTCTGTCCAGGCTCTTAAGTAGTATAATTAACTTCGAAATTTTCCATTCATTTGGGAATGTTTGTTTCTTTAACAATATGTTGTAAAGTCTTGTTAAGTAAGGGACCCATATATCTTTATTCCTTTTATATATTTCATTTGTTATTTCATCGAGGCCTGTGGCCTTACCTGTTTTTAGTTTCTTTATAATTTTTTCTACTTCATCATTTGATACCAATTCGGAGTCGTCCACATCTACTACTGTTGCTTCTCTTGCATGATTTCTTCTTAGCTGCATCTGTCCCATTGTATCATCTTCCACCGTATCCTTAGGAAAAAATTTCTGCATTAATTTGTCTAGTGTTTCTTCTCTTGTTTTTGTATACGTTTCATCTGCATTTTTAATTGTGCATAATGTTGTAAGATTAATCTTTTGCATAATTAATTTATATGGAAAACCCCAAGGATCCATTTCTATGTTTTTCGCCAGAAACAATTCCCAACTTCGTTTTTTCTCCAGTAATACCGCCTGTTCATATTCATCCTTTACCTTTCTATAATTTTGGAGCCTAATATTTTTGAGCCTCGGTTCTAGGGTTGCCTGATAACTTTTTCTTCTTGCTTTTACCAATTTTTTTAATCTTTCCAATTTTGGTTTCCAAAAGCCACCGTATCCTACATTTTGCCCTAATTTCAGAGTGGATTCTCTTATCGCGGTTATTGTGGCTTCTTCTACCTTTATTACCATATTGTTAGCATCTTCTGTTTGTTCTAATTGGGGGAGGTCTAGCTTGTCTTTAAAAACTTCCCAATCTATTTTCTTTATATTTAATCTTTCTTTATTCCTTCCTTTATCCATTTTTACGTCGAAGGTTATGACTTCGTGGTCACTGGTAGTTTGTTTATCGTGAACCATCCAATTTTCTATTTTGTCCATAATGTTTATTGTGCTGATTGTTATGTCTATAAATGATTCACCTCTTGATCCTACGAAGGTTGGCTTGTTTCCAGTATTTATAATTGCAAGATCGTTTTGCATGATAAAATCTCCCAATTCCTCTCCTCTTTGATCGGTATATGGTGAACCCCAGGCTATGTTCTTGGCGTTTGAATCTAACATTATTATGATCTTTTTCCCAGGGTTTTGTCTGATTATTTGCTGTAGTTTATTTAGAAATGGTTTAATTTCCTTACTATATTGAAAATAAGAATTGATTAGCCAGATTGAATCAGTTCCTTGTGTAATTTCAACACATACAGTCCAATTATCACAGTATTGTGAGATTTTTAATACTTCTAGATTTTTGTTCATGATCACAATCACTGCTAGGGAGGCCTCACTACCATAAATTATTCTCGCTGATGCTGGGAAAGCTACTAATCTGTTATTATAAGTATATGGTTCTTGTAGAGCGATTAAATCGATATTTGTTGTTTCCACAAATCTTCTTGCTTCCATTGTCGCGAGTTTCGACCTATGCGAGTTGTTTTGTGCAATTTTTAATGTTAGTAAGCTGTTAAGCATGTTTGGTATATACAAAGGCGTCCATACCAGTTTTGCTGTAGTCGAAACAAATTCTGCCGTGGGCGTTCACCATCTGTTTGTATACGTTCTCTAATTCCCAGTGTATACCTCTTCTCTCATATACTTCATTTATTAAATCTACTAACTCCCATCCATTAGCGGGAAGATCGTATGTTCTCAGTTCTATTCTATCGATTTCTTCTAGCGTAGGGTACGTTATCGTCCGTCCCTTGTCATGTAGATCTCTAATTACTTGTCGAAATGCCACACTAAGAATGTTCTTGTCCTCCAATTTGGCTAATCTATATTGATGGCTCATATTATCATATAATTGTCTTGGTTCCATCAAAATTGGTTTCGTATTTTCTGCTTCTTTCGGAGATTGAGTTGATGTAATTTTGTTATCTTGAATTGGTTCTTCTTTGATTGGAAATAAATATTTCTGCTCGCCATTCACAAAATGTATCTTAAGTGTTGTTTTTTCTTCTGCTGCTGGATCTGGAATAGTTCCTTTGTCTTTTTTCTTCCAATATATGTCAGGTGGTTTCTTAATAGTATTATTATCTTTTTCTATTTCAGTTTGTATACATTTATCCTTTGTAGATACCATAGCTCTTCTTTTTCTATCCAAAAATTCCTCCAAACGTTTTTTGTCCCTTTTGGCCTTGCTTGGTGATTTGTTTTTCTTTTTCTTGCATACTTCTTTGTGTCCTTTATCCATAATTTATTTTACTGATTATCCTTTCACGCGCTACCCGATATGAAACACATTCTTCCGTATTTGGAGTTTGGCATATTTTGTGTCTGAGTTTACATGGAATGCATACCTTTTTGCCTTTATCTTCACAGTCTTCACTTTTGTGGCGAAGGGATCCGCAATATTTGCATCGTACTTTGTCCTTGCTTTCGCAATATTTCGTGATGTGGCCAAATTCTTGGCACGTGTAACATTGTGGTACCACAATGAAATCTTTAACTTTATGTGATTCATAATCGATATATATGCGATCTTTATTAATCAACATTTTCCTTATGTTTGGTGTGACCTCTATAACCAGGTGGCATTTCTTTTGCCCTCTCTTACCAGCTCTAAATCTTGCCTTTATGTTCTGGGCTTCCGCTAATTCTTCCTCCTCAAAGTTCTGTTGGATGATAGCTTCTATGAGGTCGTTGTCTTTTATTTCAGCCGGTACGCCATACACTATCATCAATGGGTTTCGTTTCCTACTTTCCTCAAACTTGAAATCTCTTTTTATTTGTTCTTTATCCTTTATCCTGTTTAGATCTTCTTTTGTTGCGGTTTCCAATACCACAATATCCTTTGTCGTACGCATGCCAGTTATTTTTAACTTTTCCTTCCTTGGATCTATTGTTTCTGTTAGTCTTTGAACAGTTTGTTTAACTGTCTCCCCTTCGTTGGGTCTAAATATTAAGGTAGGTTTGGTTTTAGCTGTTACTTCTAGGATTTTCTTTTCTTTCTCTGTTACTTTTCTCCCTCTCACTACTTCCGACCACGTTTGTCCCTCATCTGTTTCCATCTTTTCCTGCTTTTCTTCAATCTTTTTTGTTAGTGCCTGTATTTCGTGTATTACTGCGTCTGTGTCGGTTCCCTGTTTGTTTCTTAATTCTTCAATCTTGTCCCTGTAGATATTTTTCTGTTTTTCCCATGCTATCTCCTCTCTGCCAAAAGATTGTTGTGTCTGTATTAACTCCTCCTTTACTTGCTCGTATTTTTTCTCCAGATATTTGTATTCATCCTGCAGTTTGTGTACTTGTTTCGTTTTTTCTTGTAATTGTTTCTTTAGCTCGTTTCTACTTTCCGTTATTTCTTGGATTTCTGTTTCAAGCCGTTTATATTGTCTGTCTCTGTCGTTTTTAATTTCTGCCTTCTCATCCTTTAATTCCTCTATTTCTTTCTCTAGTTTTGTATTCTTTTGCCTTAATTCTTCCGTTTGCTTTTTGTCTTCGATGCGACCACCTTTTTGTCCCGACATCATTTCCATTTCTGTTATTAATTTTTCTTTTTGAAGGTTGTCGTATTTTTCTTGAAGCTTGACATTTATTTTCTCCATTTGGTCTAGCCTTCCAAGTAACTGGGCCCTATCCTTGACCCAGACTACCGCTCTCTTTTTTAATTTTTCGAGGTGGGACTTCCCTATCTTTTTCCAGTCCAATAAGTTTTCTATGTAATTCATTTCTTGGTCTAGCTGTCCCATTGTGTCGAATTCCAAATCCTCGGTTGTCTTTCCCTTAGTTGGCTCTTCTAGTGCTGTAGACTCCTCTCGTGCTCTTTTTCTTTGTTCATTTTCTTCTGCTCTTGTAAGTCGTATTGCAGGGTTGATTGGAGACTGGTCTCTGGATGGTGTCCCCGGGGGAGAACGATACATCGCCATTTTCGGATAGCCTATTATAGATGTCTGTGTACAAGTTTCTTAAATCACTATGTAGTATAATGTCAATATTCGTAGTACACTTAAATAATTATAATGAACAAAAGTTTTTTTTTTTTGTGTGTGTGTGTGTGTGTACCGATTAACTCGAGACTTGATAGGGACACTTTGGACACACTTTCCGAAAGGGGAGACCTGAGAAGGGTAGGTTGGTCTGGGGGTTACGCGAAGCTGCTTTTTTTTCGGAAAACGAAAAAAAGAAAAAAAGAAAAAAAAGAGAAAAGTCGGGGGAGGGGATACCGATATTTCTCCAAAAAAAAGGGGGGGTCAAAGGTCAAGACAAATAATTTTGGTCGACTATAATTCGGGAAGGGTAGCAGATGGGGGATAGAGGGAGTGAGGGGGGTTGAGGACCCACCTCCAATGTTTCAGGTCCCTGGCCCTTTCGGTCCATGTGCCATCGTGTCCCAAAGTTAGATTAAAAGCCCATGGTGTACCTCTCCATGCTTGAAATAGTTCTAAGTCCAGAAAAGTGAAAAATTTCCAAGTTACTCACCGGAGTGATGTTCCTATGTGCTCTAGATAACGAGCCGCACTTGGAAGTTCATTCACTGGTTGATCTTCGATCACTGACACAAACTGCTGAGCTGTTTGTTTTTACTTTTTAGAAACTTATTGCCACATGTATGCTGTATATTTATTACAATGTATTTAAATAGGAAAATTTTCGTGTAGTTTTGGGCTTATATCTTGGAGCCACTGTTCTAAATTCTATATGCTTTACACTATAGTGTTCACCAAAAGTTTACGCATTCACTGATATAAAGCACTTCGCACTACTTAGACTTTTTCCCACTTTTTGTTGCTCCTTTGTGGAGCAGCGAGAATCACACTTCCACACTTAATCACTCTCTCACACAGAAACTGGTTTTAGTTAATAACTGAAGGCGACACAGTAGTCTAGTGGCTAGAGCGTTGGATTCGTGAACACGTAGTCCAGGGTTCGATTCCCATCCGATGTTTCCCAATTTTCTGCGTCCACCCAACGTCGCGAACCTGACTGGGGAGTCGCGTGAAAGGAAAAGGTGTCGACCATTAGGTCTAGAAAGGTCCTGATGCGCCTGTTAGGGACAGAGCGTCTCATCGCGCTGACAACCTGCTATCCGCTAGGCTAGACATAGTTCAGCTGGTCACTAGCGGATGGTGCTGGACCAGCCTTTGAATCACAAATGGGCTGTGACGCCAAGTGGTTTGTTGCTTTTAGTTAATAACTGAAAGGGATACCTATTGTAGTGGCTAGAGCGTTGAACTCATGTCCACGAGGTCCAGAGTTCGATAACTGGCCGGTGTTTTCTAATTTTCGGCGTCCACACAGCATCGTGAGCCTGACTGGGGAGTCACGTGAAAGAAAGAGGTGACGACCACTAAATCTAGAGAGCTCCTGATGCGCCTGTTAGGGACAGAGCGTCTCATCGCGCCGGCCATCTGCTCTCCTCTAGGCTAGACATAGTTCAGCTGGTCACTCGCGGATGGTGCTGGAGCCGGCTTACAATCACAAATGGGCTGTGACGCCACGTGGTTTGTTGCTTTTAGTTAATAACTCAAGGGGATACCTATTGTAGTGGCTAGAGCGTTGAACTCATGTCCACGAGGTCCAGAGTTCATTTTCTGGCCGGTGTTTTCCAATGTTCGGCATCCACACACCGTCGTGAGCTTGACTGGGGAGTCACGTGAAAGAAAGTGGTGACGACCACTAAATCTAGAGAGCTCCCGATGCGCCTCTTAGGGACAGAGCGTCTCATCGCGCCGGCCATCTGCTTTCCGCTTGGCTAGACATAGTTCAGCTGGTCACTAGCGGATGGTGCTGGAGCCTGCTTACAATCACAAATGGGCTGTGACGCCAAGTGGTTTGTTGCTTTTAGTTAATAACCGAAGGGGATACCTACTGTAGTGGCTAGAGCGTTCAACTCATGTCTCCGAAGTCCCGGGTTCGATTTCCAGCCGATGGTTCCCAAATTTCTTTATCCACCCTGCGTAGTGAGGCAAAGTGGGGTCACGTAAAATGAAGAGGTGACGACCACTAAACCTAGAGAGCTCCTGATGCGCCTGTTAGGGACAGAGCGTCTCATCGCGCCGGCCATCTGCTCTCCGCTAGGCTAGACATAGTTCAGCTGGTCACTAGCGGATGGTGCTGGAGCAGCCTTAGAATCACAAATGGGCTGTGACGCCAAGTGGTTTGTTACTTTTAGTTAAAAACTGAAAGGGACACAGTAGTCTACTGGCTAGAGCGTTGGATTCGTGCCCACGTAGTCCCTGGTTCGATTCCCATCCGATGTTTCCCAATTTTCTGCGTCCACCCAACGTCGTGAGCCTGACTGGGGAGTCGCGTGAAAGGAAGAGGTGTCGACCATTAGGTCTAGAAAGCTCCTGATGCTCCTGTTAGGGACAGCGCGTCTCATTGCGCTGACAACCTGCTATCCGCTAGGCTAGACATAGTTCAGCTTGTCACTAATGGATGGTGCTGGAGCAGCCTTAGAATCACAAATGGGCTGTGACGCCAAGTGGTTGGTTGGTTTTAGTTAATAACTGAAGGCGACACAGTAGTCTAGTGGCTAGAGCGTTGGATTCGTGAACACGTAGTCCAGGGTTCGTTTCCCATCCGATGTTTCCCAATTTTCTGCGTCCACCCAACGTCGCGAACCTGACTGGGGAGTCGCGTGAAAGGAAAAGGTGTCGACCATTAGGTCTAGAAAGCTCCTGATGCGCCTTTTAGGGACAGAGCGTCTCATCGCGCCGATCACCTGCTATCCGCTAGGCTAGACATAGTTCAGCTGGTTACTGGCGGATGGTGCTGGAGCCGGCTTAGAATCACAAATGGGCTGTGACGTCAAGTGGTTTGTTTATTTTGGTTAAGAACTGAAGGGCATACCTACTGTAATGGCTAGAGCGTTGAACTCATGACCCCGAGGTCCAGAGTTCGATTTCTAGCTGGTGTTTTCCAATGTTCGGCGTCCAAACAGCGTCGTGAGCCTGACTGGGGAGTCAAGTGAAAGAAAGAGGTGACGACCACTAAATCTAGAATGCTCCTGATGCGCCTGTTAGGGACAGAGCGTCTCATCGCGCCGGCCATCTGCTCTCCGCTAGGCTACACATAGTTCAGCTAGTCACTAGCGGATGGTGCTGGAGCAGGCTTAGAATCACAAATGGGCTGTGACGCCAAGCGGTTTTTTGCTTTTAGTTAAAAACTGAAGGAAATAAATACTGTAGTGGCTAGAGCGTCGAACTCATGTCCTCGAGGTCCCGGGTTCGATTTCCAGCCAATGTTTCCCAAATATATTTATCCACCCAGCGCTCTAATGCAAACTGGGAGTCACTTAAAATGAAGAAGTGATGGCCACTGGGTCTAGAAAGGTCCTGATGCGCCTGTTAGGGACAGAGCGTCTCATCGCGCCGGCCATCTGCTCTCCGCTAGGCTAGACATAGTTCAGCTGGTCACTAGCGGATGGTGCTGGAGCCGGCTTACAATCACAAATGGGCTGTGACGCCAAGTGGTTTGTTGCTTTTAGTTAATAACTGAAAGGGATACCTACTGTAGTGGCTAGAGCGTTGAACTCATGTCCACGAGGTCCAGAGTTCGATAACTGGCCGGTGTTTTCTAATTTTCGGCGTCCACACAGCATCGTGAGCCTGACTGGGGAGTCACGTGAAAGAAAGAGGTGACGACCACTAAATCTAGAGAGCTCCTGATGCGCCTGTTAGGGACAGAGCGTCTCATCGCGCCGGCCATCTGCTCTCCTCTAGGCTAGACATAGTTCAGCTGGTCACTCGCGGATGGTGCTGGAGCCGGCTTACAATCACAAATGGGCTGTGACGCCACGTGGTTTGTTGCTTTTAGTTAATAACTCAAGGGGATACCTATTGTAGTGGCTAGAGCGTTGAACTCATGTCCACGAGGTCCAGAGTTCATTTTCTGGCCGGTGTTTTCCAATGTTCGGCATCCACACACCGTCGTGAGCTTGACTGGGGAGTCACGTGAAAGAAAGTGGTGACGACCACTAAATCTAGAGAGCTCCCGATGCGCCTCTTAGGGACAGAGCGTCTCATCGCGCCGGCCATCTGCTTTCCGCTTGGCTAGACATAGTTCAGCTGGTCACTAGCGGATGGTGCTGGAGCCTGCTTACAATCACAAATGGGCTGTGACGCCAAGTGGTTTGTTGCTTTTAGTTAATAACTGAAAGGGATACCTATTGTAGTGGCTAGAGCGTTGAACTCATGTCCACGAGGTCCAGAGTTCGATAACTGGCCGGTGTTTTCTAATTTTCGGCGTCCACACAGCATCGTGAGCCTGACTGGGGAGTCACGTGAAAGAAAGAGGTGACGACCACTAAATCTAGAGAGCTCCTGATGCGCCTGTTAGGGACAGAGCGTCTCATCGCGCCGGCCATCTGCTCTCCTCTAGGCTAGACATAGTTCAGCTGGTCACTCGCGGATGGTGCTGGAGCCGGCTTACAATCACAAATGGGCTGTGACGCCACGTGGTTTGTTGCTTTTAGTTAATAACTGAAAGGGATACCTATTGTAGTGGCTAGAGCGTTGAACTCATGTCCACGAGGTCCAGAGTTCGATAACTGGCCGGTGTTTTCTAATTTTCGGCGTCCACACAGCATCGTGAGCCTGACTGGGGAGTCACGTGAAAGAAAGAGGTGACGAGCACTAAATCTAGAGAGCTCCTGATGCGCCTGTTAGGGACAGAGCGTCTCATCGCGCCGGCCATCTGCTCTCCTCTAGGCTAGACATAGTTCAGCTGGTCACTCGCGGATGGTGCTGGAGCCGGCTTACAATCACAAATGGGCTGTGACGCCACGTGGTTTGTTGCTTTTAGTTAATAACTCAAGGGGATACCTATTGTAGTGGCTAGAGCGTTGAACTCATGTCCACGAGGTCCAGAGTTCATTTTCTGGCCGGTGTTTTCCAATGTTCGGCATCCACACACCGTCGTGAGCTTGACTGGGGAGTCACGTGAAAGAAAGTGGTGACGACCACTAAATCTAGAGAGCTCCCGATGCGCCTCTTAGGGACAGAGCGTCTCATCGCGCCGGCCATCTGCTTTCCGCTTGGCTAGACATAGTTCAGCTGGTCACTAGCGGATGGTGCTGGAGCCTGCTTACAATCACAAATGGGCTGTGACGCCAAGTGGTTTGTTGCTTTTAGTTAATAACTGAAAGGGATACCTATTGTAGTGGCTAGAGCGTTGAACTCATGTCCCCGAGGTCCAGAGTTCGATAACTGGCCGGTGTTTTCTAATTTTCGGCGTCCACACAGCATCGTGAGCCTGACTGGGGAGTCACGTGAAAGAAAGAGGTGACGACCACTAAATCTAGAGAGCTCCTGATGCGCCTGTTAGGGACAGAGCGTCTCATCGCGCCGGCCATCTGCTCTCCTCTAGGCTAGACATAGTTCAGCTGGTCACTCGCGGATGGTGCTGGAGCCGGCTTACAATCACAAATGGGCTGTGACGCCACGTGGTTTGTTGCTTTTAGTTAATAACTCAAGGGGATACCTATTGTAGTGGCTAGAGCGTTGAACTCATGTCCACGAGGTCCAGAGTTCATTTTCTGGCCGGTGTTTTCCAATGTTCGGCATCCACACACCGTCGTGAGCTTGACTGGGGAGTCACGTGAAAGAAAGTGGTGACGACCACTAAATCTAGAGAGCTCCCGATGCGCCTCTTAGGGACAGAGCGTCTCATCGCGCCGGCCATCTGCTTTCCGCTTGGCTAGACATAGTTCAGCTGGTCACTAGCGGATGGTGCTGGAGCCTGCTTACAATCACAAATGGGCTGTGACGCCAAGTGGTTTGTTGCTTTTAGTTAATAACCGAAGGGGATACCTACTGTAGTGGCTAGAGCGTTCAACTCATGTCTCCGAAGTCCCGGGTTCGATTTCCAGCCGATGGTTCCCAAATTTCTTTATCCACCCTGCGTAGTGAGGCAAAGTGGGGTCACGTAAAATGAAGAGGTGACGACCACTAAACCTAGAGAGCTCCTGATGCGCCTGTTAGGGACAGAGCGTCTCATCGCGCCGGCCATCTGCTCTCCGCTAGGCTAGACATAGTTCAGCTGGTCACTAGCGGATGGTGCTGGAGCAGCCTTAGAATCACAAATGGGCTGTGACGCCAAGTGGTTTGTTACTTTTAGTTAAAAACTGAAAGGGACACAGTAGTCTACTGGCTAGAGCGTTGGATTCGTGCCCACGTAGTCCCTGGTTCGATTCCCATCCGATGTTTCCCAATTTTCTGCGTCCACCCAACGTCGTGAGCCTGACTGGGGAGTCGCGTGAAAGGAAGAGGTGTCGACCATTAGGTCTAGAAAGCTCCTGATGCTCCTGTTAGGGACAGCGCGTCTCATTGCGCTGACAACCTGCTATCCGCTAGGCTAGACATAGTTCAGCTTGTCACTAATGGATGGTGCTGGAGCAGCCTTAGAATCACAAATGGGCTGTGACGCCAAGTGGTTGGTTGGTTTTAGTTAATAACTGAAGGCGACACAGTAGTCTAGTGGCTAGAGCGTTGGATTCGTGAACACGTAGTCCAGGGTTCGTTTCCCATCCGATGTTTCCCAATTTTCTGCGTCCACCCAACGTCGCGAACCTGACTGGGGAGTCGCGTGAAAGGAAAAGGTGTCGACCATTAGGTCTAGAAAGCTCCTGATGCGCCTTTTAGGGACAGAGCGTCTCATCGCGCCGATCACCTGCTATCCGCTAGGCTAGACATAGTTCAGCTGGTTACTGGCGGATGGTGCTGGAGCCGGCTTAGAATCACAAATGGGCTGTGACGTCAAGTGGTTTGTTTATTTTGGTTAAGAACTGAAGGGCATACCTACTGTAATGGCTAGAGCGTTGAACTCATGACCCCGAGGTCCAGAGTTCGATTTCTAGCTGGTGTTTTCCAATGTTCGGCGTCCAAACAGCGTCGTGAGCCTGACTGGGGAGTCAAGTGAAAGAAAGAGGTGACGACCACTAAATCTAGAATGCTCCTGATGCGCCTGTTAGGGACAGAGCGTCTCATCGCGCCGGCCATCTGCTCTCCGCTAGGCTACACATAGTTCAGCTGGTCACTAGCGGATGGTGGTGGAGCCGGCTTACAATCACAAATGGGCTGTGACGCCAAGTGGTTTGTTCATTTTAGTTAATAACTGAAGGGGATACCTACTGTAGTGGCTAGAGCGTTGGACTCATGTCTTCGAGGTCCCGGGTTCGATTTCCAGCGCATGTCTCCCAAATTTCTTTATCCACCCAGCGTTCTGAGGCAAACTGGGGAGTCACGTGAAATGAAGAGGTGATGGCCACTGGTTCTAGAGAGCTCCGGATGCTCCTGTTAGGGACAGAGCGTCTCATCGCGCCGGCCATCTGCTCTCCGCTAGGCTACACATAGTTCAGCTGGTCACTAGCGGATGGTGCTGGAGCCGGCTTACAATCACAAATGGGCTGTGACGCCAAGTGGTTTGTTGCTTTTAGTTAATAACTGAAGGGGATACCTACTGTAGTGGCTAGAGCGTTGGACTCATGTCCACGAAGTCCAGAGTTCGATTCCTGGCCGGTGTTTTGCAATGTTCGGCGTCCACACAGCGTCATGAGCCTGACTGGGGAGTCAAGTGAAAGAAAGAGGTGACGTCCACTAAATCTAGAATGCTCCTGATGCGCCTGTTAGGGACAGAGCGTCTCATCGCGCCGGCCATCTGCTCTCCGCTAGGCTAGACATAGTTCAGCTGATCACTAGCGGATGGTGCTGGAGCCGGCTTACAATCACAAATGGGCTGTGACGCCAAGTGGTTTGTTGCTTTTAGTTAATAACTGAAGGGGATACCTACTGTAGTGCCTAGAGCGTTGAACTCATGTCTTCGAGGTCCCGGGTTCGATTTCCAGCCCATATTTCCTAAATTTCTTTATCCACCCAGCGTTCTGAGGCAAACTGGGGGTCACGTAAAATGAAGAGGTGATGGCCACTGGTTCTAGAAACGTCCTGATGCGCCTGTTAGGGACAAAGCGTCTCATGGCGCCGGCCATCTGCTCTCCGCTAGGCTACACATAGTTCAGCTGGTCACTAGCGGATGGTGCTGGAGCCGGCTTACAATCACAAATGGGCTGTGACGCCAAGTGGTTTGTTGCTTTTAGTTAATAACTGAAGGGGATACCTACTGTAGTGGCTAGAGCGTTGGACTCATGTCCACGAAGTCCAGAGTTCGATTCCTGGCTGGTGTTTTGCAATGTTCGGCGTCCACACAGCGTCATGAGCCTGACTGGGGAGTCAAGTGAAAGAAAGAGGTGACGTCCACTAAATCTAGAATGCTCCTGATGCGCCTGTTAGGGACAGAGCGTCTCATCGCGCCGGCCATCTGCTCTCCGCTAGGCTAGACATAGTTCAGCTGATCACTAGCGGATGGTGCTGGAGCCGGCTTACAATCACAAATGGGCTGTGACGCCAAGTGGTTTGTTGCTTTTAGTTAATAACTGAAGGGGATACCTACTGTAGTGCCTAGAGCGTTGAACTCATGTCTTCGAGGTCCCGGGTTCGATTTCCAGCCCATATTTCCTAAATTTCTTTATCCACCCAGCGTTCTGAGGCAAACTGGGGGTCACGTAAAATGAAGAGGTGATGGCCACTGGTTCTAGAAACGTCCTGATGCGCCTGTTAGGGACAAAGCGTCTCATGGCGCCGGCCATCTGCTCTCCGCTAGGCTAGACATAGTTCAGCTGGTCACTCGCGGATGGTGCTGGAGCCGGCTTACAATCACAAATGGGCTGTGACGCCACGTGGTTTGTTGCTTTTAGTTAATAACTCAAGGGGATACCTATTGTAGTGGCTAGAGCGTTGGACTCGTCCACGTGGTCCAAGGTTCGATTCCTGGCCGGTGTTTCCCAATGTTCAGCGTCTACCCAGCGTGATGAGCCTGACTGGGGAGTCACATGAAAAGAAGAGGTGACGACCACTATGTCTAGAAAACTCCTTATGCGCCTGTTAGGTACAGAGCGTCTCATCGGACTGACCACTTTCTCTCCGTTAGACTAGTCATAGTTCAGCTAGTCGCTAGTAGATGGCGCTGGAGTAGGCTTAGACTCACAAAATGGACTCTTCCGCCAAGTTGTTTGTTTTTTGGTTTGTTTTTATAATATAATAATAAATAGAATAATATCGTGTAAAAATAATATGACCCTTCGAATAGTGTTTCCCCCAGGCAATGGCGCCGATTCCTTTGTAAATTTGGGGGGCCTCACTCAGAGGTAGAAGGTATATATATGAGGATGTTAGGACAAATTGCATTCAAATTATGCCGAATATTGTATATTCATAACTACACTAGGGGGGCCCACATGAGCTTTAGGGTCCCAAGCCTGCTCGGCCCCCCAGGACCGCCGCCCTTTCGGAAACAAAAACATTTACTAACTCTGGTACCGCGTCTCTAAGTGAACAAGTCACATTATTATTATTATTATTATTATTATTATTATTATTATTATTATTATTATTATTATTATTATTATTATTATTATTATTATTATTAATTATTATTATTATTATTATTGTTATTGTTATTATTATTATTATTATTATTACAAAGGTATTATTATTATACACTTTTAAAAGGGTTACTTTATTATTGATTGTGTTTATCTTTTTCTTTTTTGTTTTATTTCTAGGTTATATGCTCAGTGGTTTCATACCTAATGGTCCTTGTCTCAATTCAAATATCAATCAAATATGCGGAAAGAACAAATAATAATCAAACCACAACATATAACTGAGAAATGGAAAATAAAGATTGTGAATGTGCAGAAATTGTAGGCAAAGCGAAGTATTAAAGGACTGGAGCAGTGAGTCGTCACTTCCTCTTCGTTACGATGATAATCGACTTGTAGTGTTTTTTGTTACAAATCAATTGTGCGAAAGCTGTATTGAGATGAGTAATATAAATAGAAACAATTGCTGTACAATTATCTAGAATTGTAAAATATCTTGAAGACGAAATAAAGTTGTGGTAGAATGTTACAGATTAAGAATATAAGGGCCACTTTTTCGAAAGTTTGAAAAGTAAAATTTTGTAATTCATAATGAAAGACAAAGAATTTTAGGAACTTATTTACTCAGAAGTCACATCTTCAAGTAAAGTAATAACATAGAAATAGCGTAACAATCAAAGTGCTTTTGCTATATAATTTACCGTAAACGGAACAATTTACGTCCAATACAAACTCTATAATGAGCAAATTGATAAGCTGACGGTACATAGAGAATGGTACAAATATACATTTTTTTTTAATTACTCGTGATCTACTTCAGAACACTCTCCATTACTTATGTCCATGCTTCCACAGACCTAGAATGTGGGTGCATAATGAGAAGAGTTGTGTCTTGCGACCAAACCAATCCTGTCAATAAAAAGTTAGTTGTAATTTTGCAAAACGCAACCTGTAATAGTGTTAGCCGATATATTGAGTAGTTCACTGAAAAATATATTTCCATGCTGCATGTTGAGAATATTCAAGCATAAAAGTAGAAGTTCTATAATATTAATGTTTAAGTATTAGGACTGAAATACTAATAACACTACAAGCGTGACTGCGAATAAACCAATATAAGAGAAGTACTCCATAATTATACACAAACCATCACATTATTTGAATTGAAACCATGAATTTTTAACAACCTGGAGAGTTCAAAGAGCGCCCGTCTTGTGTGCCCTAACACTTTCAGCTAGTACGCCTATTTGCTCTTTTGCTCAAATCCTGTAGTTCCTAATGGGTTACCGAACACAACTAATGCAAGCTATCTACTAAAAATGGAAGTGCACTAATAGAATAAAACATTACAAGAGTAGTTTCAAAAATAGCTTTCTAATCGGTGCTAGTTTCAGGTCTAATCTAATCGGAACCAATTTCTAATGCATGAATATGTATCAGATATTTCCTTATATTCCGTATTAACTTGAAATATATATATGTATACAACTGTAAAATAAGAAAATGATATTATGAGTAGTTCAGTATAGCTGTTAAACATTTCTAATGTTACATAAAATACCTATACTACTGAACCAAAAGTTTATAGAACTGCTTAATAATATTCAACAACGGGCATTAGTGTACATTGGATATATGTTTTACAGTGATCTATTGCATAAAAAAATGCCTGTAACAATCCTCAGGGAAACACTGCAAGCATTTCTTGTATGATACGGTATTGCATGTCAGATGGATGATTGAAATTCTTTTTACATGCGAAACAGGTAAATATTATGTATCTTCATTGTGGTTCACTTATGCCTAAATCAGACAAGAGACATCGAACACCTTGAGTCATTCTATCATGAACTGTTTGAATACCATAAAATACCCTTTGCACTAACAACCAGACATTTTCTGACTCCTCAGGATACCTAGCACTAAAGGCATGAACAATTTTGAAACATGTGTCAACAGCACCTTGTAATTGAATTTGTACAAAGTGTTCTCAACGACGACATAGGATCATGTAACTGAGGTTATGTTCTCACCCACAACAACTACCAAAGCTCACAGTTTCTGTAGTTCCCAGTAGCTCTTTATTTACTTACTACTAAATCAAAACGCAGTAACCTTAATTTTACTCAAAAGTGTCCTTTTATTATTTTCTTGTGTATGCAGTTTGTTCACTGTATTCAAAATTAAATATATCTAGTGAGTATGATCATTTCAGTCTAAATGTGAGCAAATTGTACTAGTTCCAGAATAGTGTTTAAGACGAATGTGCAATAGTGTTAAATCAGAACTTAAGACCATGCAAGTGTACTATTGTTCTATCAGAAGATGCCCCAAGGCAAGAGGGGTAAACATGAAATATATATGTGTAAGGACTCTTGATATTTTTCTTTGAAAAAGAAGATGTTACATGGTAATGCTAAATTCCATTACGAAATAAATAATCGCAAACAATTTTATTTAAAAAACACCAGTAAATTATATGCTGCACACGTGTTCTTCCATTTACATCGTACAGACATGTGGAAACCACTAGCTTATTCAAATGTTTATTTGTATTTACTGTACAGACTAATTTGATATCCATTTAACATGGTTAGTAACAGAAGTGTGCAGTTGTGGATTTAGAAAAAGTTACATCGTTTCATGGTTATTGCAAGCTATACTTGTCTACTGTATATATATATATATATATATATATATATATATATATATATATATATATATATATATATATATAGCAAATAAGGCATTGAAGTGACATATAAATTACTGTTTTAAATGAAATTCATATGTATATATTTTCTAATTACATATAGTGCAAAAGCAGTTACCTATAAAGATAACCAAGAAAGTTATCTCGCTTTTTTTGGAGGTATGTGTTCAATTGGCCCCCACACCGTTAGTTGAATGCGAATAGAGACAAGGCGAAGGTCAGTTATTGGTGTTGGTATGTCCAACATACTAGCTGGTTGTGGCAGTTCACCGTGAACCTGCGTAAGGACAGAGTGAACATGGGACCTCCACAGAGCGCAATGAGGGCGTGTATGCTATTCAAGTTCGAACTGGGGTCAAACGCTGCTGCAACGAGGCAGAAAATATGTCAGGCCTTTGGTGAGGATGTCGTGACTACACGGGTAGTGCAGCGGTGGTTTAACAACTTTAAGGATGATGACGAAACACTCGAAGATACACCACTTGCCGGACGTCCAACACATGTACAAAATGAAGATCTTCAGGCAGAAATTAAGGTGAACAGTGGTCAGACATGTGAGGAACTGGGACTACAATTCAGTATGAGTGGAGAAACCGTTCAGCAGCATCTCCATCAGCTTGGGAAGTACTACGAGTTGGGTCGATTTGTCCACATGATTTTACTCTGGGTCAAAAGGCAACGCGAGCAGACACCCGTGCTTGTTTGCTGTCTAGTCTGAGGAAGGAGCCATTTTTGGACAGGGTGTTGACATATGGTGAGAAGTGCGTCATGTACGAAGCTCGACGGTGCTGTCATCAATAGTTAGCATCCCATGTTCCAAACAGCCGATACCAGCACTGCACCAGAAGATCCTTCAGTGTGTTTGGTGAACTACTCGCGGCATCGTGCATCGGGAACTGCTGCCAGCTGGTCAGATCAGCAATGCAACTCTGTACTGTTAGCTGTTGAGCCGTGTTCAAGAAAAAATTAAAAATGTTGATCCAGCACTTCTGAATCGCAAAGATGTTCTCCCGTTACACGGACAACGCTAAGCCCCACGTGGCTAGGATGACGAGGAACACGATTCTTCGCCTTGGATGGGGAACATTATTGCATCCGACATTGCACCGTCCGATTATCACCTGTTGAACAGGACTGTATATGTTTTCAGTACAGAAAAGCAGCTGCTGATAAGATAAATTTACATTATGTGCTGTAACTACTTCAACATTTTGTGTCTATATTTCATGTAAATATGTGCACTTTTGCCATGGTAAACAATTTCCTTCATAGAAATAACTCCATTACATCCACGTACTTCCTTCTATTCTTCATATCTACATTGCAATATTACATTCCGTACTTAACCTAATGTTTACAGGATGGTAAAACTCTTAAATCATCAAACTGTTTTGTAAGCCTCAATGATGTCGAATTATCATGTATGTTATATTGACACTGGAAATTATCTTTCTTCTTCAAAGGATATACATTTATTTTCATAGCAATGTCAAGAATTGAAGCACCGCGCCGAAGAACGACATACGTTACAGTTTCGATTTCGATAAAAACTTGCAATATATTTCAAGAGTAAATTGCTAAAAAATAAAATAAGCAGATAGCGATGTTTATCGGAGTAATAGAAGTAAAAGAGCGTCAAATAAACGTACTTGCATGAAAAAACGGGAAGTTTTTTCTCGAAAGCACTAAAATGTAACATAAACCGTTGTTCGTCGGGGTGTTTCAGTTGGTAAAGAATTTTGAGAAACATTGATGAAAATCTTTTTTATATATAATATATTAGGTAATTAGAAAGAATATTTGCAAGTAGACCAAATCCGGGCCTTTTGACTAGCTACCAGTACTTTAAATAACATTATTAAACATTGTATGTACCTGAAGTAATGCGATACGTTTATTTTTATACAGGGTCTACTACCCCATCAGGAATCAAACCTGTTCCGTGTGCATCAGTCAGTCGTTTAGGTTTAAATAATAGTTGTATGGTACCGTTTCATATGGCCACAATATTTTGATTTAAGAATTATAGCTTTGGGAGTGTGTTATAGGTAATTTGATGTGTTCGTGAAGCGTACCTACGTAGCTGAAATATATGGTATAACTATAGATTCGACCTACATTGTTATTGGTGAAATTCCTTTCATGTGCCACACGATATGACACTGGCCTTCAGACTCTAAATTACAAAATCAATGAATGCTTCATACGTACGATAGTGACTAAGCAAAACTAACAATCAGTACATGTTACATGCTAATATACTGCATATTAGTCAATACTCGTTGTCTGTACACTATACTTTCATGTTTTCGTGACAATGTTACAAACTTCTGTAAGGGCTGAGGGGGTAAAAACGAAGTTTTGTAAATTGCACTATGTCTGGGAAAGTATGGTTTAGTAATTACATGTGCACACAAATGTTCATGTCATCCCGCTAACTTTGCGTTCAAAAAGGTTGTGAACAGGCTTTGCAGGGACGATTTTCAAAATTAGATATGGGAAAACCGGGGGCTTCAATCAACTAGAAAGTACCATACCGTCAATTTCCAGGAATACAATGGTTCAGTGGTAGAGTTTTGAATTCTGCTGTGAGGAGTCTCTGTTTCGATTCCAGACCATATGAGTTGATGGTGTTAAAAATCTTATCCGTGATCTTTCTATAGGCTCTCGTGTTTCCTCCTACATTTTCACTCCACCACCAACTCTTTCATAATCATTTACTTCCATTAATCATCTGTCTCCTTTAGCCAAAATGTAATAAAGATGGGTCGTTGTTAAGTTAAAGATTTTATTTTTAAAAAATTCCACAGATTACAGGCCTGGCGAAAGTGTCTGTTTTACACTTTAGAAACACGGAATGGATATGAGTAATTGAACATACGCGTGACACTTTACAAGCTGCTATATACACTTTCCATGTATATAGTTTTATGACAATTAATAATCTATGAATGCATGGGCGTCTCTGGAGGGGGCTGGACGGGAACGACTAGAATGTTAGTAGATCCCAACTAAAGTTACGTCAAAATTACGAGTAAACTGGAATCTACTTTACTAATGGCACCCGCTCCTTCTACTTTTAGCAACACAATTCATCATAATTTTCTTCCATCACTGGTAGACTATTTGCCGAAAAAAATAATAACTTTATATATAATATGGCTCTACATAATTTATACGGTTTACTGAACATTGTTAGGGTCATCAAGTATATGAGGCTTAGATGGACAGGTCTTGTAGCCAGGATGGAAGAAAGTAGGAATGCTTTCAAAGTCTTAACTGGAAGACCAATCGGAAAACGATCATTAGGAAGACCTAGGCGCAGATGGGATGACAATATTAAGATGGATCTCGCAGAGATAGTAATACAAAGTAGAAACTGGATCCAATTGGCTAAGGATAGAAGTCAGTGGAGAGCTTTTGTGAACGCGAATTGAACCTCCGGGTTCCATAGGCCATAGAGTTAGTTAGTTAGTTATAATATGGCTCTTAGGTTATTTCTTCACCTTGACATTCCTACCGCTGAATTCCTGCTCAGTGTTCTTAAACGCATTTTTAGCAGTCTAGTTTAATAGTGCTTATATATTTCGTTTTTCTTTTTCTTTTCTTTTCTTTTTTCTTTTTTTTTTAGCTAACAAAATTTTAACTCTGAAAGAAGTCTTTACGATGACATTTGATTTCACTGAGAATTTCAAATTTTTGATTTTCATTCTTCTTCTGTATTCTTAATAAACTCAAAAAGTATATTATCCATCTTTTTGTTCTTCATTTCGCTATATGTTTTATAACTTGTCCAATGAAATATCCCAGATATAGGAAAGACAAATTTTCGAATAATTTCAGATTGTCAATAAAAAGGAAGAAAAGAAGACTACCTACAGAACGGTAAAATTCAGAAACGGAAAAGACTATTTATTATTATTATTATTATTATTATTATTATTATTATTATTATTATTATTATTATTATTATTATTATTATTATTATTATTATTATATATACAGTGTTTTATTTCTAAAAATAAAGGTACGCTAAACTTTAGGTTCATAATGGTTGAAATGTTGCATATTTTTCAGGGTATTATTATTATTATTAACAAAGGGATGGCATCGACACGAGACGAGACGAGACTTTGTACAGTCTGGGTCTTGTCTCGGTTGATAAATAACGGTCTCGGTTTCGATCTCATCTCGAGACAAAAATCGCCGTCTCGGTCTCGTCTCGGTCAACAGATGCTTATCTCGATGTCGGTCTCGGTCTCGTCTCGAAACAAATAGAGTGAAGTTAAAATTGTGAAAGTATTATTATCGTACAGTCTGTCGTTTCCGCTTCTTATTTTTTGCTAGCGCTAGCGCTAATGCTTTCCATGCGTGCGTTCCAGGTTCAATTATCAGTGGGTATATCATACCCTAGATAAAACCCTAATAGTAACCATATTTCACTTTCAACAATAGACTGTCTCAAGTTCGACTTGAATTCAATAGTTCGAAGCAAATTAGAGTATGCTTCAATAGATGGTCACCAAGTTGTAAGTCACAAAAAAAATGAAATTGAAGGAATACAAAAAAAAATTTCAGACATTTTTCAAAAATTATTTTGTTTCATCATATCTGAGGAAAATCTCGTACACGTGGTTATTAAGGGAATTTCACAATGTGTCATTAACAAACAGAAGGATTGTAGCCCAGCAAATGTTCCTATATAAAATTATCAATCGATTAATTGATGATAATACGTTTTTGGAAAGAATATGCTGTAACGCTACCCCATGTAAATTAAGAAATACGAATGTTTGGTAAATAAAATACCTAAAACAGAGGGATATAAAAATTCACCATTATTTTTCCAATGTGTGAAGTATTCAACAAATTAGTAAAAATATGTTATCTGGATTTTAGGTTTAAATGAAAAATTATTGCAATTTGGTGGAAACTTATGTAAATTTGGATTATATTTAAATCCCTCTCTGTAAATTGCACTTTGTATTTTTCTTTTTTCTTTTTGTATTTCTTCCTATTTTTTTTATTTTTTCTGATTTTTCTTTTCTTTTCTATTTTTCTTTTTTTCAAGTTTTTAACGTTTTTCTGGTGTCTTCATTTATTTATTGTTTCTTCTAAATTAACAGCGTAGATGGAATGTTTTATGTAAGAGTCCTGTAATTGGGATTCTCCTGTTGGAGTCAGCGGATTAAAATACGGTAAATAAATTATATATATATTACAGGATTATATATATATATATATATATATATATATATATATATATATATATATATATATATATATATATATATATATATATATATATATATATATAGCCTCAGTACTGCCTATACAGTTAAATACTATTAAATTAACTTCCGTACTATAGAGTAGTTTATTTCTTTCCTTTGAATCAGAATTGTTCAATATCTCCTAACGGATAACGCAACACATAGCAGCAGGAATGTATTTAATCGTACCGAAATTGAAATTTTACAATTTCTCATTTATTGTCCAATACATTCTGCCTTGACTGACATTTTAAAAACAGAATATAACGTTTATTATCTTAACAAATAGGGTAAATTATTACTACAATATATTTTGTTTCAAGTAGATCAAATGCTTTATTACCGTTTCACATCTCCGTGTTTGTGCTTTTCGTGCTGCTTTAATCAAAACATTTGCCAGTTCGTTTTCTTTTTCTACACTTAAGGTCTTCTGGCCACCAGAAGATTTAATAGTCGGCGAATTTTTTCTGAGATGAAGACTTGATTTTGCTATTTCATACATTTCTGAAGCTTCTCTGATGGACATGCCTTCATTTATAGCCTTTAATGTCTCTGACATCGTTGTTTCTTTCCATGTTTTGTACTTTGATCCTCCACACACTATTTTGTATGTCCGTGGCATCTGAAACAAGATATGCAGTCACAAGTATCAGCAAACTGATTCTTTGGATGTCCAGAGTCGCCCCAGAGTCCCCCCACTTCGTATAATGATAAAATGTTACTCACAAGGAGGGTGTCCGAAACGTAAATCTCAGATTTCAAAATGGTTTGTGCAGATTTTTAGGGGGCTCATGGAATAAAGATCGGCACAGCAAATTTCGGTGGAACCCTATATTTGGGTGAAGCAGTGCCCCATTTGCGATTTTCGGCTTCCGTACTAAAAATCGGCCTTTTGATTTGAAAATTGACTTGTTGTCTACAATCGTTTTCATTCATTTTCATTTGCCTAAAGATACTTCAATTGTGGGTCGGGGATCCCTGTGTGGGGAACGGTTCTCCTCAGAAGTGGGAGCAAAAACTTTTGGAAACCTTAAAGTTTTCAAGATTAATTTCTTTCGCCTTTTCAATTGCTCATTTCCGGACATCCATGTCATGTACAGGCATGGAATCTCTTTTGGCTTCAATGAATTTTGCATACACAAAATTGGAAATAGATGAACATTTGTCATTGCGTGTTCCTTGATTATCAATTTGAGCTTCCCACCGGTAAAGTTGCGACAGATGTTTTACTTTTTAAATTTAGTTTGTACACTTGATTTTTTTTTACCTCTAGGATAGAACGACTGCATGTATTATTCGGCATCCATGAATTATTCTTTACCTGCACCATTTAGATATTTCAATCAAAGGTGTTATATACTAGTCAACTATTTAATTATTTTATATAGATTAGAAGAAGAAGAAGTTATATATTTTTAAAAAAATATAAATATATAAATGTTTTGTATCTTAGAATGTTGATTGTGTAACGATAGCAACGAGAGAATACATTGTGGTAAGATGGCTGTAAACAGCCTAGATATAACTATACAATAAATACATTCGAATAAACAACATTTGAAGTTTTTGTGCTAATTTAATATGTGTGCAACTCACTTATTTGAACTAGGGCTCAACGATTACGTCCTAAGGACTTGATTTAGATTTGCAAACTTGACTTTTTTTTTGTTGTACTCTATTAATACTTCATCGCCTTTAGGGATGTCATCTTTTACAACTTCGCATTCCGGATCGTCTACGGCTATGGACACTGTTAAGCATTTATCGACGTCGAGTTCTGCCGTCTTTTGACAACAAAAATTGGATCTTTCATACCACATTCTAAAATATCAATGAAAGATTATGCCAATTCTTTTTCCTTATCTGTAATAATCTAGGCTACATATTTTTCAACAGGAAATGCAGTTTGTAAAAGTGAAATGATATTCACAGGATTCATTAGGAGGATTAAAAAACGTATCCAATTTACTAATACTATGTAAATACGTAAATACAGTGAACCTAAACGAAATTCATAACGCGACATAAGACACTGGCTTCCCAATAAAAGATATGCAATCTCTATTCAAGACGATAACTCGAAACAGCGTCTGTCCAAGGACGCGTGCACTTCGCGAATGGAGTAAATAGGTTTGTCGCGCATGGTTTAAACAGCGCCAAATGAACTGTGAGTGTATTTAACATTGTACACGCAATCGTTTCGTCGTTTACCCTGCCTGAGGTTCCTTTTAATCTTGTTTGTGCAATATAGAATTGTATGTGCTCTGTTTTTGAATACAAATTTTATAATTTTAAAATACTCATGAGTACCAAATAAATGCATATACAAAGTTGTCCATGTCTAAATTAGTTTATTTGCTTATGGTCAGACAGGCTTCGCTGAAGCAGCAGTTGGGTAAGCAAGTGGAGAGAGGTCCTCTCTCCCGCGCCTGAGTTATTCAAAGTCATTGGATTAGTTGATGTCTCTGCCGTTTTCTTTAGTATTTTGTTTGTTCGTTATGTTTCCTATACTATTTCTATTAGCCACGAAGCAGCTAACGGGCTTTCTAGTACACGTATCAAAAGATTCTGCAGTACATACTTGCTAATCGTTAATTGCAAAATATCAAATATTAACACAATTTAAAGTAAATATGACATCACCTACATTGTAATATCATTGTTGCTACTGATTCCGGATGAGCGTTCCATTTCTGTAAAACATACAATCCATACAGTAAACACTGATTCTGCCAAATTCTATTTCAAGCCCTTCAGTTCTCTTTCAACTTGTAATTTAGCATCCAAGAAACTAGGTAGAGACCTGTGGCGAACATGTGCTCCACAAAGTACTTTTAATCACATATTTGAATTCAGCTCGTCAAAATGAACGGGGAACATGTATCAAACTTGTGAGGGGGATCCCAGACCCACAATTAAAGTATCTTTAGCAAACGAACACGAATGACAACGATTGTAGACAACACTAATCAATTTTCAAATCAAAAAGCCGATGTTTACTACGAAAGCCGAAAATCGCAAATGGGGCACTGTCCCACCCAAATATGGGATTCCGCCGAAATTTGTTGTGCCGATCTTTATTCCATGAGCCTCCTAACGATCTGCACAAACCTTTTCGAAATCTTAGATTTACACTTCGGACACCCTCCTTGTCAGTGAAACCAATAGATGGCTAGTGCGTATATGTGCGAGTTCACAATGGACCCATGTGACTGCTGACGGAAAAGTATGAAACAAAAGTTACAATTCTTGCTCTAGCAGCGTATTAACGACACTTCTACATTTATAGTCAAGACATTTTTAGAAAATTGCTACTCACCTTCCTGTGCTGCTTCAGTTGCCTGCTCAGTCAAAACAATGCAGAAGGTCATTAAACACACACCATTTCCTACACAATCTATCACTGCTACCACTCAACTGAAGTAAAGTTTCTTCCTCACTTCGTGGCCTGAGCACTGTCGCCAAATGTTACCTGCGTCCAGACTCGTCCCTCATCCACAGTCCCCCCTCCGCACTCTATACTTGTTTAACAGAGAAATTAATGATGTATCCTGAAAATTTGATTTTACGACTCATCTGTACTCTTTCTGTTGTTTTAAAAGTAATTTAGTTCTATATTTTTTTTTCTAATATAGGTGAAAATAATTAGAAATTACTCATCGTCTTTTTGGATGGGAAGTAATAAAAAATCAATACTATGTTGATGTATTAGACCCTTCTCCCAATTTGGAGCCCGCTAAACGCCTGTTTAGAGGTAGACCACATTTAACCTCAGGAACCACTTATCCCATTAACTTCTATCTGCATATATAAAAGAACAAATTTATTTTTTTCATTATTTTCTTCTTCATGTTCATTGAAACCAAAAGGTTCCAGAGACAATCAGGTCTTTGGGCTTTTGCGCCACATTAGCTGTTGGCAATGAGCAAGTTGACCAGTTAAATACAATCTATGGTCCATTGGTAATCATATTAGAAAATATTATGTTAGATTTGTGATTGACTTATAATTATGTAATTTAAAAGGAAATTTTAATCTATTCGAAATAAAGTCTGATTCATGAGAAGACAAACTATTATTCGCAGTGTTTTTCAATTATCTATTCTTGTTTGAATGTTGAGCTTAGATTAAGTATTACTTACTGGTAATGTGTTGTTAAGAGTAGTGACGTATTTACGATTTTATTTCGGGGGAGGACTTGGCTAACTTTGTTCCTGTAAATATGAAAATTCTGCAAGATATTTCATTTATTTTAATATAGTAAATACAATTTCAGGGGGCTTATGCCCGGAAGCACCCCTTAAATACGCCACTGGTTAAGAGAATAATCTTTGAATTCTTTAAATAAAACGTGCAAAGCTTTGTATTTTTTCAACGTGTTAAATTTATTACATAAGTAACTGAAAGCACCGATTTTAGTGTTTGTGTTTATAATCAAAAATGCTAATATTAATTATACACTGTGTTTGTTACTAAGAAAAAGTTGCTTTATAATTTTTTTTAAGCATTTGTAACATAAGACCTCGGGGGAAAATAATATCCCACACTGACATGATTTTGAGATACAACGCTTTGAATGTTTGGGAATTGGCCATATCTCAGTCATCTGTTGACCAAACTCAGTAATTCTTCGAGGGATAACAGATCAAACGGCGTTAAGCAGCATAGATCAAGGCAGCGTAGCAGCATTTTGCGCAATTTTGAGGGTTATCGTTATTTTCCCCCGACGTCTTCAATTAATCTATTGCTTTAATGTATTTTGAAGCATCTTAAATACATCAACTATTTCATATACACTTGTTTTTATTCCTTTCCAATAGATAGCAGCACAAGTACTGTAATCTGCTAAGGCAAATCGATTAAGTTCTAAGTGTTAACAACAGATGTCAGGATGTAACAACTTGTACAAATCCACATTTGATAACGTGAATGCACCCATGCACCGTGAGAGTTTTCTAAATTTAAATTTGCGGAATTAAGAATAAATAAGTAAATAAAATGAAGTAAATGTCTAATTCATGTTCATCCAGCTGTCTGTCTGAGAAATTTCTTTTCTTTTTCAAAGATGTGAGAAAAAAATTGTTAAGCATGCCTTTTATAAAAATTATTCGAACTGATGCAATAACACTTCATTTAGAACTTTCCAAATACTCCTTTTCTTGGGATTGAAGTAATTCGAAACTTGGAAGTTCTTGTAAATAATATGAAAGGTAAATAATTTTGCACCAAAACTTCCGTAAGAAGATATTCGAGTCTAACGCAACGTAACATACATTTTATTTTGTGTTTGGCAATTACCTCATTATTTAAGATGGAATTTCTCATGCATGACGGAAAATGTTAACCGAATTATATTTCTATTTATCTGTCTATATCAAAGATAAATAAATATAATTTTAATTAAAATTTTACGTTCATGCATGATAAAGTTCACCCTGAACACTAAGATTGTCAGTGGCGGATCTAATCTGGTAGCTTGGGGGGCTTAGGACCCGTTTTCTGAGTGATGAAAATAATTTAAGCTATTATTTATATATATTTGAAAGTTTATAGTAAACGCATGGTATACCTATTATAGTTTGGGTTTTGGCACCCCCTCCCCCAGTTTTTACCTTCGAGATTCACCACTGGAGATAATTGGTGATGAGGTAATAGCATGAAAGGTATAGCCCTATAGATAGAAAAATGCATAATTCCAAACTATTATGTGCACAAGTGTCGGAAGTCTTATAGAATGGCTTTGTCCGTCTGTCCGTCCGTCAGTTGACAGATATCAGAGCAAAAACGGTAAAAGATATTTGCAGCGCTTTCTTAAAATCGATTCATTGTCCCAAGGATAGGTCCCATTTTTAGGGTGCACGGTGGCTCACTTGTAGAGCGCTTATCTCTGGTCAGGCCCGCATTTATGTATTGTGCGCCCCTATGCTCTAAGTAATTTGCCGCCCCCGCCCATCGAAAGCGACTGTATTAGAGTTGAATTCACAGTTTTGGGGATGGCTGAGATGAATAGTGACAGTTTTAATAGAATTCAAGGTCATATTCCACTCCCCAGGAAGGGGACCAGATTTTAAAAGTAATCGAAAACGACAGATATTAGTATTGCATTCATAGTTTTCGAGGTCGCTGAGTTTAACAGTATGTTTTCATGAGGTTGAAGTTCATCCTCACCTCTTGGAGTGGGAGTGGAAGAGGATTACTTTTTTAAAAAAAATCAGATAAGCTAGCTAAGTAGTAACTAATATAATTAGAGCGAATGAAACACATGAAGATATTTTCTCGCTCTTGCTTGGGACTCTGCGGGTTGTTAGTTTTAAATATTACTTTATAGTGAATTTTTAAAAATCCAAAATTTTGCCGCCCTGTGCTCGAGTACAGAATAGCACTTACGTAAATACGGGCCTGCCTCTGGTACGTAGGATCCCTGGTTCGATCTCTGGCGAAGTAAGTGTGTGGTGGTCAGTGGCGTAACAATAGGGTAGGCATTGCCTATGGGCGCAGTGAGTTTCGGTATGTTAGGGGGCGCTCCAGGTTTTTAATAAAAAAGAACCAAATTATATAAATAAAGCCCCAAGTTTTCGCAGTCTTCCTCTCTGAAAATGGCAAGAATAAAAATTCCTGCTCACTTCAGTCGCAGTTTGTTACATTTGCGTATCAAATTATTGGCATTATTGTATACTCGTCGAGGTTATAGCACTATATGATTAAGAAATTAATCCTCTTGTATTAATACGATATAAGTCCTATATTACATATACTTAACTTACTAACTTTAAATAAAATTCCGCTGTGCAACAGGCTTTCAACAATAATGACAAATTCTACCTAGAAGATCTGGATTAAAACGAGTTAAAAATTGTTGCCATGATTATGAGGCACAGCACAATTGCGAGGTATCACGACTACACAGAACCAAGCACAAGCACCAAGGGTCGGACAAACCGGGCAACTGCCAGGAGCGCTCAAACGAGCACCCGAAAATAAATTTTCGAACGTATTTTCTAATATCAGTGTAATAAAATGTTAAATATAGGCTTGGACTAGGTAGGAGGCGGCAAAAAGATACTTTGACCGAGTGAAAATTTTGCTCATGTATTGGACATCTCTGATCTGATAAAAGAATTTGCAGAAGCAAAAATGAGAAAGAAACACTTCTGATTTTATGCACAATTTGTCGATTTAGAAAAACTGAAAATAATAATTTAACAAAAGCCTTATAAGCGGTTTCACAAGATTTTTTTATAATTATGTAAAATCGTAACATACTAAATAGATATATTCATTTGAAATCCTTTTGGTAATAGTGGTTGATACATTACTGTTTATTACACTATCACTGCATAAAAGGTCCGAATTTTACATCAGTATATTTAAAATGAATAGGACACTCTGTCCACTTTACTTTTAAAGGACCGATATAAAAAAGAAAAACGGTCAATACCGTCCCACTGATAATTTCCGGTTTATGGCCATTTCTGCCCATACGCATAAGTTCTAAGTTAGATGGTAATGTATGGGACCTATTCCAAATTCCAAAAGTACTCTATAAACATAATACAGATTAAGCAAACACGGGGTAGACTCTTGATATTGTTCCCGTCAAAGTTTGGTAACCGCTCTGGAGTCGTTCTAGAGTTCATGTGCGACGCAGTCCTTGCGTATGATATCTCCGAATATCCAGGAGGGACTTTACATGTAGTATCAAAAATATTCGTTCCCACCCCGAGACCAACCGCATTCGCGATCGAAGGTCCGGCGTGATACATTCCACCGTCTCCAAATGAACAAGTTCGTGTCCTATTCTCACACGATAGCGACAGGGTATTTACTTTAGTTGCGTAGTGGTAACTGCACTTGTTTGCGATACAGTACTGTAAAAATTTAATGGTTGTATCGAGAGTAACTGCTGCATAGGATAACAAAATGTTGTATCCTCTACATCAGCCACCACTCGTTTCTCTTTTCATACGATTTCGGAAAAGCATTTTGAAAAGTAGATATTTCCTCGAGCATTCCACCAATAGTCTGTCATTGCCTTCAATCATGTTTTCACCTACAAACTACTCGAAGTCTCAATCAGCTTATCTATCTCAGCTTGATGTTGAGCGAAAATCTTATCAACTTTGCTAAACTTAACCTACCTTTTCAAATTTGTTATCAACGACAGCCATTCCATTTTCAATTTCTTTCCTTAATTCCCTGATATTTTGTTGGGTTTCATACTTAACCCGCTCAGTCTCGCATGACATGTCTTCCTTTAGTTTATTTATGGAGGAAGCAAAAACTAAACTTATATTGTCGATCTTATTACTTAATACTTCGAATCGGGCATCGTTCTCCCGCTTCGAAGTATCAAGCTTTTCCTCCATATTACAAAATTTTCGTTTTATTTCCGCATTATCGCGATCCATTTTACTATTTTTTTCATTTATTTCATATTTCATTTGTTGTAACATGAGGAGAAAGGCATTGTCGCCAAACAGCGCATTATCCTTCAAACCTATCACTGTTTTATCGCTGTTCATTTTAGGTGGGGGATCACTTCACTGATCACTACTCTTCTTGTCGTCATCGACATCAAACATATCCATAGGAGATATCTCATCTCGGTTCTTTTAGGGTTGAATGCCAATTTTTCCCATCGAGATAAGGATCTTCAGTCTCTCTATATACTGAAACATTAATATGATCGCAGGACTACTCGTATTTTCCCTTGCAGTCGCTGCAGTACCTGACTATTTCTCTATTCCCGACCCTTTCTTCATTTTCTTTTGTATCGTAGAGGTCCGTGCATACACAATGAATCCAGCGGACATCGCAGCCATTACATCTGATCAGTCTGCGCGAAACGCATTTTTTCCGTTCCTGGTCGTTCTACCTATATTGGGTACATGGCGCTTCTGTATAGCTCCGTTCCACAATACTTGTGTCCGTTGTCATGTTTACGTAGACACACACACACACACACATATATATATATATATATATATATATATATATATATATATATATATATATATATATATATGAAATACTTATAGACTAACAACATAATATATATATATATATATATATATATATATATATATATATATATATATATATATATATATATCAAATTCTATTCATAAAAGGAACTTCTATCCACTCCATATCTGATCCGCCTCACGCTTTCAGACACCTCAAACACCAACGAAAAAATGAAATCTTTGAGTTTTACGTCCCACGGTTATGCCGGTTAGGCTAAAGGAGACGGTGATGATGAGTAATGAATGAAATGGTGGAATGTATAAAGTGGGAGGAAACGGGAGAACCCCGAGAAAACCCACGCACACGGTGTTTGTCCACCACAAAGTCCACTTTGCGGGGGCTGGGATTGAACCCGGGACCCCAAGCATCAGAAATGAACACTCTACCACTGAGCCACCGCGACCCAAAACACCAACGAGAATAAATACAATTTGACACTTACTTTTATAAAGACTCATCGATTCAATAATTAATAATGTAAATACATACAATTATGAATTCGTTTTGGTTTACATAAAATATTACCAAATGGTGCCTTGAAACAAATTTATCTATTCTTGTAACATTAAGCCACTCACATATGCAAGAAGCACCTTTACTTTACATTGCAATAAAAAAATAAACAAATCTTTCATTTGTTTAGCGCTAATAACATCGTTGAGATTAATTGATTTCGGGAATTTATTATTGTTATTAGCTATTTGAAAAGTAAAGGAACGGAGACATTACAAACTTTTCTTTCCCAGGGATCCGCAAAAATTTCTAATCGAGGGCATCATAAGAATTTATTACGGCGTTACCTGTATGTTGTTATAATGAATTGGAATTAATTTCTTTATAATAAGCAGCGTACGAAAAATGCTTCTGTTTAACGCGAGTGTAATGTTATACTGCAGTGTATCATTTCTGTAAACCTCTCAGATTTTACTATGATCTTCAACATTGAAAGGAATAAGAATACCGCCCGATCTTGTTTTTCCTTCTGGATCTCCGCCGGAAACAAAGGATATACCTGCGGTAGATAAGACATAAAGCAGAGATTGAAAGAAATATTTAGATGGTGAACTCAATGCATGTACCCCGCAGATTTCGGTGAACTAAAAACACCTGACAACACCTTTTCTATCTTTTCGTGGAAACATTCGAAATTCTTCTAAACACAGTATTGAATTATGAAATGGAATCTTTGTTTTACGTCCCACGATATGCCGGTTAGGCTAAAGAAGACGGTGATGATGAGAAATGAATGAAATGGTGGAATGAAGAAAGTGGGAAGAAACGGAATAACCCCGAGAAAACCCACGAGCACGGTATTTGTCCACACAAAGTCCACACGGCGCGAGCTCGGATCGAACCAGGGACCCCAAGCACCGGAGGTAAACGCTCTATACTGAGCAACCGCGCTCCCAGTATTGAATTATATTGCACATTATTTAATTGATAATGTACTGAATAATAGTTCAAAATTCTCGTTTATTTCACACGACACTCGATCAAACAAAAATACGTGGATGGCATTTTACTTGGGAAGAAGATTATAGGAACATATTCTGTAGTTGGTAACCATGTTTCGAAGGGATGTTTCGGTGTTAGTTTAACTTGGGGCCACGCCCTGCTCACCTCTCTGTCGACCTATAAGTATACACAAGAAAATTGTCGTTCGGTGCCTCCAAGAAAACAAAGCGATAAGATCAATTTCTCATATACCACTTAAATTTATGCCGGTGCTATGGAATCGACATCAATACGCATGCAGTTCTTTCAGTAAAGGGAATGATTGGAAGAGATCCCTGTATTAGATTATTATTTTCAATAAAAGAAAGTGGATGTGCTCAAATAATTGTACAAGGGTAACACGTTTTCTCGTTTTTAATATCAAGCACAGTTTAAAGAAAATAATAAAAGTTAAACAAGAAACAGGGTACGGACTGTTGCTAGTATAGTAGTTTACAACAGGTAAACTTTTCTGTCAATGCGGTACCATGACCTCGGATTTCTTCAGTGTTGATATGGATAAAGTGTGCCACGGTCTCCGCATGTTCTATTAGAACTTATTGCGAATCAAAAGATCGGTGGAATATCGCCATGATTCCTTGTATGAAATCAGTATTTTCTTAATCTCACACACTATCGTTACTTCCGAGAACTAGTTAAAATCTTTTCAAAAAAAGCTTTTCTCATGACTGTAAGATGAAACTGCAAGAATTAATTAATCACATCCCAGACTTCTAATATATTTTGCGATATAGGTTTATAATAGTCTAAGAAATAAAAGCCTATGTGCTTCCATTAGTGCGTTCTTTAACTAACCATGCAATATATGTAAACCAGTAATTTAATATTATATATTAAATTACTGGTTTACATATACCCTATACCCTATAGTGCATGAGAAAGAAACAGTGATTTTCGTAATAGTTCATACCGTCATAGAAAATGTTTTAATCTCTGATTCTCACATATGTGGATTTCACTAGAAAAGAAATTAGGGAAATTTACGAAGAAAATTACAATCTTAGGCTAGTTTTAGACGGAAGCATTTATCGTAGCATTTCTCGTAGCAAAAATCGTATCATCGATATCCTACCGTGTAAAGTAGCAAATGCTATAGCATTTCCCATGCCATGGCATATCCTATGGCATTTCTTGTCGATAGAACCTGTTCTATTTCGTAGCATTTTCTCCAGCATTTCTGCTCCGATTGCAGCGCCGTGGTGTGTTAAAAGAAAGCGATGTGTGGGAAATTGAATTGTAGTAAAGAAAAATGAGGGAGTAGGGATACTATTGTTATGTTGATTAAAAAATATGAGGAACATCCTTGTTTGTACAAAGTTAAAAGCGTGCAGTTTCACTATACGGATACACACAGAAATTCATTTAAAAAAAACTTTTTCGTTTCATTTATTGGTGTGCTCTTGCATTCTCCGGTGCAGGTTCACTTTAACGGGCGGTAACGTGTAGTTTTACTATACGGATCCATAGTATAAGTAGTAGTAGGAGGAGGAGGAGGAGTTAGTAGTAGTAGGGGTATTAATAGTAGTAGTAGTAAGTAGTAGTAGTAGTAAGAGTAATAGTAGTAGAAGTAACTAGTAGTAATAGTAGTAGTAGTAGGAGGAGGAGTAAGTAATAGTAAGAGTAGTGGTAGGAGTACTTAGTAATAGTAACAGTAGCAGTAGGTGTAGTAATAGTAAGAGTAGTAGTAGTAGTAGTAGGAATAAGAGTAGGAGTAGGAACTGGTAGTAGTAGTAGTGGTAGCAGTAGTAGTAGTAGTAGTAGTAGTAGTAGTAGTAGTAGTAGTAGCAGTAGTGGGAATGGGTTAGAAGCCCCGAAGGGGATGGTTGGGTTCTGTTTTCGATACAATATGGGGAAATTACAGACTTGCCAAAATTTTATGGCAGCATATTGAAAATTACGTGCATTTCAGGTTCGACTTTAATTTCTATATTTCCACATAAATACGCATCTCAGATGTAAGTGCACACAATATTTCCATTACTTATACACTACTCTATTAAAACATTAGAAATTTCTTCTGTACATTTTAAAATCTATGGATCTGTATAGTATAACTGCACCGTTAAAAGTCCTTTGTATCATAATAACCATATGCGAAAAAGGGCTTTAGAAGAAATAGTGACTTAAATATCTGTTTTTGGTTTTGGAGCCATAATTGCGCTCTTCTCCAGTGATTTGTTTGCTACGTCACGACAAAATGCTTATCAAAATGCTACCGTGTAAAAGCACAATATACTTTTGATGCCATAGAATATTATACGAGATTTTTGGCAGCACATCTGCTACGAGAAATGCTACGATAAATGCTTTCGTCTAAAACTGGCCTTAATATTGATGTTCAGTAGATCGTTAAGAAAAAGGATAAGATATTTCATGATAGGTTTTAGTTCTAATCAAACAGAAATATAAATACGTAACACTTCAGCAGCTATTGGTATTATGTATAGATTTTCTTCTCTTTGATATAATTTTCAAAATAGGTTTCAAAACACGGGTCTTAACTATCGGAGATACACTTAGAAAGTAATTATAATTAGGGGTAAAAGTGGATCTGAAAAGGTAGGGGGACGGTAAGTAGCAGTATGACGTCTCCCCGTCCCCTTGACTATCTTTGCCCATTGTAATATTTTAGGAACTGTTGGACGCCGTATACTTTTTTTTTTGAGGTGGAGTACGCCGTCCCCCGCGTTCCTCATTTTTACCCCTGATTATAACCCAATCAGGGACTGAGGCTGAAACTTGAACCAAGGAAGTCAAAAATACTTTTATAAGGAATGATACATGGAAAACTCCAGGCAATAATGGTACAGACAGAACTCCAAACACACAAAACAAAAACCTACATTTTTTTGTTACTCTGAACAAATAAAACTCATTTTTAAAAGGGTAAAAAGAAACACAGAATCTATTTTAAAAGGGAAACACTTAAGAAAATTTCTTACGAATACCAGAAATACACTAAAAGAGAAAATGCAAAAACTACATTAATTTATTAGGTTCAATATAAAATAACACACTGAATGGAAACGTAATAAAATAAAAAATGTAATAGAGAAACTAACATTTGAACTATAGAAGATTTGCTAATATTAAAGAAAAAAATACCAATACTATTGTTCCGATACAACTTGAATATGGGCATTGAAATGAGAGGTGCGGGATAAGAATTCCAAATTTATTGAAATAAAGTACATGCTAAATGGGGCCGACTCCACCACTAGTCTTAGGCGACTAGAACCTTGAACAAAGTTAGACAGGGAAACGAACATGAATTTAGTATTTAAAAAATTTGAAAATAACAAATACATTTTCTTTGAGAATTGGTAGCAAAAAGAGCATAAAGGATTAGATCGTAGCGCAAGAGAACAGCAACTAATTTTGAACAGTCTCACCCTAATTCGAAGCAGTTCCATTGTCCTCCCTCGTACTCATATGTGATATTTACCTGCTGTCCTCAAAGTTGCAATGACTAGCAGCGGGACGTCTTGATAACATCCATGATAAAGACTTGTCAGACAAACGACGATGACATCGAATGTCAGACCAAAGGCAGGAAGACTCCTATGTGTTCCGCGTCGTGGTTGAGATTCAAAGACCATGATCGTGCTCTCTCAATTGCTTTTGACCCGATTGTAACTGTCGTCAGCGTAAGATGGTGGTGACACCACATAATTTCCAGAACGTGGTTGATTACCCAAAAGTGACATTGACCATGTCCGTGTTTCCACATGTCGAACACAAAGTTCTCAAACTTCCTCTTAAGCTTGCTAAAGTTCACAGGTAAACGTACCAAAAGGGAACTCACTTAAGTCAATATACTTACTTCTGTCCATTACTTCCTTGTTGTTACATCCTGTAGTGGGTAAACGAACGAAGCAGGCAATGTCTTGTAGTAGCCTTCTATGAGGGGCCAATAAGTCGAACCACTTGAGAAAAAAATGATTTAAGAAAGTAAACAAAAATCGTCGCGTGTGAGGCTGTTAACGGGTGAAAGTTCTTAATGGTTGCTACCACTGTTTACTACAAATTACTTACAAGTACAAAGACTTCCTCAATAACAGCAAAGAATTTATCTTTGGATGTAAAATCATCTAGCGACGTAAAACAGAATATCGGTCTAGTGACATCAGACAGTTAACTGCTGCTTGGATTTTCAATGATGACTGATTGAATTTCTACATGAAATAAAGATTTCCTAGCGGGTCCTGACTTCGTATCCCGTAACACTGTCGAAATATTTGAAAATTCTCATTACTAAGCAACCTTGTTACGCGATATTGTAAAAGACTCCAAGGAAGTTAAATAACAGAACGCAACACGATATTAAATTATCAAAATGAGCCAAAATCAAATTCCGAAGATACCAAATATACCAAAAAAGTAAATTATGTGAAAAATAAACAGCAAAGAGAAATGGGAAAACTTTTAAACATACTAATCATAATACGGTTTTTATTCAGTCTTACAAGAATTTATCGCTGAGGATAATAATAATGAATAAAATGCACCTCTGGTTTACAGTACGAGATTCAAAAACTGTTTCAAGATTAACAAAGTGGAATTCTGGCTCTGTTCTCTTAAAAATATTGACGACCTGATGCAATAAACGGGCCAGAAAATACATAAAGAATTTAATTATAAACAACCACGTTGAACTACTATAAGCTAAACGACTAAAAATATAATAAACCATGGTATTCTATTAAACATGCATAATACTATATAGACACTAAGTTAACATATTTTACAAAATTTATAAAACAAACAGCAATGAGAAATTCATTGCAGATCATAACAATCTCGCGTTGAAGTACTACTTGACAATTTGGGTGTATCAATCAGGAGTTGAAACTTCGATTCCGGTGCTAAAAATTATTAGTTTCTGTCAGCATAAATATCTAATTCTTGTACGGTAATTTGAAAACAAAGAAACCAATTAGTGCATTTTCACGTTTTGTTGTTTACATTTTTTAAATTTTTGCTGACCTTGGAAGAAGACATTTAGAAGATTAAAAAGTCACCAAAGTGAAACAAAGATTCCCATTTTGTAAAATTATACTCTTTTCCCTGGAGAACGAGATATGGCTACACCTAAAGGGAAGTTGAAGCGGACCACTTTTAACAACGCTAGTTACCCTTCCTCGCCACCACCATGATTAACACTTTTGCTGCAATTTCGAAAGCGTAAACTCGTGCTTTAAAATGCTATTAGATGTATAATCGGTGACAGCACGTAAGTTAAACCACGGAAGAAAGAATTAGATTAGATTTTTACACTACATGTGATTAAGATGTGTCTTCAAAGCCTTTCTTTGATTTAATGAAATCTTCTATACAGCTGAATGAGATGGTGTATGTGATATCTCTACCAAACACATATTTCTTAAATGATTTAGAAATATTAAATAAAACTCTTTCCATATTTGTGATATGGCGTACCCCACTTTCATGTTACCATATGAACTAGCTAGTGATGGGCAGTGGGAATATTCCCGGTGGGAAGGAATTTAAAAATGGGAATATTCCCGGGTTTTTTCCTTGGCCTATAAATTCCCGGAAAGGAAATTATTTCCATTTGTTTACTTTATCTTCCAAATTATAAAAACCATAAGACAAATTACTATATTTTAATATATTATGATTTTCTTCTAGGTTTTAAAGAATTTGGAGGTCAAAAACTTAAAAAATTCTTTGACTGTACTTTATATAACTGATAATATGATTTTTTAAGTTCCAATTCAATTTGCGCTAAAAAAAAGTAACGTAATTGTAATAGTAATACTAATATTGGGGGGCCAAACTAGAAAAACGTAGGATGATTTAAGGAAGAAATGGGTTGATAGTGATGTTCAAGTAGTCAAGAAACTATCGAACACAATTTTCTTTAATGCAGTAGGGGATTTGTACAAACCGTAAAGGTAAATGGATGTGATTAATGTGAGAAAAGAAAGTGAATTGTTGGTAACGAAGATAGGAAACAACGTGCCATGCGGGATTCTAACCCGTCTTGACTCGCTAACGCTTGCTCTGCAGTGCTGTCTGAATTTAATGTTGGTAACGTAATTTAACGTATGAAACCATAAAAAAAACGCATCGGAGTAGAATATCGCAAACAAATAGGTGCAAAAGCTGGCCGCCCAATACTAAACAACAGCCAAAATTAGCAAAGTACTAACTTACACATGATGAAAAAGAACCATTTTGTAAAGTAATGTAGAATTATGTAGAAATAGAGATTAAGTACTATTAATAAATCCTGAGCAACCGTTAGTAATAGACGTCGGTCTGTCACCTTTCCATGACCTGAATTTCTGAAGAGGTACTCGGACTTCTCTTACATGTGAATTAATGCATAATTTCGAGAAATAGGTAGGAAGAAAGGTCGTGTATGGCAATGTTACATTCTAAATTAAAATATAAATCAGTATCTTGAAAATTTTGTAAACATAAATGCGTATGCGCAAATGTTGATAAATTAGTGAGACATGTATCTTACGACAGTTACCGAATCTAATTTGCTTATAACATTTAAAAATTTAATATGTTTATATCAGTAGTAGTCAAGTTTTGAAAATCCACTTACTTATAAATTTAAATTGTTTAGCGGTGTAAAAATATGTGGAATTAGTATACAATTTTTTCCACATATTTACTTTCATAGAGCATATTGTAAGTAAATATACATTAATGCGTATTATCAAAAATAATAAAATATTAATAAAGCAACATAGTACCGTCAAGAATATACATTTTAAAGTATCCCCTGGAGACAAGTGTAATAATATACAGATAAAAAACGAATTTATCTCCGAAATCATAATATAGTAATAGAATGCACTTTTCTTTGTGATTGTACATAAATTCCCGAAAAAACTTTCCGTTTTGAGAATCTTCCCGGGAATAATACCTGGGAATATTCCCGAAAAATTTCCCGGGAATTTACCCATCACTAGAGCTAGCAGAGATCCTTTGATTAAATACATTCCCACATTATTGAATCACACGAAGTTGTCGACCTGCACGTAAACTTGTGTCTTGTTAAGTGCGATTTACAAACCATCTGTCTTACATGTGAGTTTATAAGTCTTCATTTTATTTAATCTCATCCACCTATTAGGATATATATGAGATTATCAACATACAAGTACATATACGTGACTTGAGGACTGACGTACTTGAAGATTTTCCCACGTATGTGACTCTTCGATGTTTGGCAATACATAATTCATGACATATGCAGTTAGCCTCCCTTACACGTTAGTGTGTAAACATTTAAGTGTATATTTTAAACTATATCTTTTCCTATATTTCTAGCTAACAAGGTTTCTGAAAAAAAATGCTAGCATAGGCTTTTTCAAGTCTAATTTACACTGTCTTTCCCATACACGACATTTATGAGCTCCTAAACTGCATTGGTTAAAAGTACTTCAAGTAAAATATTTATAATACGTATGGAATTTCTTATGTTTTAACATGGCATCCTCTAAAAAATTTTTATTAGGACACTGCACCACCTCATATCAATGTTACACAATGCGCCTCTTACATTTGATTGGTGAATACATCTCTTTCCAATATTTATATATATGTGGTCTTTCAAGTGTATGATGTTAATTGTCTGTATCACTAAATCTTCTACCAGACTCCGGATTTGCATATTTTCAAAAAGCATGTCCTATCACGTACTTTTTGTAAGTTCTTGCAATAATAAACCCCTTTCAGAATTAAACATCTTACCAAACTTTTGACGTGAATCAGATTTTTGCGAATTATGTGTAAGTAAATGCCTCTTTAAACTACACTTATCCCTAAACCGCTTCCCACACTCATTACATGCATAAAATCTTTCACCTGTATGTGCTAACAAATGTAAATTTAAACCGTTTTTACTCGTAAACGAGTTTCCACAGATCACACAAATATGACGTTTCTCTCCTGAATGTAGTAACATATGCTTTTTTAAAACAGATTTAGTACTAAAATATTTTTCACATTCATGGCATTTATAAGCTTTCTCACCTGTATGGCTCAACATGTGTAATCTCAAATTCGATTTAACAGTAAATCCCTTCCCACACTCATGACATATATAATCCTTCTTACCTGTATGAAGTTTTATGTGAACTGTTAAGCTCCGTAACTGTGTAAATCTCTTTCCACACTCGTGACACGTATGTTGTTTCTTATCAGTATGTACTACCAAATGCTTTTTCAAATCTGCCTTAATAATAAAGCTTTTACCACATTGATTGCATTTATGAGCCTTCTCACCGGTATGCCTTAACATGTGTACTTTCAAACCTGATTTACGAACAAATGTTTTCCCGCATTCATGACAGCTATGTAGAGACACATCATCTGCATGAATGAGAAGATGAAGCTTTAAGCTATGTTTGTCTTTAAACCTTTTGCCACACTCATTACATATTACAGATTTCTCTCTTGTATGTGTTAGCATATGAACTTTTAAAGTGTAACTGCGAGTATATTTACTTCCACATTTAAGACACGCATGTACCCTTTCACCATGTGACAACATGTGCATCATCAAATTCGATCTCCTAATAAAACCTTTCCCACATGTGCTGCATGTATGAGATTTCTCACCTGTATGTGATAAAATGTGTTTTTTTAAATGTGATTTAAGAAAATACCCTTTCCCGCACATATGACATGTATGTTTTTTCTCCCCTGAATGAGTTAACACGTGAAAACTCAAAGACGGTCTGTCTCTGTATCTATTTCCACAGATCTGACATTCGTGAGGTTTCTCGCCTGTATGAACTAACATATGTCTCCTCAAATAAGGTTTACGAGTACATTCTTTCCCACATTCATGACAAATATAAGGTAACCTTGTTCGTGTATAAGTTTTTAAACAATCTGTTTGATTCAATTCTTTCCCATATTCGTGATGGATAGAATGTTTCTCAACTCTATTTGTAACCGTTTGTCCTGCCAAATTTGAGTTTATTCTGGATGTTTCCCCTAATTGTTCAACCTTTTCGGTTGTCTGACACGAGTCAATCAATAAGTTACATTGATCATGTAAATTATCATTAAGATATCCCTGATACTTATGAAAACTATTATATCCCTCATTTTTCTGTATTAATATTTCTCTCATTATGGCGGTACTATCAGAATATTCTTTACTACGTTCCTCACACATCGGGGATTTCTTGCGTAATTCACAAATCCTTTGCTTTCGGACAAGAACCTTACCCTGTTTCCTGAAAGTAAAATTTATTAGTAGAAACATTAGGTAATTAAAAACACGAGGAAAAGAATAGTGAAATGAATGTTAAATAATTTACGTCGCTACAGTCGTTGCTCCATCCTAGAAAGTGAGTTTCTCTTACAATTTCTCTGTATTATTACGAGGGATATCAAGCCATTTTTACTTTAAAATTATCTCTCTGCATGAGAGATGACACTTCAATGATGCTACATCAGCTTCGGAAAGAAAACTAAGTTACGTAATAACTCATCTTAAAAATGATCACAAACGAATAGAAAGGATGATCTCTACTTGCATTTTGTGCATCTTAATTTCAATTACTACATAATTAAAAGCTATTGCCTTAAGTGAGAAAATTTTATGCATTTATCTACAGCTACATACCGCTACAGTACAGAAGTGTACTAAAAAGTTATTGCATATATACAGAAGGGGTAGTTGGGGTAAGTGGGGACACGTTTCAGAACTTTCAACTGCTGTACCAGTAATGGTTTTCGGATTATCAAACTGAAAGTATGGTCATATTAACTTTGGTTTGTAAACTTGATAATCATAAAGTCCATTTTGAAGCAAAGTAAATACTTGTTCCACAATACAAAGTTTATTCAAAATCAGTTAATGTCCCCATTTGGCCCGCTTTTTGGGTTAAGTGGGGACAACACTTTCCCCTCCCATACGTTAACACAGGCAATAAAGAAGGGAAAGTGGGACAGCAGTTCTAGCCATATTACGGTTCCGGGGTTCTAGCAGCATTGCGCTGCAGGGTGCACACCATCCCTAACCGGCCTCCGTGAAGAACTCCCTACTCCCTGCCCGCAAATAATACAGCTTTGCACTATTTTATTCACGGGTACGGAAAGTTCATCCCCACGACGATCGTTCAAGGAAGGTGCGATACACCTCACCGTTACGGTCCAGATTCGGACGGAAATCACCTGGGCGAAGATCTAAGGCGTATTGCGAAAATAGACGAGAGCATCACCTACTTTCAAGAACCGAACACAGGTTATCCAACAATCACGTTCTTATTACGTCATGCAATCTGTAAAAGAAAAACTGACAAATTTATATCTTATTGTGCCATTTATTTAAAATGAATAAACGTACCTGAGATAAACAAACTTTCCCTTACATTATTCGCCCCATTTACGTAATGAGTTCGTAAGTGCACTTTTATTACTCACTTCATTATATTGTCCGCCATGGCTTGATGAAAGACGTGATCACATTTTAAGTTGGAACACTATATATCCGTCGAATCCACTCACCAAGATCGTCCTTTCTTCCAATATTGAGAATTTAGCAGACAGTCATTCCAAATGAACACATTGATGACATTATGTCGTGGTTTTTGATAAAGAGTTGACTAGTTTTGATATATTTTTGTGTTGGTCGTTTACTACATGTCCGTTGCGTTTTGGTACCACCTTCCAAGTCCTTTGTGTTTTCTTTTAGTCTCCAACACGCCCCCTCGTTGTTATAAAATACTACTTGGGGCTAATTTGTTTTGATAATGAGTTGCGTAAGAATTGCCAAAATGTTCAAATTAATAATACTGTATTCGTTAATAATTTCTACATATTCGAAGACAGTGATGGATTTCTAAATTACAAGGTAACTAATATTCCACTTAAAAAAAAAAACGTTTGAGGACGAGATAATGTAGTGATCAGCAAAATAGCTGAATCACTCACATTCACACACACCAACACAACACAACGAAAAACTAGTTGTCCTCTCATAACTTTCCTCTTCCTCTTCTTCTATCCTGTCTTTTAACACCACTAGGCGGCAGCACAATCAACAAGAAGCATACACTGCACAAAGTGTACGAATTCAGACGAACGTCACATAACGCTCTAACGCAGAATTTGCGTTTATACGAAAAATATTATAAGCAGAATTTTGGTACAGTTACATTGGCGGTCGAAAGGAATGTACGTGCGCCATTGGATAATGGTAAACGTTCAAGAACCCTGACTGTAATTCCACTTCAACACTCACCACTGTTCCAAAATGAAGACGAGCATTAGTTCACAATGAAGTTTATAAGAACTTTCGCCGAGTTACACTTCATCAGATGAAAAAGTTTCATTAAGTTTCATTTAACGTAGAAAAACGACAAACGCGTGGGGCATTTATACTCTTACATAAAAGTTTCATGGGGCTTTAATACGTAAAGTCTTTAAAGTTTTTTTTTTTTTTTTTTTTTTTACATTCGGCACTGCTACTAAATTAAACATTTATAAGTGCATGACTCACAATTAATATTCAAATAATTCTCATGATATACCTTTAATATACAAATTACTATATTGCTATATGCGCTCTTACCATTAAAAATTAACACAAACATTATATGAAACCAAAATGACCTTGTTCATGATAATTTTGAATTACATCGTTCACAAGTGAAGGAGGAATACAAATTTTCCATTGATTAGGAAAATGGTAACTACGATTCAACAAAATTCCATTTTCGATTTTGTAGAATTCACCAATATTTCGATTCTTAACCTTAACATAAGGATCGTTGGGATTCTCTAAGTGCTTCATGATATTTTCATACTCCGGATGTTCTCTTTGCTTGCTAATTAAATCTTGTACAGACAAATGTTTAAAACAAGACGGCAACACTTCGTACTTATTAACTTCATACTTTTCAACCTCAGGGAACAGAATAATACGTGACAATGCATCGCTAGCTTGATTATCTTGACCTTTAATATATACAATTTGTACATCAAATCCCTGAATTTGCAAACTCCAACGAGCAAGTCTAGAATTCCACTGTCTCATTTTGTGCAAGTATACCAATGAGTTATGATCCGTGTAAATTTTTACATGCCTTCCATACAACAACTGAGACCAACGTTTGAGCGCGACTACAATTGAAAGACACTCACGTTCAGTCACAGTATAATTCTTCTCAGCAGGTTTTAACGTTCTACTATAAAACCCTAAAATATGTTTCTTACCATCCACTTCTTGAAAAAGAATGTTTCCTAAAGCAACTGAACTACAGTCTGTAATTAAACAAAAATCATGATGAGCATTACCTCTTGAACCAAATCACTTTTCAATTGGTTAAAACTATCTTCACAAGATTGATCCCAGATCCATTTTTTATTTTCCTTTAACAAACCAAATAAAGGTTCAGATTTTTGAGCGAAATTTTCGACAAATTTGGCACACCACTGGAACAAACCTAAAACTCTTTGCAATTCTTTTAAATTTCTAGGCCTTGGTAGGTCTTTAATACACTGTACATAAGAAGGATTTTTTGTTATGCCTTGCGGACTGATGTCGAACCCTAAAAAACTAAATTTCGTGTTACAAAAAGTACACTTTTGTAGATTTAATGTCATGCCAGCCTCGTAAACTTTCTGAAATATTTGATACAAAAACTGTAACTGTTCTTCAAAAGTCATAGAAATTACAGAGACATCGTCGATGTACGAGACTACTTTTTCATATAAACCTGCCCCAAGGACAGTTTGCAAACACAACATAAAAGCAGCTCCTCCGTTTATGTAACCAAACGGAACTCGAGTATACTGATACATTTTACCATTCCAACAAAAGGCTGTATATTGTTTACTTTCTTTACTTAAACATACTTGTAAATAACTTCCCACAAAATTTAAACAAGACACGAATTGGATTCCTTGAAATTTGATAAGAAGGTCATCGATCTTATTGACTTTTAACTGCTTTAATTTCACAAATTTGTTCAATTGAGTTAAATCTACGACAGTACGAAGTTTACTAGTGTTTTTCTTAGCTACACACAACAAAGGATGACAATGCACAGAAACACATTCTTCCACTACGTTACATTCTAGCCATTCAGCTATTTGCTGTTCAATATTTTCTTTGTACTTAAAAGGTAATGGGTACTGACGTTTTACAATCGGTTGGTCTGTTTCAACTTCGATGGTGTATTCAAATTTATTACATTTACCTGGCAAGTCGCTAAAAACCAATCTATGTTTCAACAATAAATCATATAGTTGCTGTTTTTGAACATTAGACAAATTTTCAATTTCAAGAACTTTTGTTCTAATTTCAGTAACAGAAGGAAAGTGACTTTGGGTATTACGAGTAATTTTACTTGTATTACAAACATCCAGATTTATTTTTACATCATTATGAGACATTTGAATTTCCTCATCCAATTTATGTATTTGTTCCCCATAAAAATGGTACAAAAAATTTACTTCAGCAGCTTCGTTCAAACGTGCTTGTTTTATTTGCTCTATGTTTAAATCATTGTTGGTAGTGTACCTATCTACATGTTCAAATGCTTTACTATTTTCTAACAAACTATCCATCCATTCCTGCGTCAGCTGTTTCTTATGAATTTCTAAACTCTGAATTATCGGACACTCTAGCACAGGTTCGACTACATCATCGTTTTCGCTTTCAATAGCGGAATTAGCGTCAACACAATTCGCATTATTTAAATGAAAACCAACCTTATTAACACTCTCTCTAGTAAGTATTTTTACTTTACCTTTACTTTCATTACTCAGAAGGGGGTCACTACCAAATCCGTGTTCATACTCTTTCATTGGTACCTTACAAGTGTTAGGGTCATAACCTACAGTAACGGATTTCTCGCCAAAGTCTAATTTCGCATTAACTAGCGATAGGAAATCTCTGCCTAGCAGACAATTACAATTAAGGTCATTGACAACAATAAATCTAACATCACAAGTTACAGGACCAACTTCTACACAGAGGGTAACCTCGCCCTTAACTGATTTTGTTCTTTTACCACTATAATCTACTAGAACAATTTGAGGAGCGGGTTGCAATACAGCGTTTGACACTATATTAGATATTTTTTTCCACACATTATAACTTAACAAACTAGCCGAAGCACCTGCATGGCACATAGCGTACAGATTCTCATTCATGATTTTGACAAGAATTTCAGCAGTGGCACATGAATTTACATTAGCTTTACAAAAATCTTTAGTTTCTTCTTCATCAGATGAGAAAACATCATCCCACTGTACTACATTTATTAGATTTTTATCAAGCTTTACAAAAACAGTCTGACTATTTGGAAGGAGTGCATTATTTAACTCATTACACGTTTGAATTAATTCCCTGCTATAAGCACTCTTCAGGCAGGGTGCTTCTAGTTTGGGGGAGGAAATCTATTTTGAAACCCAAAATTACCTGCAGTGACGTTCGTAAAATTCGGTCTTGGTGGCTTAAAGCCGGTAGGATTACCAAAATTCGAAGGATTTACAAAATTTCCATTACTGTAACCGGTCTGAGACGAATTTCTTGTTTGGGAATTACCATTCACTGACCTATTAGTCACATCACTAGTGGCTTCATTTTGATTTACATTAGCATTGCTATTACTTACATTTGTACTATGATTGCAAAAACGCACACTTTCTTCATGCCTATCAGAACTACTATTGTTATTCCATTTTTTCTTTTTGTTTCTACGAAAGGAATTTTTTCTTTTCCGATTACCTCTGTTGTTTGAATTTTCGTTCGGGTACACCTGATCCGACTCATCACAATCATTAACATTATTCTGATTACTTTCACGCTTACCATTCTTATTAACAGACACCTGGTTGACTTTCAGGAACCTATGATTGTTGCTGTTGTTACGATTATCAGACCTGGGAATTGCTTCTAATCTTTGTATAACGGACAAAACAGAAGACAAATTCATAGCAGACAGAGTTGTTAACTGACGCCGGTAGTAAGGTGGAATCAAATTGAGAATCATACTGATAGCTAACGATTCTTTTATGTCGGGATTGATTTCTTGAATCTTATTACATCTATATGACACGAAATTGTACACACTTCCGTCAACTTTTGCATCATAGGGTTTGTATTGCAATACCATTAACTTGTTAGCGCGAACCTGTTCATTCTCAAACTCTAATTTGAACAATTCGGCAAAACGATCGTAAGAAGTGAAAAACCCACAATTGTTTATGTACCAATTTTGTGCAGAACCAGTCAACAAAAATTTGATAATGTCTAAATATTGACTACGAGAAATTGACATAAGCGAAGCTTGATCTTCAAACTTACGTAAGAACGCAGTGGCAGTCAATTCATTCTCGTGACCGGAGAATTTCTCGAAAGATTCTAAATCTCGTAATTTCAAAGCTACTTTTCTTTCTCGCTTTTTCCTCCGTTTGATTGTTTTTACCCCAACAAAGCTATTATCACTGTGAGAGTCCGAAGAATCGTTTTCACTTAACACCGAACTAACATCATAGTCAAGAAAAGGGTTGGTATTTTTACGTACACTGGTATCAACTTTTTCTTCTTTAATTTCTACCTCGGGCTTTACATTTCCCACGAACGTAGATGACCTAATTTGACTTTCAATCATACTCACGCGCAAGTTTCTGACCTCTTGATTTACTATCTCGAATTTACTTTCTACTTCACCCTTAACATCATCTATTATCGTTTGAGTATGATGAGCTATTTCTCGTGTTGCAATACTTACATCATAAATCTCACGAACACTTTGATCTAATTTCACGATTCTACCTTCGTGTTCACCCACTTTTTCCTGCGCTCGCTCAGCTTTATCATTCACTAAATCGACATCGGAACTTAAATCCTTAACTTTATTTCCAATCATTATAATACGTTCCTCAGTGTCCCTAACTTGATTTCCTAACTGATTAGCTCTAGCGTTGACAAAACGTATTTTGTCTTCATTATTTTTCACGGCAAACTTAACTTCATCAACCTTTGTTTCTTGCACATTTAATTTCTCCTGAAACTGTGCTGACAGTTTTTCAAAGTTATCCGCACAAGTACGACTAACCCTGTCTATTTCACTTCTCATTTGTACTAACTCAGTCGACAGTGTCTGAATTAGCCCATCCATCCTATGTTCTAACATTTCTAATTTACCTGTAAGATCGTTAGAGAACTTTTCTATCTGAGCTTGGGTTTCACTTTTCGACTCGGTAATGACATCATTGAGTTGTCGCTTAGTGTCATTTACATTACCATTGAGTGATTGCATTTGTTCTTTAGTATCGTTAACTGCAGCGTTAATTTTATTAATAGCTTCAAGCAAAGTTTGCAGACTCAAATTTTCACTTTCTGCCATGATTACCAATTACAAATATACAAACACAACAAACACCAATAATATCTTTAAGTTAGCGCATATAGCATATCATGAGAAATAAAACCTGTCAAATATTACACCTAGATCTTCTCCCAGATGTTACATCCGTTACGAATCAATTAATAAAAACGTGAATTATTATTAATTGATCCGTCCCTGGAGGGAAACGCCATTCTATTACGGTGAAGGGTTCGATCCGTGTACCTTTTCAATTGAGACTTTAATCCCTGTGAAGGGCTTAGCCATTCTATTACGGTTCCGGGGTTCTAGCAGCATTGCGCTGCAGGGTGCACACCATCCCTAACCGGCCTCCGTGAAGAACTCCCTACTCCCTGCCCGCAAATAATACAGCTTTGCACTATTTTATTCACGGGTACGGAAAGTTCATCCCCACGACGATCGTTCAAGGAAGGTGCGATACACCTCACCGTTACGGTCCAGATTCGGACGGAAATCACCTGGGCGAAGATCTAAGGCGTATTGCGAAAATAGACGAGAGCATCACCTACTTTCAAGAACCGAACACAGGTTATCCAACAATCACGTTCTTATTACGTCATGCAATCTGTAAAAGAAAAACTGACAAATTTATATCTTATTGTGCCATTTATTTAAAATGAATAAACGTACCTGAGATAAACAAACTTTCCCTTACATTATTCGCCCCATTTACGTAATGAGTTCGTAAGTGCACTTTTATTACTCACTTCATTATATTGTCCGCCATGGCTTGATGAAAGACGTGATCACATTTTAAGTTGGAACACTATATATCCGTCGAATCCACTCACCAAGATCGTCCTTTCTTCCAATATTGAGAATTTAGCAGACAGTCATTCCAAATGAACACATTGATGACATTATGTCGTGGTTTTTGATAAAGAGTTGACTAGTTTTGATATATTTTTGTGTTGGTCGTTTACTACATGTCCGTTGCGTTTTGGTACCACCTTCCAAGTCCTTTGTGTTTTCTTTTAGTCTCCAACACGCCCCCTCGTTGTTATAAAATACTACTTGGGGCTAATTTGTTTTGATAATGAGTTGCGTAAGAATTGCCAAAATGTTCAAATTAATAATACTGTATTCGTTAATAATTTCTACATATTCGAAGACAGTGATGGATTTCTAAATTACAAGGTAACTAATATTCCACTTAAAAAAAAAACGTTTGAGGACGAGATAATGTAGTGATCAGCAAAATAGCTGAGTCACTCACATTCACACACACCAACACAACGAAAAACTAGTTGTCCTCTCATAACTTTCCTCTTCCTCTTCTTCTATCCTGTCTTTTAACACCACTAGGCGGCAGCACAATCAACAAGAAGCATACACTGCACAAAGTGTACGAATTCAGACGAACGTCACATAACGCTCTAACGCAGAATTTGCGTTTATACGAAAAATATTATAAGCAGAATTTTGGTACAGTTACAGCCAGATACAGAATTTTGAAACTGGTACTGTGGCAAGTATAGAAAAAATATTGTCTATAATTCAAAAATATTCTTTATTTTGTTTAGAACACTGATATTAGAAACATTTGCTGGACATCATTCACTTTTCCCAGAAAACTTGAAATAATGAAAAATATGTAATTACAGTTTCCCTAAGGCTTGATACTTGGTACGGGGAAGGTGTAGACAAACAAAATATGCTTTAGTCTAGTACATAAAAAAAGAGCTCCTGATAAGATACGTCTCTGGACTGAGGACTAACTAATAGTAAATACTAAAAAATCTACTGGTGTCTAACAGTTCTCAAAATGGACAAATAAGAAGGCTACGTCGATTAATATGTCGTCGCCTTAAAAAGTGATGACTACTACTGAGCATTGTAAGGCATGTAATACAAAACTACTTATAGTATATAGGATACAAATACAGTCTACACAAAACATTGACTACATGAACAAGATTTTCAGTCTACAGTTTTGCCTTAAAGAAACGACAGTGTTTATCAATATAAGCGACAATAATGTACTTAAATACGAAAGGCATCACACTGTCAAACTTAACAGGGCCATAGAAAGAAGCCCTTTTGTGTACAATATTGACATCTTCTCGAAGTGGAAAACAAGATTGCATGCCAATTCGTTCAAGAAACTTCATTTCATACAGATTTTTGCTGACTGATCTTGACTCTGTTAATAAACCATTTTTTCACCTAATCAACTGCATAAGACTAATTTTCTTCGACGTGCTCTATGCCAAGCATTGCACTGCCTTCATCATCTTCAATATATTATCGGAAATATCAGCATTTGTGTAAGTGTACCCACTTACCATAAAGGTATGTGTCCCCACTTACACCACTGTACAAAAATGAGGGGTAAGTGGGGACATGCTGAAACATAGACCCATTTTCGGCATAGGGGTATTTTTTTATACTCTTCATACTAGTTAAAACCACTTCACTAGACGAATGGCACTATATTCACACTTTTCAAATTTGGAGGAAACTTTTTCATATTTTTTACCAGATTTTAAAAAACGTGCCTGTCCCCCACTTACCTCAACAACCCCTATATGCCGCCCTTAAGAGCAAATTGGTTCATATTTTCTTCAAACCAGATATATTTCAAGTCAGCTAATATTTCTTGTGACTTTACATTATGACATGATAATTATCATGAATATAAATAAATTATATTCTCGGCAGTATTTAACTCAATCTGCCTAGGATCAAAGCAGCATTCACAAGAGCTTCAAGTGAATTTCGCTTTACCAAACAAGATACAATTTCTAACTTCTGTTTCTTTTACTGCGAGACCGATCTTAATATCATTATCTGATCTGTGGCTAAGACATTCTAGTGAAGTTTTGGATTGGGTTTCCACGTAAAATTTTAAAACCATCTTTCATTCTGGCTGCACCACATGCACAGGTCAGATTTGCAGACTTAATTATAGGAATAATGTTCGGTAAGCCGTATAAATTATATAGATACTCATTGTGAAGTTTCCATTATTCTCCATTCCACTGCCTCAGAGTTCGAATATTGATCTCAAAATTTTATATTCAGTGCTGTCACAGTCAACCTGCGTTCTGCCCTCAATGTAAACGACTTTATTTACAACCATACCCCACAATAGTGATAAAAATCACTCTTTATATTGTAAGAACCGACTTCTTTGATAAGCATTAAATCAAGAATCGCCTGACTCTATTCAATTTTTAGGATAATCCGCAAAGTTAGCAAACGGAGAGGAAATGCGATCCAGAAACTTAATGCGATCCATCAGGCGATGAAAGAGGCGATAAGCATATGTCTCAGTCCTAAAATATTGAATGAATCCTACAATACAGTACTGAACATTTTTACCACTAGGTCCTTCCATACACATATCCAATAGACTTATCTAATAAAGGCAAATGCTAAATTCAAGTTATCAGGTGTGTACTTCATTATTGAACACAAAGCACATTTGTATTAGTTTTGTCACAACAATTTAGAAAAAAAAATAAATCCTGTCATGCCCTTGTGTTCTTTATTAAAAGATAAAGCACATAATTGATAAAAGTGAATTAGTATGAAAAGATTGAGAGGATGAGAATACGGGAAGAAAGGGGAAAAGCTCGGAGAAAATGCACAAACAGTGTATTGCTCACTATAAATACCCAACACACAATCGAAGTAGGTAACCAACGCACCAGATGTCACACCAGAATAAAAGTACCCTTACAATAACACTAGTCTGAACGCAAAATTAACTCCGATGCTAATTCCAGAAATATTCTTAGCTTTCTTCTAACAAACCAAAGTTTTTCATAATTTCACGTCGAAAAATTTATTGAACTCTAAGCATCCAATTTGGTAGCACTGTTACTGCTGGTTTTTACTATGATCGCGGAAGTCTTGCTACATCAAATATACGGAACAAGTGTTGTTGTTCCAATTTTATTTCTAAGCTGCAGGTTATCCATGTCTACATGCAAAAGTTTCAACAATCCAAATATTTTCTGTTACATTTGTAATATCTATATACTCAGGTACCGCTGAAGCAATCAAATGATGTATGAGTTTTTATGGAAAAACATCTTTATTTTAAAATGAAGATTTATTTGCTACGACAAAAAATGATAGCCAGAAAAAGTTTACTGTTATTATTGAGAGATTATGACTGCACAATATTAACACAAATCTTCATATCTTCAATTCCTAAGGTGTAGAGGGAACCTAAAGAATCTTCCATGGCTATTCTTGAATTTAGTTTAAGATCAGCGGTGCAATTCGAAGTAAGAACCAAATTCTGCACTTCAGCTATTCTTCAGTCATTAGGGCACTTCCATATACAAGGTGTTCGGGATAAATCAGATACTTTACAGTGGAACACCCAGTAAGGAAGACCAACATTTTTTTTTTTTTTTTTTTTTTTTTTTTTTGCTATTTTGATGAACGTTCCAGAAGATTATGAAAATGAACAAGATGAATCTTCAGGAAACAGCACTGAACCTCAATACCAGCCTGAGAATGACTAACAAACAAACGTTTCCTCGATGTAAATTAAACGATCTAGTAAGTGATCTCAATTCCCAAGAAATCTGCTCAAGTCTTGAGTCCAGGCTTCAAAGTAAGAACCTTTTCCGAAAATGAGCACATTTCTTGCGAAGCTAACACAGAAGAAAAATAACAGGTTATCTTATTCTTACAATACCAATTCCTTAGTTTACTGTAATCACCTAAAAAATGTATGACTGTAAAGTCACTTTTGTGACATTAAAACAATCCTTTTCAGAGGAGAATCATTATAAACTCGTCGAGAGGAAAGGCTAAAATCTGTGTTACAACATAATGAGATATGCATAGATTCATTCTTGTTGCCAGTTCTGTAAATATAAAAGTGATATCCAACTACATGAACATACTTTCAACAAGTATTCAAATTTATTTTAGTACGTATCGAAGTATCCAAAATAAAAATTTCGAAGCAACAACAAAAGAATTAGAAAAAAATATGTAGATCATCTTCCGCCAACATCAGAAGTAAAGTTAATATCGAAAATTGATTCCAGAGCACTTAGTTCGAAAAATCACGTAATTTTTTTTTAAAGAGAGACAGAATAACAATTTGCTATATTGAAACTTTTTATTAATGTATCACTAATGCTTATCTTGAACAGTTGTCTCCTACTTAATTACATTAGTAAAAATGAAATGAAATTCTTAAGTTTCACGTCCCACGATAATGCCGGTTAGGCTAAAGAAGACGGTGATGATGAGAAATGAATGAAAAGTGGAATGAAGAAACTGGGACGAAACGAGAGAACTCCGAGAAAACCCACGAGCACGGTGTTTGTCCACCCAAAAGTCCACACGGCGCGAGCTGGATCGGATCAGGAACCCCAATCAGCGGAGGTGAACCCTCTACCACTGAGCTACCGCGCCCCCTTAATTACATTACTATTAAATACATGTATTTTGATGTTAAGAGTTTTGATTTGGAATCTTATTTGCATAATATCTAACAAATTACCAATCTTCTTCTTGAGACTATTCTTTTGGACGCCACTGTTATACATTCAAAGATGAATTACAGGAATCCAAAATAGAAAATAATTAATGTCTTTTCGCCCAACATTAATCTAGCACTTTGTTTTCGAGATATTGTCATATTCAGCCAAATGTTCACCGTTCGGTCAAATATTCGGTGGGCTACAGCTTAAATTGACGCATTTGTGAACCGATGATGATCTACAGTTTTCTTCATGTCTTCCTGTAAGAAATCACTTTGTATGACCTAAAGGTTTCTTCCTGTAAGGAATCACTTGTTTAAGATCTTTGATTATATCTTCCAACACTGAGAATGTACTTCCCGCACGACACGAGAAACACTGTATCACATTATGTCCACAATATCGATTTCACTGTTGTGGCTGAGGCCGTTACATTCGGGCACAAGATATCGTGTGGTGAACATGTACTAAAATAAAACTAGGGTTGCCACGTAATGAGTAAAGATTTGGAAAAAGAAACCATACCTATAGCAAATAATATTGCACTTATATTTAGAACCATTGAATACAATTTGGCAAGACTTCACTGATGCACAGCTTAGAAATCAACTAGAAAAATGGCTACTTTTCGAGTTTCTTTGAAAAACTCTATTGGTTGGTACTTCTAATGTATTGTACTGTATAAATTCTCTATTGTATAAATTCCAATACAATTCCACTTTCATATGAAATAGATGAAACTACTGTACACAATATAGTACACATAGGTCTCGAAGATGTAAGCCATTATGATGAAAGATTCAACTATGTGGATACGATTTTTTAATACAGAAGACAGAACATAGGGTAGATCACAAAGCTGAAGACTATAATAATGACGTTTTAGTGCAAGGGCAAATTAGCAATAATGTTACTAATATGTATTATCCGGTAATAGAAAAATGAAATCTTTGAGATTTACGTCCCACGGTTATGCCGGTTAGGCTAAAGGAGACGGTGATTATGAGAGATGAGTGAAATGGTGGAATGAAGAAAGTGGGAGGAAACGGGAGAACCCCGAGAAAACCCACGAGCACGGTGTTTGTCCACCACAAAGTTCACTTGGCGGGGGCTGGGATCGAACCCGGGACCCCAAGCACCAGAGGTGAACGCTCTACCACTGAGCCACCGCGCCCCCCTCCGGTAATAGAAGTAACTGAAAAAACGAAGGTTGATGCATATAAGAAACGCTGTAAATAATAGCAATATACAATGTAAAGTACGACAATCAGAGACATCCTCCTTCTAAACCCAGTAGTGGTGATTTCTTGTGTAACATTGCACAAATAGATGGTAAATATCAGAATCAAGGTACGAATTCGAACAAATTAAAACTTAATTTGAATACTAAAAATCAACGAAACACGTCAATATGTGAAAATATAGATCACCCTTCAAAGAAATACAATAATAAACTTCCTACTAAAAGCAATAATACATTTACAATCTTCCATCAAAACACACAAGGTTTTAATATAGATAAACAACTCCAACTAGCAGTACAATTACATGATTCGTACAGAGATGTTGATATTATATGTATAACAGAACATTGGCATAGGGGTGATGAGATTCACTATATTGCAATTCCAAACTTTACCTGTGCAGCAAGATATTGTAAAATTAATTTGTCAAGAGGTGGATCATGTATTTTTGTTAAGAATGAAATAAAAGTAAAAAAGTGTAGTATACTTGAAAAACTTAAAGAAAGAAAAACAGTTTGAATATGGTTTAATAGAGATACCTTTGCAAAACAAATATGAATTATTTGTGTATATAGAACGCCCGACAGTAACATTGAAATATTTATCAATAAGATACATAAAATACTGGCGTATTTTCATGTTAAAAAATGCATTCCAATTATTGTAGGTGATTTGAATGAAGGCTTTGAATCTTTACTTCAAACATACAATTTAAATCCCACAATTAAATTACAAGAATAACAAAAAATCAGTTTTAACATTGACCAAATTTTGGTAAATCCATTAGTCATGAATTGATCAGAAGATATAAATACATGGTTTTCAGATCATGAAGCACTAATTGTAAAAGTAAACATTTAAAAACAAACACCTGCAACTATAGCAAAACCCAATGAAACACCTATAATAACGAGATGTTTTAGTTCAAATAATATTAGTTATTTTCCTCATTTGCATAGCTTGGAGACGTGGGATAATCTTTATGAGCTAACCGACGGGAATGACGTATATGAGAAAATATATGATACTGTAAAGCATAGTTTTGAAGTAGCATTTTCAATAAAAAAAATAATTTTAGTAAAATAAAGAAGAAAAAAATAAAATGGATTACACCTGAAATCTTAAAAGCAAACATGGCAAATATACAACTAAATAAAACTAGGAAGCCTTGCCCTACTAGGATGAATGAATTAATTTACAAACACAAAACAAGTTATAAAAAAATGTTGAAGATAGCTAAACAAAATTATAACAGTAGGAAGATTCACACAATAAAATAAAGGGAATGTGAAAAATAACTAAAGAAGAGCTCAACATACAAACGGATAGTACCCATATAAGTAGCATAATTTATGAGGGCGTAAACTTAACAAATCCAAAGGACACAGCAGCGTCTTTTAATAAATATTTTACAAATGTAGGACAAACACTTATTAGAAGCAAAGGAACTAGTAAAACTAACTTAACGGAACACAAAATTGAAAAACGTGATAAACATATATTCTTGAAACCATTAATTGAGAGTGAAATAATCATCATAATAAAACAAATGAAAAATTCGAATTCGACTGGGACGGATGAAATCTCTAAAAAAATTTGATAAAAAGTTGTTACAAATATTTAGCTAAACCATTATGTTATCTCTCAATTATTTCAATCGCCACAGGAACCTTTCCCGATGAACTACAAGTTGATCAAGTTAAATAATTACACAGAAAGGTAAAATCAATGAAATAGAAAACTATAGACCGATATCATTGCTACCCACTGTAGGAAAAATTCTGGAAAAAATATTGTTCAATCGGGTAATGAATTTCACTAATAAATATTATATTATATCCAACACACAACATGGTTTCTTAAAACGTAAATCCCCAGAGACAGCAATTCATCATTTTCTAGAAACCTGCAGAAAGTTGTTGGATGAGAAAGAATTATCTATAGGAATATTTTTAGATCTAACAAAAGCCTTCGATTTAGTAAATCATAATATATTGCTAGAAAAACTTAGTTGCTATGGTATTAGAGGTTTAGCAAATAAATGGTTTGAATAATACCTTAAGGATCGGAAGCAAAAAACTGAAATCACAGGAATACTTAATAATAAAATTCAAAAATGTGTATCAAGTGAAGAAATTATTAATTGTGGAGTACCACAGGGATCAATTCTAGGGCCACTTCTCTTCTTTCTTGTTTCTACATCGAGAATTGATTCCCATTCCTTTCTATAAATTATCTTTCTGAAAGTATTAACAGTTCATGTGTGACTTTATATGCAGATGATACAAATGTAATACTTAGCGGGGAAAGATGAAAGCGAATTAACTTCAAACTGCCACACGGCAATGAACCAATTTTCAAGTTGGATGACTAAAAATAACCTAATTATTATTGCAAATAAAACATGTGCCTTAAGTTTTCACAATGGTAAAAGTAAGCATGCCAATACAATAATAAGAATAAATAATAAAACAGTTAAATATGTAGAAACTGCTACCATTCTTGGAGTTAAAATATAATTTCAACTGGGAACCACATATAGAACATGTAAGAAGTTAAGCAAACTATGTTATGCAATTAGATGTCTAAGAGATAAAGATTAATGTAAAAACCAGCTACATGTATATATTACTCAAATTTTCATTCTATAATAAAATATGGCTTGACGGTCTGGGGAAATGCACCTAAAAGTATTCTTATCTTTAGGTTACAGAAGAAAGTGGTAAGAGTACTTGCAGGAGTAGATTGGAACTCTTATTGCAGAAATATATTTAAGGAACTTGAAATAATGATTCTTCCCTCAATGTATTTCTTCGAAATATTAATGTATTTGAAAAAACATAGTAGTGAATTTATTGTTAACAATCACAGGTAAACACAAGAAGTAAAGACGACATTCATTTGCATGCACATAGAACAAATATATACAATAAGTTAGTTACACACAAAGGTACTCCATTATACAATCTACTTCCATCATCTATAAAAAATCAGGCCTCTGTAAATTTCTTTAGATCCAAACGTAAAAGGTACTTGATAGAACAATGCTTTTACTTGGTTGAAGAATATATACAAAATAATTCGTATGCGTAAAAATAATGCATAGTAAGTAAATTAGTGAATCTATAACAATCCATATGTAATAATAGTATGTATGTTTATGTATACTGGTATATATATAAATGACATGTCCAATTTCACTTCAACTTTGTACCCTCAAATTTTCTCCTGGTGTGCGGGAAATATATGCCGACGTCTCTTAGGAGTGATGACACATTTCCAACAATAATATGTGACCCATATGATCTTTCATAGATATGGGTGCTCTTTTCGAGTTTAATATTTTCTCCTTTACTTTTTACAGAATACTGAGAAATTTTCTAATTTTTGGAGGCTATGCTTGCGCCCCCGCACAACGTTCAATTGTGCATCAATGATATTTACACCCAAAAGTAATGAATGTCTCATTATATAAGATTTCGATCCGATATCTCGTCCTCGAGCTACGGATTTTTTTTTTTTTTTTTTTTTTTGACAACTTTTGTACTGGTAATAGAGCAAAAGGGGACATTTCTGCACCCAAGTTGGTTTATACCTTTTGTCTTGTTATGGGGCCAGGAATTTCCAACAAGAAGTTTGGAAGTTGTTTTCGAACGGCCTGTAAATAATAATTGGTTTGTCTCCTAAAGGGAAGAACAGTAACGAAATATTTGACACACTCACCTCACACCACGACTGGGAGAAATAACATCCAGTTAACAGTACAAGGTCGTCTCACACCTTAGAAAACACCATTTTTACAATATACAGGCTGACCCAAAAGTAGGCATACACTGATTAAGTTTTGATTAAGTATGACATTCCAGTTTATGAATTTACTTGTTTGGACTCTTTCGGACTTAAGTTATAAGTAAAAAGATGTTAAGAACAAATTATAATAAAAAAAATCTAGGTCTACCTGTTTAATAATAAAATACAATGAGCTGATCGGTACGAGACCGTGTATCTACTTTTGGGCCACCCTGTATATTACAGAGGACATATCTACAAAATGTCACACTTCTTTAAAAAAATCTCTTTTCGGCAGTTTAGCTCACTGCAAAGTTAGAAAGCAACTAAAATGAGAAGTTAGTATCTAAAATGAGTCACAAAGCAACAAAATTGAAAGTGTTATGGTATGAGGGTGAGAAAAGGAGTGGCACTGAATCAGGTATAGCCATGATATTCGTATTTTAATGTAATTCTTATTGTGCGAAGATCTATTGCTTCAAATAGTTCTTTAATAATCGGATCATAAAAGTCATTAGACAAACTTGTTCGTTTTCCCATTTCATTCAACAATCTAGAAATCTTTATAACTTGAAAACTGGTGTAACGAATCATCATTAAATACCTACAAACCAAGCAGAAGATTGTGATCTTTGGTTTGTAAGATACTTGAGATTCAATTAGGCTAATAAAAGTAAGCAAAGCAATGACATTTACGAAAGTTTTGCAATTGCTGAAAAATATGTAAAATACAATTCTCAAGAAATGAATATATGCAAACCAACCTGAGTTCTTCCGAAGAGATACAGATTTTTTCATAATCCCTTCCGATTTCTTTGTACTCTTCTTCATTATATTTCATGTAAGACAAAGAAGATATTGAAAGAGCATCTGTATCTTCCAAATCATTAGTGTTACTGTTATATATTTTATATTCTAACTCCTCAACCGGCTCATCTTCTGTTTTCATTTCAACTTCAATCGAAGCCATGTTGAAACAATAAACAAGCACTCCGTGAAATTATGTACTATTTACATTCATAAGTCAGCCTTTAAAAGAAGCAAATAATTTAGAAATTATTATTATATACTATTATATTTAAAAAAGCAAGACTAATACAAACGAAACTTATATACTTAGTTCCAAAAACACCGTTGCTTACTTAAAATATTAGAGTACAAATATCTTCTGTAAACATAGTGCTAAACTACATGATAAATCATTCTCCAAGATAAAGAACACCACGACGGTAAGCAATATACAACTACGACTGGATTTACAGACTTACTTTAAATGGAGTCACCACAGGGAGAAGATTTAACATTTCTGAAATCTAATCATGAATAGGGTGAGAAGAGGATAATACTTCACGCATACCACGCTTCCAGCTGTGGTTATAAGCAACTGCTCAGTGACTACAAAAACACCGATGTTCTTCGTCTCCTTATACACTTTTAAAACATTTAAGGCAGAAGAAATATGAATGTCTACTACAACAGAAATAAAATCACAATGTATTCCCATCTACAAAACTGTGAATGAGCTCAACGATGAAATATGTCATACACTGCCAGGATTCCATGTACTTACTGAAAGCGACAACGCCAGTCAGTTCTCAGGTATTGGAAAAAATAATGCATGGAAATTATATTTTAAAAAATAATACTCCTTAAGTAGCTTAGGATCTGCTCATAAAAATGGCGGCACGGCAGCGACTCGAATATTGACTTCCTTCAAGTCGAACATTTTGGTTGGCAAACTACGAATGGAAAATTGGTACCCACTCAGGAAAATGGTCCTCTCAATAATCTATGCCTAGAAGTTGACTAGAGTTAAAGCCTTGTACATGTAAACATTTGTGCTACACAAACAAATACAAGTGCGTGTAGGCTTCAGTAACTGTAAAGCATGAAAAACTGTAGCTGTAATGGAAAAAAGTGTTACAACTCAAACACCTATGTATCAGAAAATGATAATTCTAACACGGATTCAAAAGACTAAAGAAATATGTAATTTTGCAACTCTTTTGTGCAGATTTGGTGTCATAACGTAGAATATTATTATGGCTTTGCTTGTTTCAGTAATAAGTAAGTATTTAATGAAGTTCGATATAATATTCTCATAAATTACATGCAATTATAGTTATTGTATGGTTTCTGCTAAAACATTTTTAAAGTGACCATTGAAAGAATACTCGTGATTTTAGAAATACCCTTCAGGTGTACAACAATGTTATCAATCACCCTGTATATCACCTGTAAGTGGTGTTGCCCATCTCACTTAAAACATCTTTACATATATTCTTACATTATATATATTTTCTGCCTTTTCATTATGGTAAGATAAATATTTTAGTAAAAGAAATAAGGAATTATTTTCAACGATCGGTAGAGATGCCGCACACAAATAGAGTTGAAAAATCGGAATTATCCTAAATACCAACTGTAAATGGATTTTAACACTATAAAAACATCTTTACTTATCTCAAAATTTTGTGATCCTTAACGCACGGTCGTATCAAGTGACCGGAGATCTAAAAATAATCATGACACTGTGAAGGAGAGCTCAAGGGAGAAGGGTGAGAATTGTTCTTCAAATATTGGAAAAGAATCAGTTCTTATCTCGGAAGCAAAACCTTTATTGACTGACGTGAGCTGAAATTCTGTGGTTCCATTCGGAGCATCAACATTCGAATCAAAGCGCACTTGCCTTCAAACTTACCTCGCTGTATGGCTACTTCTGGAAATAAACCTACCAATATTGGTACTGTTGGAAAGATAATTTAATGCTCTACAAACTTGATTAGGAATGTTCTTTCCATATCTCAACTCATTGGAGAGATACAGAGCAAAAGAAAATATTAAGGTCAAAATATGTCACCTTTTAATGTTTATGTTAAATTTTCCGGAAAACCAATGTGTCTATCCAATGTACGAATAGACAAAATCGTAAAGCAAACCTTACAGATAAAACTGAAAAAGGAATTCATTAGTATCTTGATTCGTTTTGGAGATATGGAATTTTATTAGAAACGCTCATTTTTAAGCTTCAGTAGAGGGCGGAGGTGGTGTACGGAAAGAACTTTCACTCGTATCAACCGACCGGCAGTCTAGAAATGATCAGAGTAGTGGACTTGATGATTTAGGACCACCGGTTGCTTTTACTCTCTCGGGTTAATCGAAACCTAAAAAATCACGTGTTCTGCCTCCCGACTAAAAAAACTTGTGGCACTCTACGTATACTTTGAACTGGGATTTCTGTCGTGTCGCTTTGATTAAAATACATATCATGAGGAAAAAGAATGGGTTCCAAACGAATGATAAAATACAGTATCTCACGAGCTCTCAGAGATTTCAAACATGAAATACGAGGACCTTAAAGAATGGATGTGGCAAGCGTTTCAGGAAGTTCTGCTTCTACTGAAATGAAAGAAAGAGGCATTGTCCCGCTGTTTCTACGCGCACCTTTATTAAGGCTATTCCAATAATACACAAGGTATGATGACATTTACTTTCCCACGAGAAAATTACGAATGGAGGAATTCCGGAAGTTCAAAGAACTCGTCCCTGAGTCTCAACGCTAATGTAATTCTCTCGTTGTTCCACGTCTCCTTACAAAACTGAAGGTCCTACTTTCTGAAGTGGTTTTGAAAAAAAATAGTTTTCATAACAATTCTTGGTAAAAGTACACAATCATTAATAGAATATCTGTTCCTAATGTACTACAAGAATGCGCAGGAATGGCTTGCTTCAAGTTCATCAATCTAGTGAGTAAAAATCGCAGTAACTTACGTAGAACCAGTACCGAATCTTGCATTGCTTAACAAGTGATTTTTGCTATTCAAGTTCTCGAAATCTGCAAGCACAAGCTACAACATAATTATCAGAAAAGCACTTAGTCAGAAATGAAGTGCATTATCTTTGTAGCTCAACTTTTTGTAGTATACTTTACAAGAAAAAGTAAAAATATGCTTTCTTAAAATCTAACATCGCTACAATGTAGGAAGTGAAGAATAAGAATGCAAGGTCAACGGGTACAACAATTAAATTATATATTTTCTTGCATCGTCCTACACCCAACTCCAAAAGAAAAGTTAAGGGGCGCGACCAAAAACAATTATTCTTTCACGTATTATATCGCAATGATCTCTACGTCACGTTACAATAAAGACAAATATCAAAAACATGGACTTGTGATAGGATGTCACTACAAGGAATATTTGTATTCTACTCCGATTCATGATATGTTGAACCTGGAGAACACGCACGATAGCGCAAGCTAGCATTCATATGAGCAGGTGCCTTACAGACTTTGATATACGTGTAAAGGAATGAAAGTGCGTAACACAATTAACAACATCCACTGTCATCACAAGAGATCTTAGCATTACAATACCATTCTAATAAAACACGTCGTTTTTACGGATGTTCGTACATACAGAATCCCTGACTTACAGACTTGGTGACTATACAAATAATTGTGCTGATTAATTTTAAGTACATAACATCTTGTAAAATTTACAAACAAATTGGAACACTTTGCACAGAAAGACATATTTTAAAGGAAAAATATTTCGCAGCAACTGGCATAAATATTACATAACGCAGATGTATTTTACATTTGTTATGGTAGGGTTACTAGCAGGGTTACCTGGTTTAAACCACATCAGCTGTATTTTTAAAACAACTAGTTTAAACCAAAATACAAAAAAATGTTCGTAAAAGTGTGTCGTCGTCGTAAAATCTTGATGAACACACATTTGTAGGTTATCAAGTGTCACTCCCGCATATTATTCATATTATATTCAGACCTAAATTCCCCATTCATTTCTCAAAGAGATTATACTACAAAAGCAACTTTTTTTTATAAATTTATGAATGTTTCTTTTTTTATTTTTTTATAGTTTGTTATTATTGTTATGCAATTGAAATCAAAGAAAAACTCTAAATATTGCTCCGTTTCAATAATAATTACTACTGATAAAATACATCATAATACCGCACTTAAGGGGGGGGGGGATCATACAAACCACAAGAGAGGCATTCACTAAAATCAGAAGTATCTTTGGTATCTATTTATGTGTAAATAGGTCAGAGCCAAAGTGGACTGAAATAATTCTTATTATTCACTTTTCTTACTGGTATGCATTTTAAGTCGACGTATTTCTTTAACTTCGATAATAAAAGTCGTAGTGAACTAACTTAGACTTCGCGGTAGCTCAGCGGTAGAGCGCTCACCTCCGCTGCTTGGGGTCCCTGGTCCATCCCAGCTCACGCCGTAGACTTTGTGGTGGACAAACACCGTGCTCGTGGGGTTTCTTCCGTTTCCTCATTCCACCATATTACTCATCTCTCATCATCCCCGTCTTCTTTAGCCTAACCGGTATAATCATGGGACGTAAAACTTAAAGATTTCATTTCAGTTACTAACTTGGACTTAATTAGTTCTCTACTCTCCAGTGTTTTGAAATTATCCATATGTAATTTTGTATAATGGCTTCATTTGTGCCTTTGTTTACCGTTTTGTCCTTCTCAAATGACTCTTGAGAATTAGACGATTATATTAAAAGTATGTTAAGATCAGTACAGCGAATCAGAAGTCCTTCGTAAGTCGGTAGACGTATTGCATTTGTGGCCAATTAATCCCGGTTTCGAGTTAAAATGGAGGACAATTCCTCTCGAATGTAAGTCGAGAAATGGTTTGGACTCCGTTTTAAGCTTATGTGACACGTTCCAGCATAGCCCGGTTGTTGCATAATAAAATCAAGGTGAAACAAACTTATTTCTATCCATTTGTGATATAAATTCATAGAGCAAATTATTTAAACCAAGAAAGAACCTGGTTTAAACCCAAAAAACAGGTTTAAACAAATAAACCCGGTTTGTTTGGTTTTTTTTTTTTTTTTTTTCAATAAAATCCATAGTTTTTGCTAACCCTGGTTACTAGCGTAAAATCATTATAAGTGATACCGTAAGACGAAGTTACTTTGCACTTCACGGGTTCCTTTGCAAAAAAAAGACTATGAAAAGAGTTGGACAGTCTTCTGTCGGTAATACCATTACTGTAAAGAGAAAGTTTCAACTGCTACTATAAGATAGAACATCTAACTATATTTTGCTATAACGTTGGCGATTAATGTTAGTTCTAATTACCTGGAGACTTTGTCGTCGTCGAGGTGTAGAAAATAGTTGCTGTACAAGCCGACAAAATTCGGAAGATATCACGAAGAAATTTCGTCCAAGGAAGTCAGTTTCGAAGTATACATATATACTGTATATATTGGGACTTTGAAGCAATAGTTGACATTGAAGTGTGAAATCATTTAAAGTCATTGAAAAAATATAACTCGGAGAAGGCGATTTCAGCTTCTAAGCGGGATTACTTTGCACCGGTCCAAAGTAATCCCTTAGACAGGAAATTATTACTAACCGTACTTCCTGACTTCTAATTTTAGGTAAATGTCCTATTTCTCTAGGTGATGAAATGCATTTCTTGTTGGAAAATAAGTTATTAACAGCGGCGAATCCAGAAAACTGGTTTGAGAGTGGCTTCGGTCAGAAAGGCTTCTTCCTCGTCTTTTTTTAGAAAGTACTCGACTTTTAAGGTGGGGAGACATTGAACCTTATACACATAGGAATGACTAACGTTAGATTTTTGAAATAGTAATCATGCAATTTGGGCGGCTTCAGCCTGAAAGCGCAAAACCCCGTAAATCTTCCACATATTAAGATTGGGATGATATTCTTGGACATAAAGAGCAACCATGGCAAATCAATTCATGGGAAGTTTTGTCTGTTCATGAGTTGGTATTTTCCTGGGAGATGTGCTAAACTATCAGAATGTGGTTCTTGTACCGATACGAGAAATTACATAACTTTCTTTACAAATATCGGTTATTCATACAAAGTACCGATACCGGTACTATCATTCTGATATCAATATTTGAAGACTGCGTGCAGTTTTGTGTACGAAGTGAAATGTATAAATACTTGAGAGAAAACATTGCACAGAAACAATATGTTCATATATTGAACATTCTTTTTTTCTATGTTGTGCAAATTATCCCCTCCTATTGGGTTACTTTGCACCAAAGTTTATATTTCGAAAACTACGATCATACTGAATATTTACTAACGCACTCGCACGAATCTTTTCCTTATATATCTAGCTATTATATGTTTAAAATAGTGATCTAAATCATTTACATGCGATTTTGCATTTGAAAGTTACGTGCGAATTTTTTAAAATTCCTTAAATCTGGTACAAAGTAACGCTGCCTTACAGTATACGACGATAAAAATATGTAACTATACATAAAATAATCGTATTACCTATTATTTTTTGATGGTGTAGCATTTCTGCACAGTACATAAAAGGTATACGTTATTTTAAAATGTAGTACTACTAGGGTGAAAGCATTAGAAGTGCAATATGAAATCGTATAACTACAAAAACCTCTGTATATTAAGGTACTTGTAAATTTAACACGTAAGCTCTAATTTAACTTACAATATTCTAACCTAACCTAACCTACCCTATAATATGTAACGATAACGTTGTTTGATAGGTTAAATATCTATTAACATAAGGAATAGCGTGTCTCATCTACCGTTAATTATGCGCATACCTATGTTGTCTAATACGTGTAGTCCCTATGGAGACACCCTTGAGTTATCTCGCGGCTCCACTAATTTCACTCTGCCCTACCTTGGTTAAATAGCTTTCATGCGTTTAGTGGTTACCAAATTCTGGTAGATCTCTTGAACTTCATCTATGCCAAGTGCAGTTTTACTATGCCGATCCATAGTATTAGTAGTAGAAGTAGTAGTAGGAAGAGAAAGGGTAGGCGTAGGAGTAGCAGTAAAAGTAGGAACGGGTTAGAAGGCCCGCAGGGGGTTCGTTGGTTTCTGTTCTCGACATAAAATGGGGAAATTAAAGACTTCCCCAAATTTTTTCGTACATTTTACAATCTGTGGATCCGTATAGTAAAACTGTACACCTAAACGTCACCTAAACTTAAAATTGAAAAAGTTCATTACACACTATGCATGATATATTTCTTAATGAGAAACTTGTATTCTAAAATGGTGCTGTATTATTCATCTGCACCCAGTAAATTATTAATCTGCATCTTTACATGCCTTGTACTTATTTTAGTTTCCCTGACTCTCCCCAGTGATGCCAATTCCTTCAGAGCCGTTTTCCCTTCACAAGCTTCAGAATTTCCCTTTTCCGGACAAAATTTCCCTTCATCCAAACCGTTCAAGTACTGTATTTAGTAAACGTATTTTTAATCGTTTTCGCTTCCACCCCCTCGCCCCAATCTTATAACCACATACAAGCAGATACCTGACAGCCTTCCTTTGAGCTTACGCAGAATTTGAACTTGATTTGTTGTTTAGGTATCTAAGGCATCGCGATAGAGGAGGGGGAAGAATATGGAAAGGTGTAGGGTAGGACCTATGTTAAAGGTGCAATATCTACATTTGCCTGGTGTGACTGCGGAAAAAACCCATAAATACCTCGGTCAGGACGGAAGCCTAAATAAATCATAAAGAATATAAAATAAATATTATGTAAATTTAATTTTTATCCTAGATATCATGATAGATTTTAATATTAATGTAACCTAAGGTACAAAGAAAATATTAAGTATATATTTGGTATGTACTTACTTAAGAACAGCACTCCCATATTTACTGAAACAAATACGAACAGTTACAAAGAAAACTCTAGCTGCTATTGTCTTTGGCTGTATACGAGGAATGTTCGTAAGCACAATACAGAGTTTAGAGATGCGGAATTCTTAAGAATGTATAATTCTGTGCGCACAGTTACCAGAAAATTTTAAACTTACACAAACACACACACACACACTAATGACCCAGTATTCGCCCATATATACATATTTACATTCACGACACGCAGATTTTCTTCTCTTACATCGATTAATCCTCTTCAAATTCAATTTTCTGGTTGGGAAAAATAACTTCTGATTGGGAAAACCAAACTGTTATAATAGCTGGAATGATAATTTAATTGAGAAATATTTCATCTTATTGCATTGCATTTAATTCAACAAGAGGAAGATTAATTTTGATAAAAGATTTTAAACAAGCATTGTTGTAATGTTTCGAATTTAACTGAATATGTTGATCGATGTGTAATGTTGATAAATATTAACGAATGCAAAGCAAGATAACTTGTGAGAATTTATATGAAATATGTGCAACGGATTATGTTTGGAATAAATACGACGTTGAATATATACTGAATTTTAATGAGATTAATCAGATACGTAAATGCATTCAATCTATAAATGATTCAAGAGAGGTTCAAATTTCCCTGCAATATTGAGAGATTACAAGCAATTTCCCTTTTTCCCTTTTCTCCAAAGTTACTCAAAATTTCCCTGCGCCAAGGGAAATTTCCCTTCAATTGGCATCACTGACTCTCCCTCTCACACACACACACCCCCCAACACACAATGTTTTCATGCTCCAGGAACTCGACCTGTGAGCAATCCAGTCTGTAAAATGGGGATCTATACTTGTAGAGATGAATAGTCTAGGATGAGGCTGGTGACGAAATAAGTAAACACAATCGAAGCAATCACTTCATGTGGAACACTAACTATGTCAATGACACTTTATATTACAAGCTGCTATGAATAACAAGAGAACTGCACTGTTGTTCACTTTGGCACCATTACAAGTCGTACTTCTTCAGTATGTAATATTGTATCAGATTATAATGAACGAGGTGTTTTTTCTTAGCTAGTTAGAAAGACACTGTTACGGAGCTGGTGAAATAAACAGAATGAATGGCTATGTTGAGTATCGGACGGTAACCAGGCGTTAGAGAGCACTGGTCAGGTTGTAATTACAACCTTCATTATCTTCACAATAACAATAACGTAAGGTGCGCTGCTGCTGTTGGTATTGTTGGATGGGAGTCTGAGCAGTATGAAGACGAAGGCGAGAATGTAAACAATGATGTTTTCTTGTCCAATTATGAGGGGCCTCCCATTTCTCGTGGTGGGAATCGGTTCTATTTGCCAGGATTAAATCCCTGGTCCTGATCATTGTTGTTGTTGGTAAGTTCGCCATTCGGTTTGCGTTTCTGTAGCAGTATCTCGGAGAAAGAAGATGCTGGAAGCCGGAGATCAATCGGTGTGCCATGTAGGATTACATATCACTAGTTTCGTTCCCGGGGATGTCGCAGTGGGATGACATATGAACTAACGTAACCACTTGATCATTGTTGACGAAGCTGTTGATGAATATTAATGTGAAACCATGTATTGGCAGATGCCCATGGGATTCTACATATTCCTTGTAACGCACTAAGGCTATCACTACAAATGCTCATGATACGTAGTTCCCATTGTAGGACGACTTTCAATGTCGTGCGAATCGCCCAGGTTTCTGCTAAATATATTGATGTATTCGGTGGAAGGCTGTGAGTCTCTGCGTAATTAAGCGATAGTATATAGATTCCAGCTCCAACCACAGATCAGTGATGCCGACCTGAAACATTATGAAATCCCATGTCGAGAGCCAAAAGATCCCATTTTACGTATGAATTTCCCACGTTATACTAATTAAAAGTACGCTATAATATTAAAAATTAAATTTCTTTGTTGTCACTTTATACAATATCTAAAAAATAAGCTGTAAATTTCGATCTTCTCAAAAATCCCATACATGCTGCTTTTTACCACTTTCCAAGAAATTAAGGTAAAAAACTCCCATGATATGGGATTTTTCCCTCAGGTTGGCATCACTGCCACAGATTCATGTTCGGTATGCTGTTTACAAGCATCCGTGTAAATTAAAATGGTATTTGAGTGATGAGATTGAATGTCGTGTTCCCAGAGATATCACACTATCTGACGCTGATTGGAGCGAAGATGTTTGAAAGAGAACATCGGTTGGTAAAGTGGGGGAGAATGTAGAAGAGTTACATATAGTGCAGGATAATATGGTAGTTTTGGTCCTCGATGCAATTGATTGAGCCAGTTATGAATACTAACGAACGCTTGATAAATCCAAGGTAGCTGTTTATAATATGGGAGTCGCGTGTGGAAGTTGCTATTGTATAGGAGTTGTAATTTCGGTAATAAGAGGGAGGAGGTGCAGCATATGCATTGAAGGAGGAATTTTTTTAGCCAGAAAATATGTTTTCACTGAGAATGGAATTATTCCAGCTTCTTCTAAAGATGCTGAAGAAAGTGAAGTCTTTTGTTGTCGGAATATAATTCGCTGTGTTGTGGCTTGAAAACGGATGTGATGTTCGCTGATCCGTTTGGGTAGTGGAGAGAGTAATCTTCCGCCATAGTGAAGTTTTGCATCCACACATTGAGTACTGACTTGTTGCAGGGAGGGTATATCTGTTCCCCGACCCTTATGGCTGATGCAGGACAGCAACTTAAAATAAGGTTGGGCGTTAAGTGCTATTGTTTTGAGATGTTGATTCCAATTTAGTTTAGAATCGAGATGAAAACCAAGATATTGTAAAATAGGTGTAACTGGTAAAGGAGTGTTATTTACCGTGACAGGGATGGGAGGTTAAAAACGTTTTCGGGTGAAAAGGGCGCAAGAAAATTTTGCCCATTTGACTGACATGTCGTTTCCAGAGGTCCAGGAAAAGTTCTAGGAGAGCGTCGTGCAAAATGCATAGCCCTTCCACTGTGTTAGAAGTTTTGACGTATAACAACATGTCATCACAGTATTGTTGAATACGAACCAGTTTTCTAAGTCGTTGATGGAGAGAGAGTGTGTATATGTTAAATAGTGTTGGACAGAGACTAGATCATTGAGGAATTCCCAACCAAAGAAAGAATATCTGTTAGTATGTTTGATGCAGATGCGACGCTGTACCAATCAATTATGAGTATAGCGGAGAAAAGGTTTAGGAATTTGGAGTTATGACATATGAGTGATGAGGCGAAAGAGAATGATGGAATCATATGCATGTTCCAGATCCAGTTTAACAGCAATTAAAAACCGACGATTTTGAAAGGTGTTCCAGATATCGAGAAGAAGAGCAGTAACCGACTCCAAAGATGATATGCTTTTTCGGTAACCAGTTAATGTGGGTAGCAAGCAGGGGCGGATCCAGGGGGGGGCGATCGGGGCGATCGCCCCCCCAGAAGAGGAAACTTTCTTGTTTTATATATATAAATAAAATCCATCCCAGAGTTTGGAACCCTTAAAAGTAGCATTATGACAACCCACCGCCCCCCCCAGAAGTCGATCCTGGATCCGCCCCTGGTAGGAAGATTGAAAAATATTCTAAGTGACAGTTCAATTTAGGGAGGATGAACTCAAAAACTTTCACTACGCATGAAATATGAGTAATCGGACGATAGCTCTGAGCCAACCCGATAGGTTTGGTAGATATCTAGTAAAAGAATATATTAAAGATGTGCATCTAATTCTTTAATAACCAAAATATTAAGCATAAATGTCATCAAATAAACTTCCAAATAGAATCATGCAAAGATTAGTGTTGTAAAAAAACGTTTTTTTGGTGTTTTTTTTTTCAATAAAAAACATCGTTCTTTTTCATGTTTTTTTTTCAAATGTCTGTTTTTTTCTGGCAACTATTATTTATTCATTTATGTTGCAAATTATTGAAATAATCAACAGAAATTGAGTCGAAGCCCTCGTAACTTATAAATCGTTTGTTTCTTTGTACCTATACGAGCAAAATTGTGTGATTATTACTTTCGGACTCAGGTCATTTTTGGCGTTTTCATACATTTTCAGTTAGTGACTTATTGCTCAAAAACCATTCATTGGATTGATATGGATAAGGCCTTGCTTTTTAGAAAATGGATGTGGCTATTTTTTGGTGTGAGTTGTATTGCGGTGTTGCCAACAGGTGGGAAATTGTTGAGGGAAATGTACGGGTGAAAATTTACAAAAAATTCCCTAACCAAAATTCAAATTTTTTGTATCTAGCACCACTGCTGCCATATGGGTTCAGTCACCTAAAAAACTTCTTTGGTATGTTGACAAGGTACAGTGAAATCCTGAAGTCGCTGGCTTTCATTCAAAGAGTGAAAGAAAAATTCACTGTCATCATACACATGAAATTTTGACACTTTTTACGTCTCAGAAGCAAAAATCAACAGATATGCCGGGGATACAGCTTCTCTAATTATCCTATTGAAACTTTTTATAGTGAGTTCTGTAGGGCAAAGAGGAAGCTTTCAGGTAGTGGTACGTTTGTTTCAATGTAGCCAGCAAGAAAGTAATAATAGAGGGGGAAAGGGAAATTTTCCGAATTTTTCAGGAATTAATTGTTTTGGCTGGAAACACTGCCATCAGACAGACGAAAACTATCTGAAAATAGACCTTAGTACCCCAAGAATATATCCTACAAGTATCATGGCGATATCTAACAAAGTAAGCATAAAATTTTTAAAAAATCTCATTCTACCTCAGAAATTCACCATTTTCTTACCATTTACAGAACATGGTTTATTATAAACCTCAACTATACTTCCCCTAATTATTCGAGTGAAACTTTTTATCGTGTGCTGTGTAGGCTAAGGGCGAGGCTTTTAGACACTGGTACGTTTGTTCTAATGTAGCCAACAAGAGGGAAATAATAGAGGCAAAACAGATAATTTTCCCAAAATTTCCCCCTAAAATCTGGAATTAAAATTTTCTGTAGCTGGCAACACTGCTACCAGACAGACGAAAACTATCTTAAATTAAACATTGGTACACCACTAATTCATCCTACCAGTGTTATGGCGATATTTAATGAACAAAGCTTCTAATTACCAAAAAAATTACGGTAAAGAGAAAAGTAGGGGAAAAACTGGAAAAGTCAAGGGTTACAACTTAAATACATTTTTTAGTGCGTCCCCTAATTACCCTATTGTAACGATCTGTACCCGCGTTTGTTCAGTAAGAACAAATGTTCGATTGGCGTAAGCTGACTTGCACTCGGACGTATATGTACGGATTTATAATCAAAATTTTCGAATTTTTTGCCCAAAATTAGGGAAATTTTAATTTCCTTGATTGGCAAGACTGCGCGCAGGCTCGTCCAATTGATGTCAAAAGTTAGGTGTCCATCCGAGGTATCTACCTGACAAGTCTTAAGGAGGTCTCTTTACAACGAAGGAAGCTACAGGGGAAAAAGTAAAGGAAATTCGAAAATTCTCGAATTTTTGACTGGGGTGAAATTTGAGAAGGGAATTCGACACCAGAAGAAAAAATTAATATGAGAAACTATGGTCCAACCATATTTGGCAAAAATAAATATCCCGATATCTTAATTAGTGTCCACACAGGAGCAGATGAAAAAAGTGACACACCCGTGTGTGCCACTTTGGCCACCTGGGTGCGAAAGGGTTACGAGTGTACATTTGATTAGATTTTTTTGACTACTAACCCGTGTTGCTGTTGTAGTTATAGTCTCGACTAATAATAACATCGTTGTCGTAAACTAACTTTATACGTAGGAAAATTTTCTCTCCTTTTTACATCAAACTTCCAACACTGTTGGTGAGTTAAAATAATCCGGACACAAATCTTAATCCGGACATATATGTACGGATTTATAATCAAAAATTTCGAATTTTTTGCCCAAATTTAGGGAAATTTTAATTTCCCTGATTGGCAAGACTGCGCGCAGGCCCGTCCAATTGATGTCAAAAGTTAGGTGTCCATCCGAGGTATCTACCTGACAAGTCTTAAGGAGGTCTCTTTACAACGAAGGAAGCTACAGGGGAAAAAGTAAAGGAAATTCGCAAATTCTCGAATTTTTGACTGGGGTGAAATTTGAGAAGGAAATGCAGGGTGTTTCAAAATGAATATCGGTGTGTTAAGTCTTCGTAGTACTTATTACATTTTACGTACAATTATAAACAATACATCAAGTAAAAGTGCACCTCAAACAATCTTTGCTACAAGTGTTCGCTGTGAGATTCATTCGTCACACGGCACACATCTAGTCGATAGGCGAGAAAGGCTCATAAACTTTCCGCCATATGGCACAAAACACATTCAATTTAGAGGAGTCTCGATTCAACTGTAATATCTCCTGAGCATTTGCTGACGGCCAGATGCAAACATTATGAGTGTTCACATTAGCTCTTAGGTGAAATGTCGATTTATCACTGAAGACAACACGATCGAGAATATCTTCATTGTTATGCAGCAATATTTCACTAGCGAAATTGGCACGTAAACCGTAGTCTGTAGGCTTTAGACCTGTAGTAACTGCAAACGATTAGGACGTAGATGCAAGCGTCTCCTTAATATTCTTCACACAGACGGTTGCACTGTAACTACAGATTCAGTCTTTATTAAAACACAAAAAGCTTTCTGCTCTCTAGTCTCCATCTTTGCTACTTGCTCTCTCTAACTGCAGACAGAGGAAACAATGCATGTGCATGCTTGCGTACAAAACTGTGAGTTGCCTCATTTCATATAATATTTATAATTGTAAGTTAATTGTAATAGATACTACAAAGTTTCAAAACCCTAATATTAATTTTGAAACACCCTGCATTACTTCAAATTGTGTCGTCATATATTCATGACTTGTATATACATATCATCAGGGCCGGCCCTAGGCAATTTGTCGTCCCGTGCAATGGCATAATTTCCCGCCTCACCCTTTCTTCAGAAAGAAACAAATCTTAAAAGTCATGATTTCAAGTATGCTACTCCAGCATGAACAACGAAGGGGAGGGTAAGTGCAGTTGCACTCAGAAAGGCTTAAATACTTTCTAAAAATACAATACAGTTGTGTCTGTTTTTTTCTTTAAATATTAATCTATTATGATAGTGAAAGATAAAGCAAACACACCTGCAGAGGAAAGATGGTAATACTTTTTATAGAATTCAATATCGAGCTTCAATCTCAATGTATCAGTTTGCAATTCCAGTGCAACTAGCTCTTTTATCTTTATTTCTTGATTTTTCTTCTACATCTGTTAACATTTTAAAAAAACTTGTTTCTATCTTCAATGATAAGGAACTTGTTTGTGGCAAAAACAAGACTAGTTGTCATATCAAAACTGTGATAACTAACTAAATGGAACAGATATTCGCTACTATTCCAGAATTCAATTCTTGCATTTGACAACAATCTAGCAATTTGTGCTCGGATTTATTTGACCATTTGCTTTAGCATTCTCCATGTGACCTTAAACTAATGCAACCTAAACATAATTTATAAATGTAGTATTCAAATAGATGGCCAGCTTAGTAGATGTAACTACCATCATCATGAAGTCTGTTTTCAACAAGAAATATTTCATTTAAATAATATACTTATGACATGAAATTGCCGGACCCATCAAACTTGCCGCTCCATAGAAATGCACGTGTTGCATATATGGTAGAACCGGCTCTAGTAGTAAGAATGTAAGGCGTCTGCGCCACTGACCCTGTACCCACTTTCTCGGTCCCGCCTGAAGCAGACAACGAGTTTCCCAGTGCCGCCTGACACACTATGCCGGGGGACATATGGGGGATACGAGAAATCGAGCATCGTGAACCGTCAACCCACGCTCTTTTACGACCTCCATTTTAGGGGTGAATTTGTTCCCTTTTATGAGCACTTTTTAGGGGGTGTACTCGTTCTCTTTTACGAGCACATTTTAAGGGGTGAACTCGTTCCCTTTTATGAGCATATTTTCCCAACCCCTACGAACACATAGCAGAACATCGGACTACGTAACATAACGAACATACAGCAGAGCAGATTGAACTCGTTCTCTTTTATGATAACATTTTAAGGGTGTATTCATTCTCTTTTATGAGCATATTTTTCAACCCCTATTTTAACATAGGAGATAACACATACGATTACGAACACATAGAAGAACAGATAACACATAACACTAGGTAACACACAGCAGAGCAGATAACACTTTTTCAAGGGTGTATTCATTCTCTTTTATGATCATATTTTTCAACCCCTATTTTAACATAGGAGATAACACATACGATTACGAACACATAGAAGAGCTGATAACACATAGCACTATTTTAACATAGCAGAACCTAATAACACGAAAACTGAGACACATATTGAAGTGCTGTTTCCAAATCTAGTAACTGGTCATCAACTACTATAAGTTCCAAAATAATGATCATCGAGGTCAAAGGTCAACATACTTAAAACCTAATAACTCGAAAACTGAGCAAAATATTGAGGTGCTGTTTTCAAATCTAGTAATTGGGCATCAACTACTACAAGTTCCAAAGTACTGATCATCGAGGTCAAAGGTCAACATACTTAAAACCTAATAACACGAAAACTGAGCCACATATTGAGGTGCTGTTTCCACATTTAGTAATTGGCCACCAACTACTAAAGTTCCAAAATACTGATCATCGAGGTCAAAGGTCAACATACCTAAAACCTAATAACTCGAAAACGGAGCCAAATATCGAAGTGGTGTTTCCACATATAGTAATTGGTCATCAACTACTACAAGTTTCCAAAATAATGACCATCGTGGTCAAAGGTCAAAACTCGTAAACGGAGCCACATATTGAGGTCGTGTTTCCAAATCTAGTAATTGGTCATCAACTACTACAAGTTTCAAAAAATAATGGTCATCGAGGTCAAAGGTCAATCTCGTAAATGGATCCAAATATTGAGGTGCTGTTTCCACATTTAGTAAATTTGTGTGATCTATTCAATTTTGTACAAAGCAGAAAAAAAGTGAAGAAGGAATAAATTTGAGTGGCTTATTTACTTTTGTATTAATGAGAAAGAAATCAAAGGAACACAATTTTAACTAGCGCAGAATTTCTGTACCTTTTTGGGCTATTCAAATGGATTAACAAGAAAGAAAGCAAAGATATGCCGTATTAACTAGCTATGTATTATTTAAGCAAAACGAAGGGCTAAATTTGAGAAAGCGAACATGGACCATTTTACTCATATTTGGATGGAGTATTTATCTTTGTATGAACCAGAAAAAGAATGAAGAAGATCCGTTTTAACTAGTTCAATATTTCTGTACAATTTTGTACTACTCAAATAAACGAAATTTTATTTTTTGTACCAATCACAAGAAAATCAAAGAAGGGTCATTTTATACCTTTTTTGTGCTATTCAAATAATAGAGGGAACAAATTTCAGTGGTCTATTTTATTTTTTGTACCAATCAGAAGAAAAGCAAAGATATACCATTTTAACTATTTAAACAAATGAAAACATAAATTTGAATGACCTATTCAATTTTGTACCAAAGAGAAATGCCATTTTGTACTACTCAAATAAAAAAGAACGAAGAAGGGTCATTTTAACTAACTCAGACTTTTATACCATTTTGTACTACTCCAATAAACGAAGGAATGCCAACCAGAAAAAAAAGAAGTGAAGATTAGGTGGATTATTTTCTTTTGTATCAACTAGAAAAGAGAAGAGGAGCTACTTTAACTTGCTCATTATGTACTGTTTAAACAAACGAAAATTGACCATTATGTAACTTTTAAACTTACTGAAATGTTCTATTTTTGTACTCAAATAAACGAAAGAATAAAATTGTAGTAACCAGAAAAAGCGAAGAAGGCCCATTTTAACTAACTGAGAATTTCTGTACCTTTTTGTACTATTTAAACAAACGATGGAATAAATTTGAGTGGCCTGTTTTTTTGTACTAACCAGAAAAAGTGAAGAAGGTCCAATTTAGCTAACAGTGTACTATTTAAACAAACGAAGGTCTCTTGAGTGAGATTTCCAATTTTGTAGCAAGAAGGACTATTTTCTAACTAACTCAGAATTTCATTTCATTTTTGTAATACTCAAATTTGGATGAAGTGTTTAGTTTTGTACGAACCAGAAAAATTTGATTGGATTATTTCCTTATGTACCAACTGGAAAAAGTGAAGGGTCATTATTCAAATAAACGAAGGAATAGAGTATTTAGTTTTGTACCAACTAGAAAAAAAGAAGTGAAGTATGAATAAAATTTAGGTGGACTATTTTCTTTTGTACCAACTGGAAAAGAGAAGAAGAGCTACTTTAACTAGCTCATTATGTACTGTTTAAAGAAACGAAAATTGACTATTTAACTAGCTCAGAATTTATGTAAGAATAATTTCGATGTTCTACTTTTTATACCAACGAGAAAAAATGAACTAGCTGAATATTTAAATATACGAAAGAACAAATTTAAGTGACCTATTCAATTTTGTACCAATGAGAAATGGCTCAGCAAAAGGCGAAGAAGGACTATTTTATATAATTTTACTACTCAAATAAACAATGGAGTATTTAGTTTTGTACCATTTTAGAGTATTCAAATAAACAAATGACTTATAATTTGTGTCAGCTCTAAGTTGAGTATTTTATACCATTTTGTATTATTTCAACAAACAAAGGAATAAGCAAAAAAAGGATCATTTTATATCATTTTAAACTAGTCTAATAAACGAAGACATAAATATGAATGAGCTATTTAATTTTGTAGCAACCAAAGGATTTTCACGAAAGAACAAAATTGTGCTAATCAAAAAAGCGAAGAAGACCCATCTTAACTAACTGAGAGCTTGTGTACCTTTTTTTTACTATTTAAACAAACGATGGGATAAATTTGAGTGACCTGTTTTTTGTACTAACTAGAAAACTCGAAGAAGTTACCTTTATACTAGCTCAATGAACGAAAGAACAAATTTGGGTGTTCTACTTTTTTATACCAAACAAGGAAGAACCATTTTAACTTGCTGAGTATTTTATACCATTTTGTACTACTCAAATAAACGAAAGAAAAAGCGAAAAAAGACCTTTTTAACTAGCGCAGAATTTCTGTAACGCAAAAATTAATTTGGATGGAGTAACAAGAAGAAAAGCAAAGATATGCCATTTTAACTATTTAAACAAAACGAAAAGATAAATTTGAATGACCTATTCAATTTTGTACCAAGGAGAAATGCCATTAACTTAGAATTTCTAGTGCATGTTGTATTATTTAAAACAAAACGAAGGGCTAAATTTGAGAAAGCGAACATGAACCATTTTACTCAAATTTGGATGGAGTATTTAGCTTTGTATGAACCAGAAAAAAAAGTAAAAAAGAACCATTTTAACTAACTCAGATCTTTATACCATTTTGTACCAATCAGAAGAAAATCAAAGAAGGGTCATTTTAACTAGCCAAGCAGAAAAAAGGAAAGAATTAACACTTTGTACTAACCAGAAAAGGAGAAGAAGGATCAGCATTCTATACTTTTTGTGCAATTTATTGGGGTGTCTTATTTTTTTACCAACGAGAACTATTTTTAACTGACTTAGAATTTTATACCTTTTCGAAAAATTTGTATCAAATCGAAAAAAGCAAGGAAATACCATTTTAAATAGCTCAACATGTTATAGCTTTTTGTGTTTTTGGTCTACCCAATTTCTTGACCATGTTGTACTATTTAAACAAACAAAGGAATAAATTTGTGTGACCTATTCACTTTTATAGCAAGCAGAAAAAGGAAAGAACTAACATTTTGTACTAATCAAAAAAGCGAAGGAATAAATTTGAGTGGCTTAAGCAAAGAAGGTCAATGGTAACTAGCCTTTTTGTGCTATTAAATTTGAGTGACCTATTGAAGAATGAATAAATTTTGTTTGCAATTAAAAAAGCGGAGAAGGTCTACTTTCTGTACCAACCATAGAAAAACAAATTTGTTAGACCTATTCACTTTTATAGCAAGCAGAAAAAGCACGAAAAAAAGGGAAGAAGGTTCATTATAACAAGCTAGGTATGTTTATACCATTTTGTATTACGGGTGGTCTATTTCATTTGTGTAACAATCAGAAGAAAAGGTCAGAATGTTATACCTTTGTGATGCTACATTTTGTATTATTTTTGTGTCATCCAAAGAACAATTTAAATTGCCTCTCCCTGACAAATCAGTTGCCAGAGTCCAATGTTTGTAATATTACAATACTACAAATTGATCCAGTTAACAGTTCAAGTTCTTCTATTCTTACACAATCAAATGCATATGCTACAGTGGGCTCAGTGTTCATTTACAGAATTAATTAATTGTTTATCTTTCTCTAAAGACATTTCTACTATTTTGTTGATATAATAATCACACTCTGTAATGTATTCATATACCAGATTAAATTTTTTCTCCAAAGTATAAGTGTTCTTAATATTACAACTTTTAAAATGCTTCTCTATATAAAGTTTATAGATTTTTTCTCTCATTTCACGTTTAATTAAGATCGTCCACACCTTTTGCAAGATTTCGTAATCATACTGCAGCAAACAGTTGTGATCTTTTTCATTCTCATTATGTTTAGAACATGCTTCACATAATAATACTGAATTTGGTGTATACTCATTAAATAATTGTATAACACATGTATCACTAATAGTTTCACTAGTACAGTCACACTCATTAGCTTCCAGTTCAAAACAGGTAATATTTGAAACACTGTCATCATCACTTTCCGGGAGTATTTCATCATTATATCTATTATAGCGTCTAAAATAATACACTTCTTCTATTTCTTGTGTTGGATATATGATTCTCACTTTATCACGTAATTCATCTGGCAAATCGGGGTCAGACGGCTGGATTAACAGTATAGGTTTTTCGTTTTCACGCTGCATTTCTTTTTCTCTAGGTGAAACATAAACAATCTCCATGCTAGTCATTTTTCTGCTCTTCAGCAAAAACAAATCAAATAAATAATTTTATATACCTACAATAAAAGCATTCTATGCATTCTCCGTGTTTAATAACATGTTTTCAAGGCAATATAACATCATGATGTATGTTCTATTATTTTCCAAATATACTCCATAAATTTATATTCCATTATAATAAAATACATAAATGCAAAAATATATATTTGTCTTTTTTGACTTAGACGAGGAAGGAAAGTCTATAAATAATTGAATCGTTGAACAATAGGCAGTACCTTAGGACCCTAACTATACTAGCAGTACAAATGTTAAATATCTGCAGCAACATGGAACTTTGAAAACTTCTGCTGTGATTCAAAATGGTCAAGTATGCTGTTACGCAAATTGCTATGTAGTCTGTTCTACACAATTATGACTCAACTCTGGTTTGTTAAATCTCACGTTCAATATTTTATGAGCCTTTCTTAGTGACGGGAGAGGCAATTTAAATTGTTCTCTGGATGACACAAAAATAATACAAAATGTAGCATCACAAAGGTATAACATTCTGACCTTTTCTTCTGATTGTTACACAAATGAAATAGACCATCCGTAATACAAAATGGTATAAAAATACCTAGCTTGTTATAATGAACCTTCTTCCCTTTTTTTCGTGCTTTTTCTGCTTGCTATAAAAGTGAATAGCTCAAACAAATTTGTTTTTCTATGGTTGGTACAGAAAGTAGACCTTCTCCGCTTTTTTAATTGCAAACAAAATTTATTCATTCTTCAATAGGTCACTCAAATTTAATAGCACAAAAAGATTAGTTACCATTGACCTTCTTTGCTTAAGCCACTCAAATTTATTCTTTCCTTTTTCTGCTTGCTATAAAAGTGAATAGGTCACACAAATTTATTCCTTTGTTTGTTTAAATTGGGTAGAGCAAAAACACAAAAAGCTGTAACATGCTGAGCTATTTAGAATGATATTTCCTTGCTTGTTTCGATTTGATACAAATTTTTCAAAAAGGTATAAAATTCTAAGTCAGTTAAAAATGGTTCTCGTTGGTAAAAAAAGAAATAGAACACCCAAATTTGCTCTTTCGTTCATTGGGCTAGCACAAAGGTACCTTCTTCGATTTTTCTGGTTAGTACAAAAAACAGGTCACTCAAATTTATCCCATCGTTTGTTTAAATAGTACAAAAGGTACAGAAATTCTCAGTTAGTTAAAATGGGTCTTCTTCGGTTTTTTCTGGTTAGTACAATTTTGTTCTTTCGTTAAAATACTCAGCTACAAAATTAAATAGCTCACTCATATTTATGCCTTCGTTTATTAGACTAGTTTAAAATGATATAAAATGATCCTTTTTTTGTTTATTCCTTTGTTTGTTGAAATAATACAAAATGGTATAAAATACTCAACTTCGGTTTTTCAAATGCATTACTTCGTTTAATTGATTTTAGAGTTGACACAAATTATAATTCCTTTGTTTATTTGAATACTCCAAAATGGTGCAAAACTAAATACTCCATTGTTTAAAATAGTACTTCTTCGCCTTTTGCTGAGCCATTTCTCATGGGTACAAAATTGAATAGGTCACTTAAATTTATTCTTTCGTATATTTAAATATTCAGCTAGTTCATTTTTTCTCGTTGGTATAAAAAGTAGAACATCGAAGTTATTTTTTCGTCACAGAAATTATGAACTTGTTAAAATGATCCTTCTTCGGGTTTTTCTGATTGATACAAAAATAGAACATTTCAGTATTTCAAAAGTTACATAATGGTCAAATTTGAGTAAAATGGTTCATGTTCGCTTTCTCAAATTTAGCCCTTCGTTTTGTTTAAATAATACAACATGCACTAGAAATTCTAAGCTAGATAAAAATGACATTTCTCGTTGGTACAAAATTCAATAGGCCACTCAAATTTATTCCTCCTTCACTTTTTCTGCTTTGTACAAAATTTATCCGTTGCTCCGTTTACAAGCTCTCGATGGTCATTATTTTGGAACTTGCAGTTATTGATGAACTATTACTAAATGTGGAAACACCACCTCAATATTTGGCTCCGTTTTCGAGTTTGACCTCGATGGTTGACACTTTTCAGACATGTGGTCTTTGGTGACCAATTACTAAATGTGGAAACAGCAGCTCAATATTTTGCTCAGTTTTCGAGTCATTAGTTTTTAAGTATGTTGACCTTTGACCTTGATGATCAGTATTTTGGAACTTGTAGTAGTTGGTGACCGAGCATCTCAATATGTGGCTCAGTTTTCGTGTTATTAGGTTTTAAGTATGTTGACCATTGACCTCGATGATCATTATTTTAGAACTTGTAGCAGTTGATGACCAGTTACTAGATTTGGAAACAGCACCTCAATATGTGGATCCATTTAAGAGTTATTTGGTTTTAAGTATTTTGACCTTTGACCTCGATGATCAGTATTTTGGAACTTGTAGTAGTTGGTGACCGATTACTAAATGTGGAAACAGCATCTCAATATGTGGCTCAGTTTTCGTGTTATTAAGTTTTAAGTATGTTGACCTTTGACCTCGATGATCATTATTTTGGAAATTGTAGTAGTTGATGACCAGTTACTAGATTTGGAAACAGCACCTCAATATGTGGATCCATTTTCGAGTTATTAGGTTTTAAGTATTTTGACCTTTGACCTCGGTGGACATTATTTTGGGACATGTGGTACCTGATGACCAATTACTAGATTTGGAAACAGCACCTCAATATATGGCTCAGTTGCCGAGTTATTAGGTTTTAAGTATGTTGACCTTTGACCTCGATGATCATTATTTTGGAACTTGTAGTAGTTGATGACCAGTTACTAGATTTGGAAACAGCACTTCAATATGTGTCTCAGTTGTCGAGTTATTAGGTTTTAAGTATGTTGACCTTTGACCTCGATGATCAGTATTTTGGAACTAGTAGTAGTTGATGCCCAATTACTAAATGTGGAAACAGCACCTCAATATGTGGCTCAGTTTTCGTGTTATTACGTTTTAAGTATGTTGACCTTTGACCTCGATGATCAGTACTTTGGAACTTGTAGTAGTTGATGCCCAATTACTAGATTTGGAAACAACACTTCAATATGTGGCTCAGTTGTCGAGTTATTAGGTTTTAAGTATGTTGATCTTTGACCTCGATGATCATTATTTTGGAACTTATAGTAGTTGATGACCAGTTACTAGATTTGGAAACAGCACTTCAATATGTGGATCCATTTCCAAGTTATTAGGTTTTAAGTATGTTGACCTTTGACCTCGATGGCCACTAATTTTGGGACATGTAGTACCTGATGACCAATTACTAAATGTGGCTCCGTTTTCGTGTTTTGATCTTTGACCTCGATGGTCAGTAGTTGATGACCAATTGCTAAATGTGGAAACACCACCTCGATATATTGTTTTGTTTTTTGAGTTTGACCTTTGTTCACGATGGTCAGTAGTTTGGTATTATCTGCTCTGCTATGTAATTTCAATTAGGGGTGGAAAAAATGGTCATCAAAGAGAATGAATGAATACACCCTCTAAAATGATTATCTGTAGACCGTGGGTGTTCGATTGTAATCTTTGCTCGTTATGTTAAAATAAGTGTTGAAATGAGTTATCTGCTATGTTACGTATTCTTATGTCATTTCTGTTATGTTAAAATAGGGGTTGAAAAATATGCTCATAAAAGGGAACGAGTTCACCCCTGGGTTAAAAAATATGCTCATAAAAGGGAACGAGTTCACCCCTTAAAATGGAGGTCGTAAAAGAGAACTAGTACACCCTTTAAAAAGTGCTCATAAAAGGGAACGAGTTCACCCTGCTATGTTATGTAGTCTTCTGCTCTTTTATGTTAAAATAGTGCTATGTGTTATCTGCTATGTTCAGAATAGGGGTTGAAAAAATATGCTCATAAAAGGGAACGAGTACACCCTTGCTATGTTACGTAGTCTTATGTTCTGCTATGTTAAAATAGTGCTATGTGTTATCAGCTCTTCTATGTGTTCGTAATCGTATGTGTTATCTCCTATGTTAAAATAGGGGTTGAAAAATATGCTCATAAAAGAGAATGAATACACCCTTAAAAAAGTGTTATCTGCTCTGCTGTGTGTTACGTAGTGTTATGTGTTATCTGTTCTTCTATGTGTTCGTAGGGGTTGGGAAAATATGCTCATAAAAGGGAACGAGTTCACCCCTTAAAATGTGCTCGTAAAAGAGAACGAGTACACCCCCTAAAAAGTGCTCATAGAAGGGAACAAATTCACCCTTAAAATGGAGGTCGTAAAAGAGCGTGGGTTGACGGTTCACGATGCTCGATTTCTCGTATCCCCCATATGTCCCCCGGCATAGTGTGTCAGGCGGCACTGGGAAACTCGTTGTCTGCTTCAGGCGGGACCGAGAAAGTGGGTACAGGGTCAATGGCGCAGAAGCCTTATGGCGCAGACGCCTTACATTCTTGCTACTGGCTCTGCATATCATATATATATCTAGTCGACAAATTATTTATATATGATATTTAGAAAAATACTATTAGGCAAATTAGTATTAGTTTTTACCTTTAGACAAGTTATTTGAATTTTATACTGTTCGTGACATTATTTTCGTACTTATTAAAGGCCTGCTTTCACGAAAAAACAAAATTTCATTTCTACTTTTATTTCTTAGTTGATATTGATGAAAACTGTTGAAACCCGAATTGTTAGTATGTATGCTATTCATATAAATTGTAAAATATTTGTAGCGTATCAGTATCTAGTGTTTAATTTATGTTGCATTTTACGGGGATTACACCTAGATAAAAATATTTCATACTTAAATAGACGTAAGATGCATTACAAATGAGTATTTGAAAAAAAAGCGAAATTTAGAAAAAACAAGAGACAATGTTTTTTTTTCCTAAAAGAAACGTACATTTCTGAAAAATACGAACGGTTTTTTTTTCTATTTACAACACTAGCAACGATTACGTCAAATTGTTAAAAGGTTGAACCAATACCAAAAACTTGAACTTAAGAACATTCAACAATAGTGTCGTAAGAAAATGTAAAACCCAAGAAAATTCTCATTATGTCGTCTCGAATATAATAGTGCTGCATCGATATATTCATCAACAAAGCAGATATTATCTTCTTGAATTCCCCCATCGTCCCAATAGTTATTTGTGCGTGTGAATCAGTGAAGTATTAAAAAGAAGCCAACAGGCAAGGTGATATATGCATAAGAGCTATATACGTGTCAGTGAAAATATAAGCCTACATTTCGATAAAATATTTTTATTATTGAATTTTTATTTCTTTTATAATATGGGCTATCGCAAAGATAACAGTTTCAATATCCATAAATATGATACGTAAGTATTTTATAAGTATGTAAATTGAAGTTTTTAAAAATAAAACACATCAATTCATTCCACGTCTAGGCATTTGATTCAAAGCAAAGTCTCATTCCAATAAATATAATCTGAGTGAAATCATTACGTATGTGTGTTAAAAGTAAATATTGGTTAATTACGTTTTATGTTAGTGTTTTTGCAAATTGTTTCTTTCCTCAATCACTTAATAGAAGACATTAATCATACAATTGCGTAATGGTTCGAATCCTGAATTCTATATGCAGCATGTATAAATTTACTTTAAACGAACCATCAGTGGTAAGTAACTTGTACAAGGTATAATGTTTGCTTGATCTGGTTAATACTATATGCCGAATCCACTCTGGTTAAAAAATGCTGCACCAAACAGAAATCGAACCCAATCACGTTAAGGAAAAGGCATACCGAACAAGACACGAACCCATGCAGGTTAAAGGGGTTGTTAGCTTCCAGAAGGTAAAAAGAGGATTTAAAAAATATTCAAGAGGGGGCATATGTTAGGCAATAATTTCTTGAATATCACTTTCAAAAGAAAAGAATGTCATTTTCCCGGTGATAGGATTCAACTGCTAGATATTTTATACTTCAATCCCAAGCACAGAATCTCTTCATTGTCGGTTCTTCAATCATCAATTGTGATAAGACTCTCAGTCGCTGCATGTTAATCGCATTTAAAGTGTCTATTTCATCCTGTCTGCCGTGTTTTGAGGCAAAATTTTACAATCAACCGTTTTATCCAGTCCAGTGGGTATACCGTGCATATTTTTTCAAGTGAAGTGATATGATTTTTTTGTTGGTGAAGAGTGAAGTCAACGCTTTTGCTTCACATTGCTGGTGTCTGAAAAAGAAATATTCAGTGGCATTTATAAAACGAGGAAGAAATGACCATGAAGTGCAATGTAAAATATGTAAGTGTTTCAGTAATATAGCGCATGAGGAAAGAGCGGATATTAAAGACCACATAGCAAGCGAAAACCAAACATGTACTCTGCTATCACTGCAAAAAGACTGGACAGTTATTTTGTCCCCAAATCTTTCGAACACGAAAAATTTGTATAAGCGGCTGAATTAACAATGTGCTTCCATACAATGAAACATCATATGTTATTTAAATCGATGGGTTAAACTCTAAATTTTTAGTGATTCCAAAATAGCAATAAACATCGCTTTAGGGAACACTAAAGCAACAGCGATAGTAAAATCCGTTTTGGCTCCTGATACTACGAAACAAGTATCTGTTGGTATAACAAATTCAGTTGGAGGACGCTGAGATCACGGGAAGGCCACGAACGTCAGTTACAGAGGAAAATATTACTGCTGATAGGAAAATGTTTGATGAAGACAGACTAGTGACCTACTAGCAGATTGAGGATACCTTAGGCCTAAATTTACTAGCAATTCGTTCAATTGTGCATGATCACTTGCACACGAGAAGAAACTTTGTTGTCTCTGGGTGCCCCATAGTATGACTGAAAAGCAGATGATATGACGTGTGACATGGTGCCGGGAAATGCTGCAAATATTTGGTAAGGGACAATCTCGATACGTGGACAACATCATGACAGGTGACGAGACTTGTTTGTCGGCGTATCATGATGTGCTGACCAAGACTCCAAACAAAGTTCGGGTCTTCGATGATAACGATTACTTGTATCTGTCAGAAAATCCCTATCAGTAACGAAGAAAATTATAGCTGTATTTTGCAAATCGAGTAGAGTTAGGGAGTGTATCGTTTTGGACACACAAAAGATAGTCACAGCTAAGTGAACAGTGCCTCCCTAAAATAACGGAATCTATGGAGAACCTACGATCAAATTCAAGAATGGAAGTAGCAAGGCCTCGCGTATATTGAGCCGTCAGCAAAATTTTTGTGACATCAAAGGTCAATGACCTTGGCCCGGGGAAAATGACCTAGAGGTACTTAGGACCACCACTCTACATTTTTCCAGGTGTACCTTGGACCACCCCCTAAATTTTGGCAGGGGTACCTAGGACCACACCCCTTAAATTTTGGAAATTCCCAAATCTAAATATTTGGTGTGGTAGCCTCGGACCATGGAATGTACCCCTATCAGTATTGGGGATCTATTTTGTTCCCTTTCATGGGTACAAAATTGCCAAAAATTCAAATTTCGGGGGTTTTTGAGCTAATTTATCCCCTTTGATGAGGTTTAATTAACTTATATGATTATATGGGTGTATATAGGGGGTCCATTTCTTTTTATGACATGGGTACATTGCCAAAAGTTTGAAACAAAAATTTTACAAACAAAAATTTTGAAACAAAAAATCTTACAAACAAAAAACTTCAAACAAAATTTTGAAACAAAAATTTTAAAAATAAAATTTTGAAACGAAAAATTCAAACAAAAATTTGAAACAAAGATTTTTCAAACAAAAAAGCTTCAAACGAAAATTTTTTCAAACCAAAAATTTCAAATAAAATAATTTCACAGTTAACCATCAAACTTTATCCGGTTCGATTAACAAATAAACGGTTTTGATCATATTTATCAGTGAGTGCAAAATGTTGAACGAAAGTGTTCAAACCAAGATTTTTAAACACTAATCAATAGATGTTAACAAAAGAGACACTGACCAAAGCTTAAAACTTTACTTTATTTTAAATTATAATTTGTAACTGTTTCGGATATCTAGCATATCCTTCTTCAGACACGATCTATAATAGTTACAAATTATAATTTAAAATAAAGTAAAGTTTTAAGCTTTGGTCAGTGTCTCTTTTGTTAAAACAATTAATCCAAAGCCATGAATAGTCTTACTAATAAATGTTAAACAAAACTTAAAACTGAATGCAGCAAAGACTTGAAAATAATCAACCAATAAGATTGCACGAAAGATAGTGATCAACCAATCAGATTGCATGGAAGGTAGTGATTATCCAATCAAATTGCATCAACAATAACTTTGCCAGTGATCAGATTACAACACCTTGTGACTAAATTTCAGTGTCGTAGCATGTATTGCCTTTAGACTATGAGTCATAAGATTCAATAAGGTTAGCTATCAGATTTCTAAAGCTCAAGGTCAAATCAACCACCACCAATGATCTTAGACTATGAACTGTGACTAAAGTTCAAAGTATTGCTTCATATTAATCAGGTATTGAACATTCAAACTTCGCGCCTCATACTAAAATTGTTTATCACAATTCCCAAATTTAAAGAATGGTCCTTCGTACCTCTCTCGATATACCTAAGTCTTAGAATTAATCATATCATTATATGCTCAATAAGGTCAATAACGTCTTGTCAATTGTTTACCTTAGCACAACCAACTTTTGTCTAGATGTTTGTTATTTGATAACTCCCACGATTTTTGAAAAGGAAATGAATCCCTGTACACTATCTCATCAAGGTCACTCATGTGGTACAACGTAGTGCTTACGTTTATATTTTGCCCCGTAGGCTGAATAATCAAGACCAATGACGTATTTTTTTGACAATTCTCAAATTATCCTCCCAAAGTTTCAATGTACCAATGTCATGGACTTCCATAATCCCATCATAGGTCAATAACTGACCACGTGACCATACTAATATTTGACAATGATTTACCCGAAGAATTAAATAAACTGGATCACCCAATTCTACGAACAATTATCAATTATTGATTTGACAATAAGAGATCTACCCCGCCCAAAACTTAGGATTCATGCACAAATATACCTATGTGTTATGAAAAAAGTAATAAATTCTGTACTCATTCAATAATAAAGCCGTATCAAAAAAGATAAAATAGGTCAATACCCTTCGAAATTTGAATATTTGGCCATAAGAGGGACACCAATGTTTACAATAGACCCTAGAAAACGTTTACCGAATTTTGTTATTTGATAATTCCCAAATGTAAGGAATGATTCCATGTGCCCGAACAAAATTTAAAAGGGAACATAAAAATATAAAGGTAATAAACCTCTGTACATACCCATATAACGCGCTAAATCAAAGGGAATAAATTGAGTCAAAGGGAATAAATTGAGTCAATAATCGAACACGTGGTCATACTAATTTCTGGTAATTTTTACCCATGAAAGGGAACGAGATTTATAATGGTATATATTAAGAACCTATATTATTATACCAAATTGGGCAATTTCCTAACTTTAAGGGTGAGTCAATGTACCTCTACCAAATTTTAAGATGAAAGATATCGATGTACTCACGCCTTATAAAAGAACATAGACCCCTGAACACATTCATATATTCATATAAGGTACTACAACAGTATCAAAGTGGTCAATAACCTCCGAAATTTGAATTTTTTACAATTTTTTATCCATAAAAGGGAACAAAATGGACCACCCAAATTTATACTAATACATTTTTTATTTTATTTTATTTTTATTTTAGTTCAAGCACAACACAACAGGCTCTAGGCCCAATTATTGTGTTGCCTTTGACAACGAAATACATATTAATACAAAACAATGAGATATACAAATAATTAAAAGAAATACACATAACAAAATAGACAATTTAAAAAAAACACATTCATATTGTCTTTAGCATATGAGCTCCTTATATGCCGTTTTCAAAACATGCCTGTTTAATTGTTCTTTTGTACACACTTTCCGACATGCTAAATATATCAATATTGAAGTCTTTTTCGACTTCATTGTGGAGAGTGCTTATCCTCCATACAGGAGATTTCCGAAGGATATTTTTTCTTGCCTTTCTTTGATAAAACGTAGATGTGTTTCCTATCCTCGTTCTGGTTGATGGGACTTGAAAACAAAGTAACGAACGCAGCTCAATAGAGTCAATTTTATCATGTATTAATTTATATAACAATATTAGATCATTATATCTTCTTCTTTCGTATAAAGTGGGGAGTTGATAATTTTCCAGTAACTCTCTGTAAGATTCATATTTCGGGTAAAGCCCAGTTTTTCTGTACGTTAGAAGTCTTAGGAATTTTTTCTGTATTCCCTCAATCATATCACAGTATTTTTGCATATTTGGTGTCCACACAACAGTAGCATATTCTAACTTTGACCGAACGTAAGTGAAGTACAATTTCATTAAAGTTAAATCATTACGAAACTCTTTACCTAGCCTCATGATAAAACCAAGGTTTCTATAAGCCTCGCTCGTTACTGTTTCCATATGATGTTTAAAGGTTAAATTTTGATCAAAGAAAATTCCAAGATCTTTGATATACTTGGGAGAGCTTAATTTTGTCCCATCAATCGAATAAGTATAGTCTACATAACTATTCTTACGTGTAAAACGTAGGAAGTTACATTTATTTACATTCATTTTAAATTTATTTTTTTTTTACACCATTCCATAATGTTAGTTAAGTCTTGTTGTACTTTCTCGCAATCGTCAATTGAATCTACCTTAATATATATTTTGAGGTCGTCTGCAAATAGAAGACAGTTAGCATGTTTAATCCTAGTCGGCAAATCATTCACTGCTAAGAGAAACAAAAGCGGTCCGAGATTTGAGCCCTGGGGAACTCCTGACAAAGCATTGAACTTTTCAGAGATGCACCCTTTATAAACAACTGATTGCCTACGGCTACTTAAGTAGGAAGATATTAACTGTTTGTACTCTTGAGAAAAGTGGAAAGAGTTTAATTTGGCTAGTAAAATGTCACGATCCACTAGGTCGAAGGCTTTAGAAAAGTCAGTATAGATTACATCCACCTGATTACCTTTATCTATCTCCGTTGAGATGTAGTTAGTAATGATGACCAGGTTCGAGGATGTTGATCTATCTCGTACAAAGCCGTGTTAATAGGTCGATAGCACGGGTTTCACATGATTTAGAACACGTTGATAAATAATCTGTTCAAATACCTTTGAAAATGGTGACAATACTGATTTGGGTCTAAATTTATCCATATCTCTAGTTCCGTTGGCCTTCGGTATCGGACAGATTATGGTTTCTTTCCACTTTTCTGGAAAAATTCTTGTCTTTACTGAGATATTCGCTATAATATGTATGGGATATTTAAGAATGTCCATACAACCTTTCAGTATATAAGACCACAAGACGTTTTTGGCTTAAATTTTCTTATCGCTTCTTCTACTTCTTCCATTTTTATTTCATTGAGTACTAACAGATCTAATGTATCATATACAGGTTTATCAGGAGTGTAATGTTGTATATTATATTTAGCACCGATATCTGAGTATACTGACCGAAAATAATTAGCAAACGCATTAGCAATATCGTTGTTGTTTTTTAATTCCTGGCCATTAAAGGTAAGAAACCCAGTTGAAATATGTTTAGTTTTACTTTTAATGTAGTTCCAGAAATAACAAGGGTCCGTGCCTATTTTATTTTCCGTTTCTAATATGAACGTTCTAAGAGCTTGTGATATTTCTAGTTTTATTTCCCTACGCATTTTGCGAAACTCCTCCCTGTGAAATGAAATATTCCCCTTTCCACTTTTCCACTTTTCGTGATGGTATGATTTTGCTTTAAGTTTTTTAATGATACTAGCCGTAAACCAGCACGGATAATTATGGTTAGTGAGGGTCCTATAGTACTATATTAAATGTTTACATTTGGCAATTTCCAAAATTTAAGATGGGGCCAATACTCCTTCAAATTTTTCAACCGACACACCAATGTATCTATATCTTTAAAAAAAATAGAGTAGACCCCTATACATGCCCATATAATCATATACGGTAATAAGACCTCATCAAATGAAATAAAATGGGTCAATAACCTCCGAAATTTGATATTTTAGCAATTTTTTACCCATGAAAGGGAACGTGATGGATCACCCAAATTTATAGTAATAGATATTGGGGTCCTATACTATGATACCGAATTTTTAAATTAAACAAATTCCAAAATTTAAGGAGTGGGCCAAGGTACATCTCCCAAATTTTAAAGGGGTGCATTAATATGCCGATGTCTTATGTAAGATAATTGACCCTATGCATACCAATATAATCATATAAGATAATAGGATCACATAAAAGGGGATAACTTTGGTCGAAACCAAACACGTGGTACAACGTATTCCTGACGTTTATATTTTGCCAATTATTTACTCATAAAAGGAAACAAGATGGATCAGCCAAATTTATAGTAGTACGTATTGGGGTCCTATACTATGATACCGAATTTTTTAATTAAATAAATTCCAAAACTTAAAAAGTGGGCCAAGGTACCCCTGCCAGATTTTTAAAAAGGTGCATCAATGTACCTATGTCTTATGATAGGAAATTGACCCCTATACATGACTATATAATTATATAAAGTAATAGGACCTCATCAAAGGGAATAAATTGGGTCAAAAACCAAACACGTGGTACAACGTATTGCTTGTTTATATTTTGTTAATTTTTTATCCATGAAAGGGAACGAGGTGGACCACCCAAGTTTATCATGATACATATTAAGGTCCTGTACTATGATACCGAGTGCTTAAATTGGAAAATTTCCAAAATTGAAGGGGTGGGTCAATGTACCCCTCCCAAAATTTTAAAGGAGTGGACCAATGTACCTATGTCTTATGATAGGAAATGGACCCCTATACATGACCATATAACGATATAAAGTAATAGGACCTCATCAAAGAGGATAAAATGGACCAAAAACACGTAGTACAACGTATTGCTTACGTTTATATTTTGGCAATTTTTACCCCTAAAAGGGAACGAGGTGGACCACCCAAATTTATAGTCATATATATTAGGGACCTGTACTATGATACCAAATGTTCAAATTGGGCAATTTCCAAATTTAAGGGGTGGGCCAAGGTACCCTTCCCAAAATTTTAAAGGGGTGCATTAATGTACCCATGTATTATAAAAGATAATGGACCCCCTATGTACGCCCATATACTCACATAAGGTAATTAAACCTCATCAAAGGGGACAAATTAGGTCAAAAACCCCCGAAATTTGAAATTTTGGCTATTTTTAACCCATGAAAGGGAACAAGATAGAGGTACATACCATGGTCCTAGGCTACCACACCAAATTTTTAGATTTGGCAATTTCCAAAATTTAAGGGGTGTGGTCCTAGGTACCCCTGTCATAATTTAGGAGGTGGCCCAAGGTACGCCTGGCAAAATCTCATATTGATCTTTGACCTATGACGTCACAAAAATTTTGCTGACTCGGCTCAATATACGCGGAGGCTTACTACTGTGGACACCTGGTTTCTCCATCATGACAATGCTCCAGCTCACCACGCAAAAGCTTAGACCGAATATTTGACAACTACAGGAGTGGAACTTCTTTAGCACCCTCCTTGCAGTCCAGACCTTGCGATTTTGTACTGCTCCCATATATGAAAATGAAGCCAAGAAGGATGCGGTGTTCTAGTAATGAGGATCTTATGAGGGCTTGGTACAACAAGTTTGCCTTACTCCCTACTGAAAATTAGCAGATCTGATTCAACGATTTGTTTCGCAGGATGGAGAGGTGTATTGAATGTGTTGGAATTTATTTTAAAAAAAAATAAATAAAACTATTGCAAAATTTCCTAGTATCCTTTGTACATCCCTCGTGGGACTTCATTTGTGTTAACTATGTATAGAATGAACTGGAAAATTGTGAGTAGTAACCTGCAAAACGCAAGTAATTACTTGATTCTGAACAAATGAGTAGGAACCTTCACCTTACATACAGCCTGAGATTGGTGTCCCGATTTTGCGTTTACAAAATCTGACAACCCTAGCTATGTCATAAGATTAATTTAGTTATATTGAAGAAAGTGTCAACCATATTTGTTTTATTTATTTTTGTTTTCTGTTTATTTTAATTTTTTTACTTTTTCCTTTATTTCGATCTACAGAAAAATTACACACAAATACATCTAGCTAATAATAGGTGCACATTATATTCCTTTGAACAGATACACGCACACATGCACACAAACTATTGGTATTGTATCATATTATTTTAGTTCTGAAAACCAAAGAAAAAAATAAGCATTAATATTGATCAACCAATCAGCGCAAGAGTTTCCCAGGATTTTAAACGTTTTATCGAAAAAATCCCCTTTTCCCTTTCTCCTAAATTTACCTGCGAAATTTCCCCAGATTAGGGAAATTTTCCTTAAACTACACTCTCCGAAGCAGATAAACAGAAGAGAACTTTACAGCCATATCAAATTGTTAAATATAGGTGGTAAACGAAGTGACATTTTTTAAAGACTATACTTTCACCAAACGGCCCGTTAGCGTGACACATCTCACTTTGAATTCCCTTGCTGAGTCCCTATGTTTATCAGTAAACAATTTTATTATTTATTACATTTGGTAGTTCCAAATTAAACATACCTGAACTGAAGGGTGGTTTCTACTTGTAAACATTTACTCTTGGAAACAGTTTTATAACCTCACCCATCTTAGCCAGTGTTCGTAGTTTAAAGGAAATTTCCCTAATCTAGGGAAATTTTATAGCTAAATAATCAAAAAGGGTAAAAGGGATTTTTTTCGATAAAACACCAAAATACAGGGAAATTGGTTAACCAATATGATTGCTTAATTTTTTATTTGTTTTACAGAAATAAACCAATACAATAGCAATAAATGCTTAATTTTTTATTTGTTTTACAGAAATAAACTCATACAATAGTAATGAATGCTTAATTTTTTATTTGTTTTACAGAAATAAACCAATACAATAGCAATGAATGCTTAATTTTTTTATTTGTTTTCCAGAAATAAACCAATACAATAGCAATGAATGATTATTTTTTTATTTGTTTTTCAGAAATAAACCAATACAATAGCAATAATGTGTGTGGATGTGCATTCAAGGTAGTATAGGTTATACTCATTGTTGGCTGAGTGTATTTTTTTGTACGAAAAGTTAAAGTAAAAATAGTAGAAGCAAAAAAACAAAGAAGACAAACAGTTGTGTTAAAAATGAAATAGTCAAAGTTGTCATTGCCGACACTGATATACAGTAGCGGATCGTAGTCTGTACAAGGACCGGTTGCAATGTTGCAATATAAAGGTATGTAGGTACGCGCAAGTGTTCCCCTCCCCCAGCATTCTTGATTCTTATCCAAAAAATATTCAGGAAATATGAAGATGAAAGTCTTTTAAGCTCTATTTGTATGTTATTGATTAAATTATTTCTTTAATATTGATTTAATATATAAGCTATTTCCTTTTTTTCAAACAACCACTATCAATGTACGTTTATACACTATTTATATACAAAACCTCTACATTCATGTTATTTAACACGAGATAAATCGAATATATAGTATGTGCTATAAACCATGAATGATGGCTTTAATCCGAAAAGAAGAAAAAAAGCAAGAAAATTGCATGCACGCAGTTAAACAAAAGTATTTAATTATATAAACTATGCATTATTTTAGAATGGAAGGTCTTTCTTCCATCTTTTAGGCTTCAAATTTTTCTATGACTTTATGGAAATCTGAAATGCTGCTCGCCAAGTTTCTCTGAATAGAAAGCATCGCTACCGCAAATATTTTCCGCTTTATTTTCTTTAGGGTCCAGAAACACCTCTCTTCTCCGACAATATGCATTTTGTTAGCATTTCTTTGTATAAATATACGGTACAAAAAGTCCATTTTCAGAAACCACGTATTTTTGTCTGTAAAGAAGCATGAAATCTAAGATGTTTTCCTTCGAAAATGAAAAAAAAACAATAATAAAGTAGTTTAACATTCCAGCAAATAAGGCTAAAGAAGACAGATGAGTATTGGAAGTGAATGATTTGATATTAATTTATGCTCTCCGCCGGAAATCGAACACAGAATCATGTGCACGAAAGACACAGAGCTAGAAATTAGACCAATAGTAAGACATTTTCTTCTTCGAGACTCGATCGACCCCCCAGAATAGGATTTTTTAAAAAATAAATCTTATCCCAAGAATTTTCACCTTTGTATTATAAATGTTAAATAAAATCTATTGACTTCGAACGACCGCCCCCCAAACTATCAGCCTGGATCCGTCCCTGCTACCACCAGACTTATATTTGTTCTTTGCGAGTTTATGTTTTGTGAATAACTTCTTTCTTCCAGGCGTCTGTATCTCGCTCACCCTATCAATTGAGTCAAGCGCTGCTAAGCGGAGGAATTCGTAACTATTACAGAAGCTGACCAGTTGCGGAAAAAAGGCAACCGCATGAGACCAATACGGGAAGATAGGAGCGATGCAAGAATAAATCCACTTCCCCATGTTAAGAGATAGGAGCTCGCTGCCATATGCTCAATATTACTGCTTCCAGTGGCAACGTTCGCTGCCACCGGAAATGTAAATCTCTCTCTTTCTTTCCGTTTTTTAATTCACTTTTTTCAAAAATGCATCAATACTGTTTTGCGCTCAAGAGCAGAGGTTTATTTTTTACTGATACACTACTTTATTACTTAAAAATAGTTTTAGTATTAAAAAATATCCGGTTGCACAACCATGCAACATATAGTACCAGCCGCCGCTGCTGATATAAATGTATTCCCCCGGCCAAATGTTCTCTTTCTCTCTGTGTAAACACATAAAAATATATAACTTTGACAACGAGAGCTTTATTCTTGATGAGACAACATTTACGAGTTCAGTGTGTGGCACAAGAGTACGGTATTGTTAGTGAATGATTAGGTGATCCATACCCTAAACGTGAAACGATAAGGTAAAAGGCATAAACACGTGCTTATATTAGACACCCGAGTAGTTTAATTAGGCAAGGTGTGTGACTCTGGAGCATCAGTTGGTCTTTTGTCTTTAGAGTCATGGAAATGGGTAGCGTCAATAATTTCCCATGCTCATTTGCGACCAGCCCCACATGTTTTGTTGGTGGATTTTTCAGGTAAGAAAAAGAAACAGGTGCAAGGTGAAACGATATTGTGTATTGAAATAGGGAAAGTTTGTTTGACGTACGTGTGCTAGTTGTTTCCGATTTAAACGCTGAATGCTTATTGGGTAGAAATTTCCTTACTCAATCTAAGGCGAAAATAGATTTTGGTAGCAGTTCTGTTACGGTTTAGAAAGAAGGGGAAATCGAACCTGACCGGGCATAGGTGACAGCAATACTGGAATTCAAATGTCGCGCACGCCGAATTTTCGTTAGTGGAACCGGAACTTTGATATTTTTGTCAATTTTATGTGTTTTGTTATTTGCCAGTAAATTGAGTATTCTTCATTGAGGCAAGTGCTGGCTCCAGTACATCTTAGAAAAAGCAGAAGCGGGGGAAAAGTTCCGCAATACCTCGAAAGGTTAAGAAATCCGCTTAGAGGTAGGGTTGCCATAATCTTTTTTTTTATCAAAAATACGGACAAGCCTTAAAATGACAACCTATCAAAGATACGGTGCCCAAACACAAAATAAATATTTTGAAATTTCTAACCAAAAATCAACTTTTTAGGTCAACTCATAATTGTTTACTGTAATACTTTAAAAACTGTTGGAAACTAACATTGTTTTATATTTATTCATTAGCACAAATGTAATAAATCATGCCATTAAATTACGTATATTAAATCTAACCAAATGAATTCTGGAATGGAAAAATGAGACACTTTTTAAAAACATAACCTACTTTATTAATAGTAACTAAAATATAAGTTACGTATATAATGAAAACACAGTTCTTTTCGACCGAGATTTTAGCGATTCCCGACTCGGAAATTTTTGGGCAGCTCCAAAAGCGTCAAATACGGAGATTTTCCTATTTAATGCTCTGTACGATACGGACACGGATTCAAAAATATAAACAGTTCGTACAAAATACAGACATGTGGCAATCCTACTTAGAGGAGAATTATACAAAGACGAAAAACGATTTTATAAAGAACGATTCAAAACAGAGTGGTTCGATAATGAAAGGTTCAATGGCGGGCTAAGTGAGTAAGGACAATAATGAAAAGTGTATAAGTAATGAAAAGTGCATATCTTTGGCATGTAGCGTGACGTCATGTTGGGGAAAAAGCGAAATAGAAAACACTCTTAAGGCAAGAAGCATATACAAAATCTTAAAGCAATGAAAAATACGCCCTCTATGAGTTCTTCCTTTCTTGAAAGTAAATTAGAAAAGAACTCATAAAAGACAAGGTAAAAGAAGCAGAAATTTACTTACCACTGTTTACCAGAGACAATAATAAACCATGTGCAAAATACTGGTGTGAATTTCTGTCATTTTCTGTACTTGTAAACTTTGCATCTGAAAAACGCAGGAGAAACATATTATATGTTTGAAATGAGATATAATCAAAATAGGAGGCACCGTTGTTTCTTTTCTTGCTTACTAAATGAAATTTCAATTGAATTTTTGAATACCCTTTCAGAAATTGACAACGGACATCGTAAGCAAATTATGTAAGTATTTTCGTTTTCTTTTTAATGTCATTACAATTTGTGTGAAAATATTACTATCTTTGATATTCTGTGACTATTGTGATTGGCACTTTCTTTAATATAGCTATATTAATTTTGTCGCATAATTTTTGTAATAGGAATTGGGCATTCAACAAACTAGGGAAAATATGAGAAGAAAAGGGAAGATTTTGTGTCCGTCGAGGGAAATTTTCTTAACAAAACCCACGAACACTAATCTTAGCAACAAAATCATCCTGAATTTGAGAAGATTCAAGGTCATCCATAAAACTGTAACGGTTACTCATACCAAACAGTAATTTTATAAAACCCAAAACCTGAACACATTTTCATTGTTTATGATGCATGACTTCAACATGGTCTAACTTGGATATTTAAAACATTGCCGTCAACGGGTGAAGTAGTTAAAGCAAGGATGTTATAAAACAGAGGATCTGCCCATACAACAAAATCGTGAAGCCATACGTCACTGCTTCGTCACACCTACTCTGACCACTCCGCGCCACTAAAATCGCAATGTTTCGAGCCAACAATCATGGCGGAAACGAGTGTAGCCAATCAGATGCTCCGGCTCAGATGATGCTCGGTTGTTGTTTTTTTGGTGGGCTTCAATTGAGTTCATAAGATGAAGATATGTATGGGCAGATCCTCTATTTTATAACATCCTTGAGTTAAAGGGTGATTAGCGTAAATCTTTATTATAAATGTGTGATTATAAATGTAATGTGTAAATATATAAGATGTTTGTATGTTCCAGAATAACTCTGGAATCGTTAGAACAAAAATAACCAAGCCTGAAAACCGGAAAAGAACCCTAAGTCCACCTAGAGGAAGAGGAGAAGAAGGCATAGAAAAATGAACGAAATTGACCGATATTAATGTTGAATCTGTAGTTCTAGGGATCACTAAGATGAACAGTGACACTTTCAATACCACTTAAATTAAAATTTTGACCGCATTACTACTCCTCAAGGGGAAATGGTGACTTGACTTATGGTACTTGTACCGATTATAGCCCGGGTCCCTAATATGGCCCACCCACTACATCTCTGCAGATTTACGTTGGTGGTAATAGATGGCAATATAAACTATGTCCTCATGAAAAGCGTATATATATTTACGCGGCTCAGAGGACATAGTTTATATTGCCATCTAGTAGCACCAACGTAAATCTGCAGAGATATGCTGGGTGGGCCATATTATGGACTCGTGCCATAATCGGTAAAAGTACCATATAAAAATTATTGAAAATGATCTATATCAGTGGCGAATCCGTAGCTGCGGGTTCTCTAAGCAGTCTCGTGACAGTTTTGGTACTTTTAAAATGCAAAACAATTTTCTAGTTCAAGTAAGATTCCACAGCACTCCTAGGAGGAGGAGAAAGAAGACATAAAAATAATCGATAGTAGTCCAGAATCCACTGTTTTCAGGGTTGATTAGATAAATGGTAACACTTCCGGCGAAACTTAATTCCAAACTAAGCCCCTGTTAGAAACCTGGCTAGGGTAAAAAATACTTATATGTAAAAAAAATATTGAGAACAACCAAAACATAAACATGATACCAAATAATGCAATTTCTATTTCAAGGCTCTTGCACATTCAGTAGAAAGTGAAAACTCAAGCGATTATCAACCTTCAACTTCACTTTAATTATTAAATTTTGTTTGGTTCTATTAATCATAGTAGCATTGATGTCCAGAGCCGTAGACATTCTGGAACGAGCGGGGGCGTCCCACCGGGCGCTGATAAAAGAAGGGCGTCAAAAGAACAAGAAAAGAGAAAAAGTGTTGGAAAACAGTAAACAACGCGGCGCCCCGTAAAAGTATTGGCGCCGTGTTAAGTGAATATTGTTGCCACCAAGGGCACCGATTTCTCTGTAAATTTGGAGAGGGCATTCAGATGCAGAAGATATATATATATATATATATATATATATATATATATATATATATATATATATATATATTGAGTATTTAAAAACAAATTATGCCCAACATTGTATATTCATAGATACAATAGGGGGCCCACATCATCAGCTTTGGTGGGCCCGGGACACCGAGCCCCCCAGTATCGGCGCCCTTGCCAGTTTGCAAAGAAATTGATTTGGTAAAAATATTCTTGCTCGCTCCGTTCGTTTTAATAAGAATCACAACAAGTTTTTACTTCATTAGTTTAAAAAGTTATTACCAGGGTCCGGATCTTGTTGACAAGTCAACTTTTTTCTGTTACGCATAGGACAAGGCAAGTTCAAATAAAAACGTTATCCATCAACTCAAGGTCAGTAGGTGAGCCTGAACTTTTCCACCCGAAAGGAAGAATGTTAACGGTACTTTACGTAATAATGATGTTCTAACATGGTTCTTTAATGGATGTTGCCAGAGGGGTGGCGTGTATGTCATTATGGGTTGATGACCTGCTTACGTGTGTTAGAAAGTTGTTATATTTTTGTTTTTAGTTGTGCTGACATGGAAAGGTCATGTGGTCTTTTTTGAGTGTGTATGCGTGTCTCTAGAGACTCTATACTGGTTATTTTTAAAAATAATAATGGAAATTTGAATTGGTTTGATTTGAATTAAATCCATATTTTTATTGGTTCATTTGCTTAGCAAATTCAAAAGAGAAACTTGTTTCGAACAATATGTGAGAGAGAATAAAAGATTACACGAACAATATGTGAGAGAGAATAAAAGATTACACGAACAATATGTGAGAGAGAATAAAAGATTACACGAGCAATATGTGAGAGAGAATAAAAAGATATTTTCCTAATATATTTTATGGATTGATTTCTATTTTTATTGGTGGAAACCATTTTATTAGAAGGTGAGAACACTTATAATGTGTGATACGCACTGGGATCGAACCCGGGACCCTTATCATTGGAGCTGAATACTGTATGATGGGAGGGAAATATTTATTCATGCGTGACTTTTTAATTTGTTGGATCGTATGCATAGCATACTCGGTGAGCGTGGTAAAACCTCGTGTACGGTATGATACACTATGATGGTACATATACAGAGCGTGGTTTCCGTACGTCTGTTGCTGATGAACTTAAGACATGAACTGAACTTTTCGCGCGCTTTTGGAAACCCGGTTGGGTAAGAGTGATGATGTGTACTTGCAGGTCGTTGCTAAAACTTGAATTTTAATACAAAGGAAGACCGTTGACACGTTTGGTAAACATTACAGAATACCGCCAGACTGATAGAAATAACTTTGGCACCGCGGTAGGTGAACAAAAGGAAAATTACGGACGTGGGAGATAAGCATTATAGGTTGGAGACAGACAGACTAATAGAAATAACTTTGGTGTCGTGGTAGATGACCAAAAGACATTGTCGGTGAAAACATAAAAGAAAGATTGCACATGTAAAACATCAGAAATTGGGGACAAACTAATAGAAATAACTTTGGTGATGTCGGTGAAAACATAAAAGAAAGATTGGGCACGCGGAAGATAAACATCACAGGTTGGAGACAGACTAATAAAAAACAAGTTTTATGATAGTTTGTTAATAATGAATACAAAGAAAGTTGTATATTACGAATGGTAAAACATATGAGGTTATTGAACGCGAATGCAAAAAGAACATTCACCTATTGAATGATGATCATGTTGAAACATGAAGGGATGTTAAATACGATTGCAATAGAAGATTGTTATATTATTGTAATAATAATGAATGAATGAATGCAAATACAAAGATAGTTTGTGGTATCCGTTATTTTACGTGGACAATATGCTGGTGTATGTAGGGACATGAATAATAATAGAAGTTGTAAATAACAGATTTTATTTTAAAAGCATGTAAACTATTTATTTATTTACACGTGATGTATCTAAATCTGCACATAGATGACAGATGATTAAATAGTACGCCTTATGAATACCGTTGTAAAATGTGGGGAATGATTTTACCAAAGTGAAAATACCAAATGTTGATATTTTAAAAGATTATATGAGAACATGCTTTCTATTTCTATATTTATAAAAATGATATAGAGAATTGGAAAAGTATATGTGAAAATATTTTAATTGACGTGGTAGGACTGTTTGAAAAATGTTTAAAGTACCACGTGATATGATGTTATCGATAAAGTTTTCCTTATATACTGGGTATGAAGAGAAGACTAGCATAGTATCATCATGGATTCGTCTGGCAGTATAGTACAACGAGAAATTCAACTTTGCAACGAAGTAGATTGGGATTCTACATTTGACTTTGTAGAATCTCCAAGGAAAAAGTTTAAAACTGCGAGAGATTTACCAGATATATTTATTGACGAGGAAACTCAGTATTTTTCTCCAGCTTCACCAGTATCCTCAGAAATTATTATAGAGGAAGAAATTATTGACTTAAGAGAAGATCCAGTATTAATCCCATCATCTCCTGTTGGAGTGAGGACATCTTTACCAACACTTCCAGCATCCTCGTCATTATTAGGAGTAAAAAACATTCAACCAGCATCTTTAAAATGGATACTAGATAGTAAAGAAGAAGAAGAAAGAACACCATCACCTGATTTATTTATTGAAGAAGAGGAGGTGGATGGAGAAGAAGAAGAAAGAACGCCATCACCTGATTTATTTACTGAAGAAGAGGAGGAGGATGAAGAAGAAAGAACACCATCACCTGATTTATTTACTGCAGACGAGGAGGAGGAGGATGGAGAAGAAGAAGAAAGAAGACCATCACCTGATTTATTTACTGCAGAAGAGGAGGAGGAGGATGGAGAAGAAGAAGAAAGAACGCCATCACCTGATTTATTTACTGAAGAAGAGGAGGAGGATGAAGAAGAAAGAACACCATCACCTGATTTATTTACTGAAGAAGAGGAAGAAGAAATTTTGCGCTTATTTGACGAACTGGACGAGTGTAAACCCGACACACCACATGCAAGTGTTACACCTTCACCAGCACCACCACCACCACCACAAACGGAGCCCTTAGACTTATCAATCAAGAAGAAGAATGAAGAAGAAGAAGAAAAGTGTAAGTGTACACAAGTGTTTGTGGATGAAAAATGTATTAAAAACACTATTTTAAACTGGAACCCTAATTGTGTATTATTATGTGAGGGTTGTTTTTTTGACTGTCCGCAACAAATGTCTCACCGATGCCTTTTTATGGACATTGAAGCTTTAGAAACAGAGACATGGTTAATTTTTATTAAAGAAAATGTGAGAAAAGACCTTTATAACATATTTCGAAACTCACATAGAATGTGTGTAAATACAAACATATTTGAAGAAGAATATTTCAAATTAATAAGAAACCCAAGATATTTGAATGAATTAGTAGATATTCTACTATTAAAGAATAAGAAATATTAATTTTCGGTGATTCTGTATATATTGTCTAACTTTTATGTAATATTATTATTATTTTGCTTGTATATTATTTTGATTGTATATATTATTATTTTCCTTGTATATTATTTGCTTGTATATTATTATGTTGATTGTATATATTATTATTATTATTATTATTACTATTTTGCTTGTATATATATAATAATACCGAAATAAATATATACGAATTTCATTTCTTGATTCTTATTTAATATTAAAACTTTCCTAAATAAAAGGTATTATTGACATTTTACAAGGTGAAACTCCTTTATGCTTTCTATCGTTTACTTTTTTTTGGAAAAGCGTTTAAAATTGGTATTTGATGAGTGTTTTATATTTTTTTACTAATACTTTGAAGTATTTAAAACTTTGATGAGTATTTTACATTGACAAGTTTGCGATTTTTGAAAACATAGTTTCTTGTAGTTGCTCTTATGAGTTTCCATAGGAATTTAAATGTTCGCAGCGTAGCTGCTTTTACGACTTTCTAATTTTAAAACGAGTGTTATTTTAAATAACACGAACGAATAAAATAATCGCAGCATAGCTGCTCTAGCGAGTTTGCTTCGCAAACAAACCAATAAAATATTTTAAAAAAAACGAGTTTAGTTAGTATTTTCGAAATTATTTGTAGGTTCACAGGGTACCTGTTCTTAGGAGTATGTTTTAGCATACAATCCAATAATTAACACGGAACTTCTAATGAAGTGATTGAACAAAAAAAAGCAAATGAACGAATAAATAATTAATATTTCGGAACATCTTTAGTATGTTCACACGAAGTGTTCGAGTAATTTATTAGGAGCTTTTTAATATTTCGCAGGGTAGCTGCTCTTACGACTTTCTATAAGAAAGGAGAATATAAAAATAAAAAAGCGATCCATTATTAAAATTAACCGACTTTGCAATGGCACAGGAGAATATAAAACAGAAACTCAGTAATATTATAGTATGATTTATATACTTACAAAATGCAAAAAGTTTTCACATACATGCAGAAACTAATTTTACAAATGCGAATCCTAACATGCAGAAAGTTTTTTCACATATATGTAATATAAATGTCGAAAAGTGTTTTTTCAAAAACAAATAATTAACACCAATTTTAAAAAACGAGTCTGTGTAACAGACGATTTATTTTACAAGTTTACAGCGTAGCTGCTCTGAGCTTGTACACCAAGCGATCCGTAAAAAATATGAAGTGATTGAACAAAATTAAAAGTGAAAATGAAAATGCAACTTGTCAAACGTGAAAATGTAACTTGTTAAACGAAAAAAAAACTGCAAGTTACGAAAATGTAATTTTCAAAAAAATTTTTAGAAATGCAAGTTACGAAAATGAAAATGCAAGTTGTCAAAATGAAAATGCAAGTTGTCAAAATGAAAATGCAAGTTGTGAAAATGCAAAACCGTAAACTAAAAAAATGTGAAAAGTTTTTTTCACATGCATGCAATATAAAATGCACAAACAAATTTTATGTAGGCGAATCATAACATACGGATTTTTGTTAAAGTTTTGAAAAAATTTTTTAAAGAATTTTTCCCTACGTATAAATTGTAAGTCATATTTGAAACATAGTTTACTTTTACACTGTAAGTGTATTGAAAAAATTTTCGCGTTGAAGTAAAATATATAAGATGTGTAAGGAAATAAATAAAACATGTAATATAAAATGAGAAAAAAATTTTATTTACAAATTTCAATAATATATATATAGTTTACATACAGATACATTCCTTGATATATTGTTTAATACAATCTATATTTATATTAGTATATGCACAATTACATACTGGCCAATTTATTGCTGAAAGTCTTTTATCACTTGCTTTTGTTAATTTATACACATTGTTTTTATTATTATTTTGTAATTGATTACCAGAAGAGTTTTTATTTTCCATTATTACTATTTCTTATGCATATTATAATGTAAATCTTTTACTAAGAATAACTCTGTAATTAACTGAATGTTATCTTTGTTTAATAAAATGTTATATAATGTCCATGTAAATTCCCAATCATCAATTTCAGTATCACAATGCACTCTTGCAAATTCTTCATATAAATCATCAAAAGTTTGCCCGCTTACCATTGTACGCCATGCATTATAGCATAACATATTATAGTCCGAAGTAATACAATCGTGTTCTTCTATTTTGCTCCTGTTTTGAAAACACCCATAACACAAAAGTTCTCGTGGTGGTTTCCAACGATCAATACACATTAATACACATTGTTCTTTTATAGAAAAAGAAGAACATTGATATTCGCAATTGTCATATGTATTTAGGAAACGACATTGGTACTCACAGTCTGGATTGTTGATACACATCTTTATCGTGCTCAAGATATGCTTCTCTTAAGTCAGAAATATGATAATCATTAAACGTGATTTCTTGATATGAATAATTAAATTTGTTTATAAGATGGGGAATAATGTTTACATCTATATATTTCACATGAATCTTTAGATAATGTTTTAATATTTGATCACGTGTTGATTTCTTGATTAGGAAATTCCACACAATAGTATTTAATTCTTCATCACTTTCACTTACACATTTATGATCAGTTTCTTTCTCACTACGATTCGCACAGCCTTCACAAAGTAATGGTTCAGAAAGTTTATATTTTTCTAGTAACTGTTTTACACAAACTTCATTTACTTCATTAGGAGTACAACCACACTTCACACCATTGAATATCAGAATATCATTAGAAATTGTATTTTGATTTACTACTACAACTTCCTCTTCAAAGGGTATTTCATTTGGGTATCTGAAATTTCGTCTATACACAGCATCGTTTATGGTAATTTCCTGTGTTGTATAAATAATCCTATATTTTTCAGCGTCTTCTTCAGGAATGTCAGGATCATTTGGATGTACAAGAATAATTTTCTTTTGTTTTTCAAGTTGAAAACGTTTTTCACGCGGTGAAATGTATTTAGATTTTACATATTCACTTTGCAATAAAGAAAGATTGGTTTCAATTTCACCTTTTCGTTTTTTATTATTATGAGATGAAGAACCAGAATTTGTTTTTTGCTTTTTAACTGCGGAAACAGATTGCTTTTGACTGTACATTGTAACAACGTATCACTTCCTTTATATGATTTACTACAGCTATACGCATGCGCGCTTTTATATTATATTATGACATGCGCGAAGACCAAGTACAAGTATACATACACATCTGACATGCGCGAAGACCAAGTACAAGTATACATACACAACTGACATGCGCGAAGACCAAGTACAAGTATACATACGCATTTGACATGCGCGAAGACCAAGTACAAGTATACACATGTATCTGACAGGCGCGAAAATCTAGTACGAGTATGCGCACGCATAGAATTTATATTGTTATGTCTAAATACATCGTGAAAAGAAATAGGTGTGATTATATAGTTTTTTCATACCATTATTATTATATCATTAGAACATTTATATGTAATAATAGACATGTACGTGATTTGTTAGGGATGAAATTAATAATAATATTAACAATTTCATACTTTGTAACTCATTTACTAACACTTAGTGTTTGCTAAAGCAATCTTGGTACAAACGATATATATATTGAAAAATAAATAAATAAATAAATAAATTATGATATCAGAGAAAACAAGATTGGATTTTAATTCATGTGCTTACAAACTTAGTAATTCAGATAGTTTGTTTAAAGACTATGTGAATTCTTTCCTTCAAATGAAGCAGGAATCTTCAGGATTTCCTGTTTGGTGCAAAACCAAAGGAGACAAACAAAAATACATTAAAGAGTATCATGCCCATGAGGGCATTCAATTAAATCATAGCAATATCAGGAAGAACCCAAGATTGTGGTATATCTCCAAGATATTCCTTAATTCGCTTTATGGGAAAATGTGGACAAAGAACGGACTTGTTGCAATTTGTGATTGTATTATCTATGGGCACAACAATACGAAGTACAAAGCGTATTACCCATTGAAGATAAACATCTTATTCTTACGTATCACAATACAGAGAATAAGAATAAACCATGGAAATTTTCAAACCTTGTTCTTGTGGCGTTCAATACGTTATGGGCACGGTTAAAACTGTATGACCTATTGACATTAGTAGGACCTAAAAAATGTTTGTACTGTGACACGGTCAGCATAATGTTTGTACAACACCGTGATGAGAAATCTCCGCTTACATTAGAGCCCTACTTGGGTGGACTAACCAACGAAGTAAAAGAGCGGTGGGAAATAGACAAATTTATAGGTTTTTATTATTATTATTATTTCATTAGAAGAATACATTATTTCGATTACAGATGACTTCTACAAATGTAAACGAACTAACTCAATTGTTAATCATGGCAAAACGTTTCGGATATGAAGCATCCGAAGTTGTTTACTACAGATGGAAAATGATAGTAGATAAATTTCATAGCAATGGGTGCATGTACGTAGTTTTGAGTAGAAACGAATTTTTTGGGAAGCGTTTGGTGAATAGTTATCATTCTAAGGATGTGCGTGTACCCAATGAAAAATATTATCAAATGTTAACAGAGTTATTAAAACAATTTAAAGGAAGACAGGATGTTATTTTGACAAGCTGTGAAACCACAGCTGATATTTCTGATTTATACCGAACAGGGTTCTTTCGAGAGGATGATATAAAAAATCAGGATTCTAAAAAGTTAAGCAGCATGTAAAACAGCTCACTTATTTGTTAAGGACAGTGCTAAACTACTATTAGGCAAGCTTACCACGACCAAGTTTTCCTAGTTCTGGGGAACCTAAGAACTAAAATGGGTTTTTTCAAGAAGTACCTAAGATAATGGATGCATCAGAATTTGAAATAGTAAAGAGTATATCATAAACATATGTTTACTTTGGGTTAAAAGGGGCAGAAATAACCATTAAGTGTATGGAATCGAAGAAGACCAGGAAAAATATATATACGAAATCTGTTTGATTTCGGAATGACCCATACAATAAAGGGATGTTGACAAGAACACCTATATAGGAATAACTATCGAGAGCACTACCTTAAACTTAAAACAATGTACACAACATGACGTCCTAAAAAAGGAATTGAACCCGGAGGTCCTCTTCTCCATAGTGAAAATACCCTCAATAGCAATGAGAAAATTTTAATCGAAGGTGCATCTCCGTAAAGGAAGAGGAAAAAAAGTGGATTGTAAGATCCACATTGTTAATCCACGCAAGGGAAGGTGTCGAACCCGTGGATCGGGCAAATATGAGGAATATACAACTCTTTTGGAAAAGTGTACCATCCCATTAAACAAGGACATATAATGTCTTTCTAAGACTATCATCCTCGAAAAGGCTAGGGCCGATCAAAAATATGAACAAATGTATAAATTAAAAAAAAAATCCTAAGCGATTGTTGAAGCAGACTAAGGATTTGTGTGATGATGTTAATGTTACTATTGAGCATCGAAATGGATGTACTATTAATGATGTGAAAAAATTTCAACAATACCTGACATCCCATGTACCAAATCATTGTCTTTGAAAAGAAACTTAATAGTCGTGAATTTTATGTGATATATCCAGAAATAAAGGGTGGTAAGCAAATATATTTATTGTACAAAAGATAATTACTACCAATTAATAACTAGTGTACGTAAACTTTTGGGAGCCGAAGGCTTTTGCGAATATTGTTTGCAAAAAGTACAATAAAAAAATCTCCGATTTTATTATTATTCAGCAATATGAAGCTTGTATAAAATCTTCATTTATTCAGCAATATGAAACAACTTTCAATAGTTTATATTGGTTTTTTTACACGATTTTTTTTAAAAATTTGTATTGTGTTAATTAGTTTTCAACTCATTTACATAAATATTTGAAGAAATGTTTAGTATGATAGCACTGCACTGCACTACACAGTAACTATTTTTTTTCTTAGATATTTACTTGAGTAAGATTTACTTGTAAGGTTCACAGAAAAAAATCATGGCAAATTGTGCCTTTTTACAGTTTGAACATGTAATATACCTACAGAAGAGTAACATTTTCATCCATACGTCTTCATATTTTTTCAATCACAAACACTATCACTATCACTTTGTTTTTCATTCCAAATTAAGAATTTCTTAAAATCTTTCTGCAAAAATATTTCTATCAGTTGATTAACAAATGTATCATTATGAATGGCATCATCATATATATGAAAAAACTGTTCTAATTTATTAAAAGTATTGTCGTGCATTTTTTGAAACGTATACCAAATTTCGTTTTGTGTGTCCATATCCATAATAACACCTAGTACTTTTGTTTTCAATATATTTTTATGTAACAGAATACAGTCATGGTTTATTGCGTCTTTCAATCCATGTGCACACCCACTGCAAAGAAACATACTTCTTGTTTTAGATTCCCACATTTGAAAAGCATTTATTAAGCACTGAATGGTGATGTGAATATTATCGCAGAAACAAACCAATACGTTTTCAGCATTAGACATTTTTCAGTTCGACAGAGTAAACGAATTATATAATAGTTCACAACGTAGTTGCTTTTACGACTTTTTAATTTTAAATAACACTGTAAGTGTTCGAGTAATTTATTACGAGATGATAAATTAATATGAAGTGATCAAACTAAAATAAAAAAACACTAGGCACAAATATCTTCATTGACCACCATACAAAGAAGAAATCTTTTCATCGACTACAACCAGTACAACAATATTCTTATGTAGCTTTCTTAACCGCGGTATTTATACTTTTCACCGTGGGATGTAATGACATGTTTGAATTAACCAATGAAAACAGGTTTGAACAAGTTTAAGGTAAACCTCAAACTCATAGTTTCCACCCCCTATTAGTTTTAGATACTATTCTTTTATTATCCAAATTAGCTTGAATATTTCATCTTTGCATTAGTTTTACAAGCGACAAAGTCACTCAAACCGTTTACTGCGCGTGCTTGAATTTCTATATATTCACATTGAAAGCAATAATTAGAAATCACGATACCTGAAACCCCAATAGCTCCTTTTGTATTTACTTGTCTTTTAATTAGCCTGTTGGATTCCAACGTGTCGATAAATAATGCTTTTAAATCCTTTTTTTAAATATACTTTTGGTTATTTTACATTTAAGACATGGTGGATTACTTCCTTTTGTGACAACTTTTAGCAACGAGTGGTGGTATCTTATCTACAGAATACTCAACACTTGAAAAAATTTATTACTGTTGTTATCATAAGACAATAATTATTGAACTTTCGCTAAATATGTTTACAGATAAAGTATTGCGTACAATAGGGAGAAACAAAATGCTATCGAAAATTCGCCAAATGTTAAGGATTCTTGTAGACAATCCATGTAGTAAGTTGTGAATATATGTTAAAACTGAAGCCTACATTATGTATTTGATCAGTGCTAGAAATTCCTGTGAATTTTCATTAGGTATGCTATATGTTAAAAGCTTAGGAAAGAAAAAAAAACTAACACCAACTTTTGCAATGGCAAAGGAGAATAAACTGTTTCACAAACTTCTTATGTTTGAAGTTTCATGAAAGTAAAATTTATTTATTTGTACAAGTAATCACTGATTTATTTCCTATTTATCTGTATTCATTTTTCATGTCTATATGACATATATTCAAAGATCATTTACTTATTTAAACGGGTGTTTATATCGATGCGTTAGGTTATATATCTCTATTGTATTGAATTAGATTCAATCTCCCAACATGTCCCTCCTCCTCTTTGCTAAGCGGATAGCGTACATGTTATCGGTGGTAACAGACCATAGTCATGTAGAAAATCATCATCATTTTATTTACACTTTTCTTCACGAACAATAACTTTGTAAGATTATATAAAATACCCATTACTGTTCAAAGGGGAGGTCAACTAAACTTAATCTAACAGCTTTTCCTATCATTTCATTTAACCATTTGTTTTTTTTAAAAAAAAAAAAGAAGGCCGGTAGAAGCAATTTTCAGTTCAAGTTCTTGAAAACAACCATCTTTTAGTATGTATTAATCTTACTTATTTGACACACAGTTGTTCATTAATTTTACTTATGTACTGTTCAAAACAGAAAAGATTTGTTCAAAGTTTTTCAAAGATTTGATAATAAATCTATAAGTACGTTAGCCATAGTTCACTATTGTTTTTTTATCGAGACCAAACTTTTATTCTTTCATAACAGGTCCCTCCCATGATTCACATTTAATTTTAACACTTTTGAAAATACAATTTCCTTGAGCATCCAATAAAATTATATGGATTACTATGCTGACAAAGTTTCAATGTTTAGTTTTTTCAGTGCTAGTTGGTTTCTACAGTTAGACTTTTCTTCATTAGGTATTCATTTATCAATATAGGATTATAATGGCTTAATGATAAAGCAGTCATTTTCACTGCTTAGGATTTCTGGTTCGATTACCGTTTACATCAATTATTTCATTTCTCATAGCGGAGCCATAAGGGCTCAGTGGTAAAGCGTTCATTTTCACTGTTTAGGGTTTTTGGTTCGATTACCGCTTGCATCAATTATTTCAACATTTTTATGACAACATTAAGTTTGGATTTATTTCTTATAAATTGTGCTGAACAAACAACATGTTCTCCCACTTCTTTTTCTTCATTCCACCAATTTCATAACCTTTTTTAAAGTGATCCGACATAATCGTGGGACTCACAGATTTCATTTATTATTCAAAATAATTTCATAATTAAGCGTACACAGACACCATAGTAAGTAAGTAAGTAATTTTTTTATTTCTAAGAAACAATTTGCTATTTAATCTTTACATTTATTCAGAGTTCGATTCCATGCTGCACAAAGTATCTAAACTGAACTGAACTAAAGTTCTTTTGTCTTTGGGGATTGCGATGGGTTAGTGGTCACCTTTAGTGCTTGGGGGTTGATCCTAGGATACTCCAATTATTTGAACATTTTATGACAAGTATTTGTGTTTCTCATGGCCGCTTTTTTATAAAGTGTCTAAGAGACAACAAATCTTCATGACCTAAGTGTATGGGACTCCATTTCATCCAAATAGATAATGGTATGCCAATTAACATATATGTCATTCTACACTGAAACCCTTTATCTATATTTACCTTAAATAGTTGGATATTATTCTGTTTTTGCACAAATTTTATATACAATACCGTGGTTCGCAAATCCACAGCTTCAAACCCAAAAGAAATACCTAGTTAATTATTCAAGGAATAAAAAAACTGATTTTATTGTATGTTCCCTGACACCAACTACATTTTAGTGTTCACAGAAGAAAAAGTATTCAAATTCTCTATCTTGTCTCCATAAAATAAGTTGCTCCGAGTAATTTATTAGGAGAGTATCTTTTTATTCTCTTACATATTCTTCGAACATCTTATACAAGTGAGAGAATAAAATAAATTCATTCAGTCATCTTAAACGGATTTAATCAAAAAGTAAAAATTCAGACTTTTCTTTCAGTATACTATCATTTAATAGCAACAACTAATTAGTAAACGAAAATGTTGTTTTAATTCTTATTTATGGACACCAGCAAATATCTCATTAAGCTTGTTTCACCCTACAACTATGTATTTTGGTTAAAAATAAAAGAAAAACTCAAGTACAATTTGATATTAAAGGAAATCAAATTAGTTATAATTAAAATCTTTTCAATTGAAACTGTTAACTAAATAGTGCAACGTACTGAAAAGCATAAAGATTTTTTCCTGGTTTTTTAAAAAAAATTCTAACAACAATTCTTATTCTGAAAATATCTTTTCTATGCTTCGAAACGTTTCTGTTAATAAACGGTATCTATAAGTTCAATATGACACGGAAAAAAAGTTAGACATTTTTATGACCTTTCTTAGGTAGGTTTTAAAAATTCAAAGGAAAGGAAACTCAAAATTTACCCAATCACCCAAAACATGATTTATTTACATTATATTTACAAGTATTTACAAAAATTTTTCTTTTAGTTTTTTTATTTTTTGAAGTCGTTCCCATTTATTATACGCTGCTATAAATACATCGTCTTCCCCATCTTCTAATAAATACAGATCATTATTAGCATTTCCACCCTCCCCCACTGGTGCTGCTATTGGTTCCATCGACATCACTGCTTCTTCTTCTTTCTCCAC